>NC_135555.1:22917724-23255224 GCF_964340395.1 Glandiceps talaboti | reverse complement strand
TATATATCCTTATAACAAATACATTGTATATGCTTAAGAGAAATGTCAAAATGGGACATGTAATCGTTATCCTCTTTAGCAGTAATCCTTTATAACGAGCACGTGGTATTAAATGCTAATGTAAAAACAATTTTAAATCTATATTGAGTAATTTGTGTCTAGGATAATATAGATGTCATAACCTTCACGATAAAGTAGCATGTTACACGTGACAGTTAGGGGTAAAGTTTCCCAATTATCTCTAGAAAATCTCACTCTAGTGATGTTTCAATAAATAGTTTATTAGTTTTAATTACTTTCCAAAAACTTTTTATCCCTCACTTCTAGTTCCTTGATGAAGCATGTGTTTGTCATATTTGGATACGTATGCTTAAATTGCCTTGCAGAGTTATTAAGGTCGAATAGTTAGTAGAGTAGCAGGCTTAAAATCTGCAAGTTGCTGACGTATTTTCTAAATGGCTAAAATCATTGTGCGCGAGTGTGAGTCACTTAAACTAACTGTATAGTTGGAGACCTGATAGAACAGAGGTTACTCTATGAATGTTTTAATGAGATGCACCTACAGGGTATGAATGTTCTCCGGGGAGTTGAGGAAATATACAAGAGTGTCGTGCCGTTGTTAAGATTTGTATATCTAAGTATACATGTGGTTACACATCATTTTAGTTGCCTAAATTTTCCGACTTGTCAATCAGGGATTTTTTTATAGATTACAAACGTTTACTAGATAGCTAGTTGTCTTCTTCAAATTTCAATTAATGGAATGAAGGTATCATTAAATTTAAAAAGGGGAATACAACCTGAAAACGTCTTATTTGAAGGGGTCAGTGTCAAAAGGGCCCAATGGCGAATTAGCTCTTTTGGAAAAAATAAGAAAATGACAAAGTTATTTTTTCTTTGACTCTGAACCAACTTTAATTAACCCTTTGCTTAGTAGTCCTCTTTCAAAATGAAGGTTGGCCTTTAATGAGATCAGACACCGTTATATTAACTAACTATCAATATGGCTAAAAGCTAAAAATAACACAAACTGGCGTTAGACCCTTATGGAACTAACCCCTTCATTTCACACACACACACACACACACACACACACACACACACACACACACACACACATACACACACACACACACACACATACATACATACATACATACATACATACATACATACATACATACATACATACATACATACACACATAGTCATTCAATATCGTCTAAACCATCTAGGTTATGTATTGCTAAGATCGTACTTCCTAATAAGCAGTTTAGTTTTTCCTATGGAACGAACGGATCGGTACTATCCGAAGCGACACGATATATTCCTGGAAGCAAAACGTTCACTGTAATTGCTAACATGCTCTGAAGACATGAGGACTGACTTCGAAGTTGTGTCATCCCGTCAATAATAGATTAAAGATCCTTTAAAATCACCTTTTGATATTAATTGATGGTTATTAATGACAGTCATTATAGAATGACCCAGATAGAATTTACATTTTGAAAGCGCAAATAGATTTATGCGCATTAAATGGTACACAAGTGTCAACTTATTCCTCTTAATTCAGACATTTCCTCAGGCCATTTTAATCGTTTAATTTATATTTATTAAAAAGTCGAAAGCAATTTACTTTTATAATTAAATACCATGATGTGTAAATCATTCTGTATTCAACATGTAACATTGATGGACTGTAATTCGACGCAACACCTTGTATCGTGATTAAAATCTAGTTTTAATGTTTTAAGACCTGACAAATTAGGCCACCTCTTCGACGACCTGTTTTTAAATTTACATAATATATATTGATATGTCGTGACATGTGGCAATCTTTGAATTTGTTGCAAACAAAAGTTAAAAGAAAACTTACAGCTTTCCAGGAGCATTTCACAAATCTGCAGATCCATAGGGTAATTTTGTAGATTCATATAACAAGCCAGGGTTAGAGTCAGTCTGTAATGGAAAAGTGTGAGATCATTTGTACATCAAGGGATGTGGCATTTATAGTTCATTCTACATTTTAAAACGATAATGTCAATTTAAGGTGCATGTTCAATGGTCTTGAGTTGAGACATAATAACTGGTTGTGTGAATGACGTTTCAGTGGTCTTGAGTTGAGACATAATAACTGGTTGTGTGAATGACGTTTCAGGCTGAAAAGAGTAAACATTAAGTGTCATGAGTAAAGTATCATTGTATCACATACAATTGAAGGTAGTAAATCTGAAATGGAACGTCGTCTACCTTGCCAAAAATCTTACAAAGGTTTCCAAATTTTTCCTTGCTTGGGTTAATCTTATTTTATCATATCTAAAGCATTCATTCACATTGTAACAAGGTATACTGCAATGAACATTACAAACAGCAGTAATCAGTGTGTGACAACCTCCTAATGGTATGAATTGCCAAGAAATTGTAGCAACAGGAATGAGATATGTCTGGTACAGCACACAGGACAAGCCACACAGGACATGTGCAAGTGAATGGCTTCATAGCTGTGGAAAGCCTATTGTAAGCCTGTAACAGGCATGTGGGATTTAGCTGTGTATTACGCTTAAATGTCTTGCCGTACGATAGCTTTAATATTGTTTGTAAAATTTTGTCGGACCAGGTGATGAAATGAAGCCTTTATTGACTTTAATATTGAATATGATTATCAATTATTGTACATGTACTGTTCAATTCAACATAAACGGAAATTGTATACGAAGTAGCAATAAGAGGGTTTATTCAGGATATAACAAAATATATGTTGTAGAGATAACTGAAACTATTGTTTATCTTCATTAAGTTAATGATATTCTTGACTTAGAATCTAAAAAGATTGAGGATATGATTAGCAGATGTACATTATTGAATAAACGGGATGCTCATCACATGAATTGAGATAACACATTAATTCTAGATGAGATTAGGCCCAAATATTAGAAGAACTTCAACATTACCAATATAAAATTAATGAATCCATATGTTATGCAAACTAATGTATGTATTATGAATCATCATGTTTTCACGATATAGAATTTTGTGCCAAATCTGGCGTCATGTTTGACGCCCGGGGCAATATTGTCACATGTAAAATAATGGGGATTTTAAAGTGTTGGTGAGGATTATGTAGAAAATCTTTATATTTCTATTTCTGTAATATGTATATTAGACAATGCAGTGGTATTTGTAAAAAGTACAATTATCATGGTGAAATGAAAAGATATGGTAAAGTCCTATAAGGTGTTTGATTATCTGTGTATTTCTGTACATTTCTGTACCATTTTGTCTGACTGACTGGAAACGAAATATTTATAAATTTGAACAACAAATATGTACCATCATTCGAAAATATCATAGTTATGTCTTATATAGTGACAATTATTTCACACGCCAATTCACTCAAGTCTTTCCTTAAATTCGAATATTGCGTTGTTTATTTCTCAGGCTTCAGGTCCATATAACAAGGGGAAAATGTGAATGTACAAATACAAAAACTATCACAAAACAAAGCTGCAAACAGAGGAGAGAAAAATATATCTCTCTTTTGCGTCCATTGAAGAATGTCCCCAGAACCAATTGAACTTTGATGAGCGTTCTTGCTGCATAATGAGGTTGGTCGATTGCTTTACCATTGGCATACTTGTATTACTCTATGACATTTGAAATGGTCACTGAAGAAATAAAAACTATTTCCAAGGGCAAAATTACTGTTATACTATTTTTAGATTCTCGGTACATAATCGTTTCATTAGCTCTGTTTATAGAATACCTAATTCCACATTGGAGTTTCAGGGACTAAATAAACAGTGTTTTCCTCCACTGTTTGAGAATAATTGCATTCTAAATTGATCGTTGATGGTTATATTTCTTTTTCAAAATCCCTTGAAAGGTATTGCAAATGTCATTGAATCATTAATCATTCATAAATAACCCACTTGAACGAGAAAGACAATCTGTTACCATAGATCGTCCGTAACTAATGGTCATTTGTGACACTATAGATTTGTTTTTAGGACATGGTATATGACAAAAGATCATTAATAACAAGTCTTTTGATACTAATATGTTTGTACTGTTTTCTTAAAGTCAATATATATAAGCCAGTCTATGCTGGGCGACATATAATATTATTTGTTTTCTACTGGCGAGTAAAGATTTATTAGGACGATTATGATACAGAAAATTACAATTTTGTAATGTGTTTTCTACAGGGAATGTTGACTAACGATTATTAGTGCTCAGTCAGATTTTTCTATAGTTATAAGGATCTACTGTAAATGGAATTTTTCCCCAGGAATAGCACTTATGTATTTCATTTCTCTTCACACTTTACTATAATGGGGTTGATATCATCTTGTTTTATTTTCACTACTGAGTACTTAGTAATTTGTCTTGGATAACGAGGTTTGGAAATAATAATGAAAAATATAATATGCACCTTTTTTGCCAATTCCCAAACAATACCTGTTCTTTTCTATTTGTTCCCCTATTACTATAGCCTGAATAAGGAGAATTTGAACTAAAACAGGAGCTCGCGCATACCATTTTGAGAGAAACTGTTTCAACTTGCAGATGACAAACATTACATGCTATGAAATTTAAATAATATTGTCTTACATTGTTCATAAATAATTAAAAGAGAAATAAGCTATTTAATACTTGTTAATTCCATTGACATGATTCTTGTTATTACTTTTATTAATTTAAAATTGGAATCATGATTAGATAAAAAAAAAGATACATAAATTGATTTTTAACAGGAACCCATTGTACCTCACAATATTGGTTCATATATATTACATATACGATAGAAAATGATTGATTTTATGGCTACTTATAAAATAAAATCGAAATAACACTTATTTGCACATTTTAAGAAAATTCGGGTCATGGTGCGACTGGTTTCATTTTTTTAAACAAATCAGTTTACGCACCAGTGATATAAGAATCATAACTCTAGACGACACTAACTATGTGTCGGTTTCATGCTGAGGCGTAACAATATCAATCGAATATTCATGTAAACCGGAAGCCAAACAGAACTCCAGGTCTCTCTCATTTGCTAAAATTCAATATATGTCAACTACCTTGTTCAGATTAAAATAGTACAGAGAAACGATTTCATCAACATTCAATTCTTTGCGTCATAAATGACATTGATTGACCACTTTTCGCAATAGATTTTATTTGATGAGCAGCTCAGTAATGCATTATGTAATGCGCCCTGGACGGTTTATCTTTCTGTCTAGTTTACAAACGATTAGATCCATTGATTTTCGTTTGACGTGCTGAAATTGGTCGTCTATCGAAAATCAATTGTGATAACCGTTAAGAGTTTGTAATGCACTTTACACCTCGAGGCATCCTAGTAGTTAGGCTGGGGTTGACGTAAGGGTAAGTAAAAGGTATACGCTGCTCTCATTTTCTTTTCAAACATTATAATTCGATCAAGTTGACGCGCTTACGTCAAAATCAGACAATGCCATCCTTTCCAAAGAAGACGAATGATGGACAGCGATATGACTAAAATATATACAAAATGTACGTCATGATCTCTAACTATTGATTGGGATAATATATGTGTCAATGATATACATACACAATCAGATACATACAGAAACTGGCAAAAATACATATGCAGGAGTACGTACATTCATACACCCATCCCTCCCTCCCTCTCTCCCTCCCTCACTACATACATTGTACATACATACATACATACATACATACATACATACATACATACATACATACATACATACCTTCATTCATACATACATACATACATACATACATACATACATACATACATACATACATACAGGCGCGCGCACACACATACATGTTGTTGTTGTTGTTGTTGTTGCTGTTGTTGTTGTTGTTTTTATTCAAACGTTTACCACTTAGAACACATTGTACAAGTTGATATATTGCTCTTGTTACAAAATGCATTTTTTGCCGTCGGTTGTACATAGTAATTCAGGAATTATTTTGAAGTCAACTGATATTTTTCAAACTTTACGAGCGATAACCCTGAAAGCCCTATCTGAACAGACAGCTATACTTTGCGAGAGGGAGAGAGAACCTTTCGAAACGTTTTTTTGTTTTTGTTTTTGTTTTGTTTTTTTGTTGTTGCCCACACGAGACAATCCTCTGCAGTTTCATATAACAAGGAAATTGTACATCATTATATAATGTACGAGTAGAATTGGACACACGTGTTCACATGTACAACACCCCAGTATCGAGTTTCAGGTTTAAAAGTACGAATGTCACATTGCTTGTTTAATATGTAACAATTGTGCTAAGAGCAATTAGACTTCCAAAATGATATATCAGTTATCTGAAAGCCTTCTTATGCTCACGTGACTTCCAAACTTTTTCATTGAGCTATTTTCGCCACTGTTTAATGAACACAGAAAGAACGTGCATTGCAGAAATAATGTGTAATACTGATAAATTTACTCAATGAATTACCATTTGAATGTTGCAGAAATAAAAATGGCAAATGTTGCTGACAATTTATTTTTCATACCAGAGGCTAACTTGATATTCCAACTTTCAAACGTTTCGATTAATGGTCAATGATGCCAAAAAATTCACTGATGACATTAGGCATCCGTCTTAAATCAACGAATTTTACAAATGTGATACCTACTTTAACTAGGTATAAATATTTGGGAAACCTTTAATGGTATACGTTATACTATCCAGAAGGCTGTCAATCGTAAAGTCCGTTTTCTTTTAGAAACATGTAGACATAAAGATATAGACATAAACATATAGACGCACACACATCTCAAAAAATTCATCGTCCAATTTTGAAATGGAATTTACTTTTTATTAACTAAGCTAGATAATTTTTCCTGGTGTTATTCAACAGTTCCTTAATTCAACTTTAAAATATGAATAATCATCAGTTACTACTGATGGACATTAATCCTGAATAGAATCGTGCTCTCGTTATTTTGTTTAAGCTTACACAAGTGTGTCTCGTACTGCATTTGAATGCACACGGGAAATCAGAATCGTTTTATCTGTCGGTAGTCTGTTCTATACTAACCAGCACATGTTAATCGAGGTCAATAGAATGAACCCTAACATTCATCACAACGACCTGAAAATACGCAAGACATCCATTTGAAACATTTTAAGGTGGGGTCTTTGCAATTGTGGCATGTATGGATTTAAAGAATACGTGGCTTTCAGACAACACACATAATGACACATACACATACACATACACATACACATACACATACACAAACACTAACACACACAAACAAACAAACAAACAAACAAACAAACAAACAAACAAACAAACAAACAAACAAACAAACAAAACAGACAGACAGACAGACAGACAGACAGACAGACAGACAGACAGACAGACAGACAGACAGACAGACAAACAAACAAACAAACAAACAACATAAGGTGACAATGGCATATGCCAAAGAAATTCAATAATGAATGTACAGGGATTCCTAAGAATATTACATTTTCAAACATTGCTTTGTCACGTTATAATAATGTTATACATGTATCAACAAGAAGTATCCTCGAGATATTCCAATACTTTTATGATGGTGTTTGTGTTCAGTTTGACCCTGTCGAACAACGCAGGTTTTCCCCGGTTACTCCGGTTTCCTCCTACTTTTTTAATACAGGGGCTGCTCTTGTGGCAACCATTCAACACATTTTTGGACGAGTAAAGATTATTATATTTATTGTTATGTATATTTCGATGCATGTGAACGAGTACCTAAAACGTGGTGTAAAGAATAGTGGCTAACTATCGTGCCTTTAAAAATTGCAAATACCACTACATTGTACATCGATATCCATTTATCAAACGAGTCTGACTGTTTTAGAGCAAATATCTCTTACACAAGTTACAGTGTTGGCTGTTGGTATAATTATATTTTATATAGTTTGCACTCTTAATGTCTATGACCTCTAATAAGATTGGTGTTGAAGCTAAAGGATCACCCGTGATATTTTAATGTTCGTAGGCGTCCTTAATGGAATAACATTATCAAAACTAATATGAAGCTTTTGAATGAGTGTTATACTTGTTCTGGATAAACATTTGTCTGGTTGCTACACATGATAGCCTACGTAAACTGAAGGAGCTCTTCAAATAAGACGTGGGCAGAAGAGTGTTGTTAAGTCGCGTAATAGCAAAGATGCAATTAATAGCGGGGAAACTTATTAAAGATAACACTCAGTCCAAATGCACTTTACGTAAGTTAAGTTAAAAAGTGTAGATTTATCCCTTCTAAAGTGGAATGTGCACTAAATCAGATTTGGGTCTCTTTAACCTAATTGTATTCCATAAAACCATCACATCCATCTAATTCTACATAGGCCAAAGACACCTCTGTTAAATCCATGACTCTATCCGATGAATTGGCAAAACATGTAAACAGGAGTATATAGGTAGATCCATTTCTCCGCATTTACCTGCCCACCACCCCCCCCCCCCAAAAAAAGGTCTGTCCCATTATCTCCCCTTTACTGGTATAGATTTCCGGATGAAATTTTCCCCTTTGCTTCCATTTATCTGTGGTTGTCTTCCTACTCCTACCGAATCCTGTGCCCACCATATACCATCCCATTCATATTGTGTTGCCATACTATATACTGCATTTTTGAAATTATAATGTGATTGTCATCTTCTACTTTGCTGTTCGCCACGAAACGACAAAAAAGCTATTAACAATTCAAAAGTACGAGAAAAGTAATATCAGTGAAAAAATATCCAGAAGAACAAGTTTAAAGGTTCATGTTTATATTACAACTTTCAGACAGGATCAGTTATCGTATGGTGATCATCCAACTCGTGCATATATAGGGAACGTTGTGATTAAAAAAGGCTAAAAAGATATCGAAGAATACTATTACGCTTAATGGTATTGTCTTGAACTTTGGGTTAAATGTCTTGTTTCACAATCTGATTACTTTGCTATTTCATTTTAGAAACAGGAAGATGCAATTTCAGTCACACAACTGATATGGCCTCTATGGCACCTATCGCCTAATTAGGCATCACTATTCCACTATTAATAACACATTCATTAACAAATAAGTTGACAAAATGATCAGTTTTCCACGTACCTCATACTGTACAAGACATCGCCATTGGGGGATATTCGGAGAAGCTTGTTATCAACGGTAATGGAATGAAATTTTCCATCTTTCTCGTTAATGAAATAGAGATCAGGAACCCATATCTTGTCAAGCAGCTTGTTATTTAAGGCGATCGTGGTAGTTCCATTGAAGGAAAGTCGGGGATCATTCCATCTTTGTCTCATGAAGAAAGTTGCTCCATAATCCTGAAATGAAAAATAAAATGGCCTTAAGTGTATTATATGAATTAAATTGCGTCATGTTTATTATCATTATAAACTTTTAAAGGATACATTCCAATCGCTACAACAACCTTCAGGTTGTTATTTATTTAAGTGTTTCCTTTGAAAGATGTATTTTTCTATCAATACTTCCAGCTGGGTTAGGCTACAAAATAGGAATTCGAAGCGGTCTTTTTGTTATTCAACTTCTTTAAATAAATTATAATAAACTTAAATAATGTATTCTCAATGTAGCAGATAGTAATAAAGAAATTTGTTAGATGTAAGGTTAAAGGTTTAATTTGTACGGAGATTGTAATTTATAAGAAGCAAAACAACACGCGTGTACATGTATCTCTTCAAAACCGATTGCTTAAGCACATGTTCAGGCATGTTTTCAAAGTGCGACGCGGCAAAGCAGTTGATTACAATGAATATTGTGTCTGTATATAGTCATGGATATTTATATATCGAAATCCACTGTACGTATGACTGCAAATATCACTCGAAGATCTGATTTCAAGGAGAAGCTGATGTATTATCAACCTACTGTTGACTTGTAAAATAATATGTACTATCACGGTTTTTTTTGTAAAACACAACGCAAAATCATACAACTGGGAGATTGGCTAATTTTCGAAGCTGAACTTATCTTGAATCTGAATCAAGATCACGACTCCATTGTGTACTGTCAAACTGCAATTTCCCCATTTCCAACGGGAATTCTACAACTGGAGATTAGCTATATAACCTAGACTTAGTCATCTTTCAGATTCGTGTGCCATGAAGCGAAACCGACAGCGACGATTAGGCCTAGCATGACGCATGTTAGGCGGGAACAATGGAAAGATCCTTCTTGTAATCAGATAGAAGTATATAATATTCGGTTTATGCAGACAGAAACAAGATCAGACCTAATCCTAATTTGAGTTAATTTGTTCAAACAAGGCAAATGAGACGAAGGCTAATTCCATTGTCAAGAAATGTCATAAGGGTCTCTGACATGCACTGGCACAAAAAGTTGAAATCTTTAAAACAAATGATAAACGTCTGACGTTCTGAGTATCATTATTGTCATTTCTAATATTTTCCACGTCTTAAAGATATAATTATATTTTGTCAAACTACTCAATGGTCAAAAGAGTTCCGCTGATCATTAAAAAGTCATTCCATAACCTTTGACCATCGAAAATGTCTGACAGGAAATTAATCAAAATTGGCAATAGGAAATGTAATCGCTTAATGAATAAATCTAAATGTACTCAATCGAAAATTAGATATAGTCACGTACAAGTCACAGCTAATTACAGACTGACTGGAATTCGGAAATGTCGATTAACTCAAAATTCATTTTATACTGACAGTTTACCTATTTGTGTGTTTTATGATAATAAAGCTTATTAAATGGCAGTCAAATATACTTGCTTAAAGTAAATACATGTGAAATATTAGGGGGGGAACGAATAAATTGTATTTAAAAACGGGATTTCGGTAAACGTACATTCTGACAACAATGAACACCAAACAGACTAAATAATATGTAAAGCAATGCGATCTTTAAGAGAATATTTCACACAAAAATAAGTCTTATTTCATCAAATCCCTCCAAATGAAACTTAAAATCTTGAGTACTAGTAACAACGCGATTAGTATTAGAAAACATGTTGACAAAGTAGATATGCATTTGGGGGGATAGATTGCTACCGTACGTCAGGTATCTTAGTAATATGTTTAAATTTCCTGTGCAAATCCAACGCCGTTTAAAACTCATTTGAACAACTTCGTGAATGAACCCCGTCGATGTCATCCATGTCCTCGAAATGGGTTAAACCTGACTGACACATAAATGAGGTACACAACGTGAAGGAGTTGGTATGTATGTAGTAATTACAAATAAATGTAATTTAATCAACGTATAATCGATTAAAAGGTTTCCTTGTCATAACACTTGAAATTTGATAATCCTCTTCTGTCGATTTACACTTTATCGATCTATTTATTATATAATTGCAATCAGTGCAGCTAGTTAACTTGATTAATTATTACATACACCTTTAGGTTCAATAAACCGTGAATAATATGGTAACTTCTACATTTCAGCTTTTACTCTATAAGACCAGTGGGTTCATACGTCAGGTGAAATAATATCCGCTGATGCATTTTTTCCTAAAATGGAAGTTTTCATTTCTAACATGAAACATTTTGTGTTTGGCCCAATACTAGTTTAATATCTCTATGTTTCAGAATATAAAGTCCCAAGAGAGCTTAATGTCCAGAGACTGTGAATGAATCTTTCCAGTGAAAGAAACTCTCATTAAATATTCAGTAAAATTGTGTCTTATTCATGACCAACATCTATTATATCAGCTGGGGTAAACGGTTGACTTTGTAGAGTCTGTTTATAGGATAATATAGATATATCCTAAAAGGCCATTGCGTGGCATGATGCTCATTAAAGAACGACATCATCTTGTCTCAGAATTGTTAATTGACTGTAGACCGATTTCCTCGTAGTTTTGATATTTAGATCGTTCCAATCTAATGAGCGAAAATCGTTGTGTGATCAAACATACTACAACACACAAGCCAGGTTTAAAGCGTTCGAACAAAAATATTTCTTGCTATACTCTTGTTGTACAAATCGCGTCTACGTCATTGGTTTTTGCGATGTTAAAAATACGAGTCAAAACGTTCCTAATCATCTTATTTTTTATAAATTATCCTTCAAAAGGTATACTTGTATTATTTCCCAACATTTCCTTCATTCAACCGTAAACATTCACGTGATCACATGTTTTGTTACTAGTACGAGTCGCTAGACGAGACGGGTCCCCCTAAGGTCACTCGTATTTTCTTTGGCTGACCACTGAATATTATCTTCAAAATACTGGGATACTAGCTTGGTCATCGTGATACATCAATCTAAATAAAATATAATCAATATATTTGCCACCATCACATATTAATGTGTCAGACGATTATACAGTGTTATAAATATTTCACCCTACCCTTACATTGTCTGCTGTACTTTCCCATAGTTCGTTCTTTGCATTTAGCTTACAGCTATGTTCATTCACATAATAACCTAGTAGATGGGCATAAAGGCGTTTGCTTTATATAAAAAAAAATCCCAAAATTAGCTACGAAACCAAAAATAAAACAAAAAAATGAACCATGAAAGCAAAAGGTAATGTTATGAATAATCATGTAATGTTTTGTACGTGCTGAGAAAACACGCTGATCGCCAATGTTTACAATATATAGATAAATGATGCCCCAGACATTATTATGTCTTGTGGAACACATTTAAAGTTTTATTGGGTAATATTTTTTGACCTGTCAACACAAACTATAAAAATGAAACAATTTATGGTACACAAAGATGGTATACATGGTCGAATAGCTTAAGGAAATGTAACGTGACATCAAACACCATGGGAGAACATAAACATTGATATATAAAAAAGCTGGCAAATTCTTGCTCGCACATCCGAATAGCTTAGTAATAAATCTCATCTGACTCTAAACATCTCTGTTGAAAGTTCACTTAAATTTGCACAGCATAAAATGAAGCTAGTCGGCAAAAAGAGTAACCATCATGTGTTTATCACGTTTTATGTTGATTTTAGTATATTCTGAAGAAACGTCATGAATAACCACATCATTAATAACACTCAAATCGATTAGTACCTATCTATCTATGATATACCCCGCAGATGTGTCCAAATAGATACCTATCCAACACACAAACAAACAAACAAACAAACAAACAAACAAACAAACAAACACATACATACATACATACATACATACATACATACATACATACATACATACAGCATACATGCATACATACATACATACATACATACATACATACATACATACATACATACATACACACACACACACATACATACACACATACATACATACATACATACATACATACATACATACATACATACATACATACATACGAACGAACGTGGGTGGATGTGACTGTGACTACAAGTCTTGCAAGAGAGTGTGACATGCTCGACTTCGGTAAATTATAGACAGGATGCTTCTGATAATAGCGATCGCAATAATCGCCGAGCCTTCATCGTAGTTCACCATGTTTCTGATTGAATCCGTCGATTTATTCGCTTTCCTAATAACTATTTTGATGCATAACAGATTTAATGACACTTTCCTTCATCGTCCAATACAAAACTTTTTCAATCACTTGCTTAACCAACTGGAAAATCATATATTACAGAAGTGAACAAGGCAGACGTCCTCGTGAGACCCTTTTCTGATCAAATGAATTAGTTAGGCGTCAAAGCAAGGGGTTACGGTTGGTTTGCGTTATATTCTTTTTAAAATCACATTTAAAATAATAAAACTGCTGTCCAGTGTCATTTGTTAACATATGTTACTGGTCTGCCTGAATTGCTGCCTGTTACCTACGCCAGACGTGGAATCGTAATAGTTTCTACATCAACATATCGACATCAGTCTTTAAAATTGACATAAAAGACACAGTTCACTGGTTTAGAAGAATTGTCTAGTTCAAATATGATATATCATCAAATGTGTTTATATCGCCTCTAGTTTGAAATACGTGATTTTGCGTACTGTTGTCCAGACCTTGACACTGAATCTTAGAGGACATTTCTCCTGGTTTAGTTTGAATTGGATGATCAGTTCCACTCAATCAATTATATTATGCACATATGTTCCTTCCGTTTTCATTAGAAGCATTTAATAAGAAATAATCAAATTGTACAAAGAATAGATTGCTAACAAGTATTAACAATTTGAAAACGACAATGAAATATTTTAATATCAGAGAAATGTATATCATGTATTGTTGTTGTTCAAAAGAAACGTCTTGAAGTGTGTACAATGTAGTACGTTTTATAACAAATCACGTTAAGATCCTTGTCATTCAGACAAGTAGTTCACATGTTGTTGAGAGATTTCAACTTTTAATTCAACAGAACCGAGCTTTTGTCATTTTAATCAAGACCATACAACATAATGTCAAATCTATAAATGGCTTAACGAATAGTTTCTTTTCCAAAGCATTATTGTCCCTGCCTATCGTGACCAAACGAATACTATGCGCATTACTGTAACTTGATTTGAATTAAGGACATCCTGTACTTCTTTCAATTTCCATGAATGCTTACTCCTCGCATAGGTTTTAAAGATAAGTCGACACAGCCCATATTCTAAAGAATATGTTATTAGATTACCTATGGTAAAATAAACATATCGTGTCGTTTATTATTTTCTCCAGGAACAAATTTGTAAAACGCACTTTTAGCACTCAAGCAGGACAACGAAGCATATATTGCTTTTGTCTCCACCCAATACACCAATTGTGCGTATTACTGACGGTGTGCTTAAACACTGCATGAATTTCTATATATATACACTATCTTATTCAGCGTTGAGTGAAATAAGAGTATGTAAGATGCTTGTAGGACATATTTAAAGGTATGAACTTAATCCACAGTTAATATGGTTCTAGTTATCTTGGTGTCATATTAACGTACATAGGCAAGAAATACTGTCAGACAATGACAAAAAAGATTGGTATTTCGATATTATTCCCCAATATTGTCTTTGCTCATATTAGGTAATACGACTGAGGAACCTTTTAGCTACGAGTTCAAGATAAGTATATTTTATGGTTGAATGAAGCAAAAAAGGGGAGAATAATTTAACAATTATATCTCTGCAAGGTGGGCGAAACAATTGGCGATGACGAACGTCTTGATTCGTTGTCTGAGCGGGCACCACAAAAGCAATGGCGTGGACGTACGTTGTCGTGACGTTCAACAACGACCAGAAAATTATTCTTGTTTCCTGCCAGAAAAGGTAAAAATTGGCGTGCGCACTTTATGCGCACGTGATGATAATGAATGACATGTCATGTATTATCATATCAATAAAATATGCATAAAAGCAATAACATTATTTGCTACGGTAACCGTATCTATTTAACACAATATAACTATCGTTGTATATGCTACACTAATAAGATGATTCTTAAGATCTAAAGACTGACGCACTAATCTGGCTTAGGAATACCGTATTGTAAGTGGACAAAACACTGCTATAAATTTACAACTTCTACTAATCTGTCGTCCGAACATGGTTTTTCATCAGGAAAAAGGCGTTTACTTCCTACCCTGACCTGCACTCGTTTTATCATACCCATCATTATCTTTCCGTCCTCCATGCAACTCTAAATGGAGCTTGTCTATGGTTATCCTTTCAGGTTTTTAACGACTTCGATACTTAGTTTTTAATATTTTAGTGTCTGTGTCTGCATTATTTATGTTTGACATAACTTTCGAATGTCATAATTTATTCTGACTGCCTTCTCAGACATCACCTGCGTGAGTTCGCATGTAAACAAACTAAGATGAAGATCACACACCCACCTCCATAACCTTCGGTCGTGTCCATGTCACATTTGCTTAACCCAGCAAAGGTAATGTTCAAACTGGTGATGAACCTATCAAAGAAGGTGACTCTGTTTGATATATGACGGGTTAGATGAATTGCCATCCTTTGTTTAACTGTCGTGGGTTTTTTCAGATAAAGCCATAAGGCCCATATCCAGTTCAAGGTTAAATACCCTTCGATACATTTTATGGAAAGGTACTCTCTTGGTAGATGATTTATATGTTTTAACATGTACTAAACTATAAAGTGTCATTGCGGGGTTCATTTTAATATCAAACATTTAAAAATGAATATCATATCTCTAGTATTAACATATCCTTGGGCCAGATACAATAGGCGTTATATATATGATTGCTTTTAGTGTTAAAAAGAACGCATAATACGCGAAATAAGTTATGGGTGATTCGTGTTATCACATATCTCATCCACCTGAAATACCACAGGGAAAGACAAATCGTACTATAATTGTATTTAACAAGCATAATAACTTGACAGACAGTTGTTACATCCAAGCCTAATATAATGAAACTGTTCATAAACTTCGAAAATTTCATCAGAGATGCTTGTTTATAAAACATTGTTTTAACAATCACTTGTGTCGTCAAATATAAAATTATACAGTGTTTGAACAGATAGCAACACAGGTTGTTGTAGTTTTCATGGATTAAAATACTGTCATTTGTTCAAGAAATAAAATCTACACCATAATATCCGCGATTCATTGACAACTGCAGAATTGTTACACTTAATACAGAAGAGTGGCACATCGGAAATCATCATCACAATGTCCTCGCTTTAGTACGTGACAAACTGAAACACTTCTTGTACTATCAGTGATCAACAACACTCATGCATATGAAGCGAGCTATTTTCAAATCGTATTTTCCATCATTTAATTGCGCTGATCATAAATTAATTGCCTTTTCAGCAATATCACTCTCTGTTAGCACAATTACAATGACTTCTAAGTCAGTCCTCGTTTATTTATGGTGAACACATCATTAGACAGGGAGAGTAGAAACAATTGCAATGTAAATATAGTTGACAATTGTAATCACGTTCACACTCTCCAAGTCAATCAGTTCCCACCACCTTTGGGTATTAGATGATGAAACAACAACAATTTATCTTCGCCGTGTGATTTCACACAGCTTATCTTCTCAAACATAACAACGCTCGAATCATACATGATTGCGCTTATGACAAGTTGATGTTGAACGAACGTTTATTGATAAGGTTTAAAAACGAATGCTACTTCGTTTATGTCTTCCCTTAATCTTTTGAACTTTTTTCAATGGATGGAAAAATGAGTTCTAACAATGCAGAGAATGGTCATTAAAATTACAAGTCTATGACATAAAATAGACTGTGGTTGGCTTCTGCCGAATCTATTTTCTAAATTCCTTTTATGTAGTATTTACATAAGTTCGCAACATAATTGTATTTAAAGGCGTGATTTCGGATTTTAGTTAACATTTGAGCTTTCGATTAACAGAAACTACTTCACTTTATGGAAGCCATTAAAATAATGAAACACACTTTCTGATCAATATATGTAATAGCAAAATAATGACAAACCGCAACGTTATAATATACACACAAGACATACTTCCGCGATTTCGTCACAAAGATGATTAACACCTCTTCAATCATAAATGGGAAAGGCTTTTCTAAAAGTACTTACAGTACGTGCAATGCATATACATTCTATCTGCTTAATATGCAAGTTTAATAAAAATCAAAAATGACGAACGTCTGGTTTGTTTTATTTGCAGTATTTCTTAGTGAAATACAGTGATTTAAGTGACAAGAGATCCGACGTGTAAACCCAGACTTGTCAACATTGGGTTCCTGCATGCTATAGTTCAGTATATTAGGCAAGGCGTAATTATATATGAAAGAAGAGCTAGGCAAATCAATTAAGATGGCTGCCACAATGTATCTGCTTTATATCGAATACAGCTGCATGCTTTGAGGATAGATTAGACTTCGCAATGAATTGCAGTGTAAGATATATATTCCCTAGACGCATTCCCCGACCAAGGCTATCAGAATATCGAGTGTGTACACACAGTGCACGTGTTGTTGGTGAATCATTCATACACTTCAAAACTGTGAATCATAAATACGTATCATAGTCATTTTTGTTATGTTGAAATTACACATGCGTCAGAAAAAAGTTTACGCGACCAATGATTATTTTATTCAAAAACTTACAATTGTCAAATTGTATTGAAAATTTCCTATCAATAAAACGTTGGCATACTTTCGGTATTAAAAACTTACGCATGAATCAGTTTTAAATATAATGCGAATTGTAGCGTAGTGTGCATAATTTTTTGTTCTTTGTAGACACAATGTTAATGCTATCCGGATACCTGGTTTGAGATATCAGCATCACGTTAACAAGTTATCCTTATATTATCCATTGTCTGGCTTGTTTAGTCGATTAATTAGAACCCACCTAAAACGTATGATTATCTCAACCATTAGTGATACAAAGAGTAAAGGTTTGTCCGCTCTGCTAATGACTTAATAAGTATTGATTCCCCTTTGAAATAATGATTACATAGGTTTATTAATTAGAATGCGATCGACGTGTCTCCAGCTTATAATCGCGTTTACAATTAAACAGTGTTGCCAAAACATATCAATTTTCCCCATGTACGTGTACATCATTAGATTTTAATAGTCTACCTCGCGAACAAATACCCATTAATGATTAAGTACAAACACAGCCATGACATGACACCAAGTGACTGCTATATCACTCTAAGCATTTGATTTGCGATGTCAAACAAATATACAACACTCTGTCCCTATATAAACACACAACTCGAATTCAAAGCATAGCCCAAATGACACCAATTTCTTCAAACATCAAGTTGTAAGTGTATGATTTATTGAGATGTGGTCATGCTGTTTTGTTCATTACAGGGGGGGGGGGGGGTTGCTAGCCATAAGAAATGGAGTTAAGTGTCTGGTTAAATAGAATAGGCGATAACGAATGTATTAATCGTAAAAGGACTGGTCTTTACAATAAGGTTAAAATCCGTACAATCCGCAAAATGAAATTCACAACATTCTTTTAACGTTACGCTTCGATGTTTGATGATCATGACAATAAATCGACCTCACAGATGAGCTGCGCGCCATATTTCTGCTGAGGGAAAGATCTGATTAATTTCACTAACTAGAAGTGGAATAACAATTTAGTGGCTATTTAAGTTTTATATAATACAATATTCATGACCAGTTCGTCTTTTGTGTTAGCATAATGTTTGATGAGCTCCGAATATACAGCTCGGGATACCTTTTCCGTCCAATATATATAAGGGAAAGTAAACCTTTAGGTCTTTCATTTTCTAGTTAAGTCTTAATTTATTTAGTTTCTTTCTTACCTTATCTTAGCGATGCTTATCGAAGCAAATACTCACATTCCGATTGAAATTACCGTTTCCATCAAATTCAATTTATTATGACTAACAAAACCAAGAATATTAGCAATACTGATTTTGCAACAATAATTACTTTTTAGTTCATTTTACCTCCTTTTAAAAGAACATTAAAATCACATTTAATAAGTCGCATATGAAGAATATGTATTCATGAAATAAATAGCTTGATTAACCTCTGTTATGTGATTCAGCGTTCAATGGACAAATTTAAATTCAATTCGTATATAGAATCTATGACAACCATTAATCCCAAGGAATGAGAAATTCGTGGTAAGTCCATTTCAATATGAGTTGAACAAAATCTAAATTGTATATACATAACTATTCCTAGAACAACGTGACCCCTCTGCACTGTAATCGAGCTGTGTATTTCATGTCACATACAGCTAATCAAATATTAACAGACACTGGCTTCTACGGAGACATTAAGTACGTGTATCTTTCCGAGGAGGTGAAAATATACAGGATCAATACAACCAGGAACTTGTTGAGTGACAAGGATTAGACGTACTAATCAATACAAATAAGGGTCATCCACCATCTTCAAACTATTGACTGCAGGTATGCGGGATATCGGTGATCGATTTTGACAAGTATATAACGGACTCATAGAGAGAACTACTGTTGTTTCGCCAGCGTGGGAGAGAGTTGTTGTGTGAGTGGCATTTCTTATGCGGTAAGAAAAACATCTTTTGATTGAGTATACAACTATAGAAAACAGACCACCTGAGTTTTAGTAACCCTTAAATAAAGTAAATCCAGCTTTAATTACAAACATGAATGGTCTACAAAATAAGTGCTTTAGAATTCTCAATGATTGAATCCATAACAATATTTACAAAAAAAATATAATTACCATTGTGGTTTCTGTCACCGAATCAAATCCGCTGTATATGTACATATCGCATTCGACGAGCGTCGGAGGACCTAAGGAGTATAAAGAGCAATTGAATATTTAGCTACATGAAAGCACAACAACGAAGAGGAACTGTGTTTGGATGAATAGGCAGCTTAACCAGACATTGGAACAGAATATGCCCAATCATAACTCTGATTTGGCCGGGATAGTAGATAAATTTGCCAATAGTTACACGTATTACGTATTAAAGAAAGTAACGGGGAGGATTTTATACACGTATACATCAATAAATAGTATAGGATTGACAGGGGGTAACAGATAAAAGCCGTACCAGACATAGCGAAAGAAAAGAGCAATCGTAACCACGACAGAGCGTAGATAGCTCAGCTAAATCAATTGATTTCTAACACGCGTCACGTAATAAAACGTGTGATTGTGAATCGCAATAAAGTAAGGTTTTCTTTCACTCCTAACACTGAATGGCGTATGTCGAACACTCAGAAGCATCACAATCGCTTATCTTGCTTTAAGCATAGAGGTAGATTAGACTTTCAGGGTATGTACTTTTAAGTGGAGAGTCTTCTTGAGATGACGGAGGGTTATAATTGATCTGAGAGAAGGTGGGGTTTTTTTCGAATACCTGAATGTATTAATGTGATAACCTTGATTCTAGTTGTGAAATCGTTAATACTCATGATTGAGTGCACGATCAAAAAATAAATCCACAGATTAATGAGGCTTGCAGCTTGTCAAAAGAGATTACCGTATCAAAGATTGTTACCTATTGTTCGTACTGTTGGTTAAGCTTTACTTTGAAACGGAAAGTATGTTAGACATACATTACGTAAGGGTTGGTACTTTGTTGAAAAACATTCACAGGACTACATTTACCTGTGAAATGTTTTACTGGTAGATAATTGAATAGAATGAGTGAGACAACAAAGGTACAATGCTTTCCTAAGAAACACTCAAGGTGCACTTTTTTCTGATTTATTCTCTCAAAAGGCCTTAAACGCAAGCCTAATTTGCCCCGGAAACCGTCAGAAATTTACTTAGTGCAACAAAGACTCGCAGGAGATGGGGACTGTGTGTTTTATGGCCGTACTCAGTGAAATTAATTGCAAACACAAATCCATTAACGACCTCCATGGGAAATAGTTTCCTTGAGGTTCTGAGTTTTGTCATGTTTTGCTTGGAGCATTTTGAAGAGATTGTATTTGTTTAAAGATCTCAAGAACGTCCGTAACTTGAAGGGGCGGTTGTCTATAAAGACAGCAATGCATCTTATGTACGTACCGTTGAAGTTTGGTCTAATTCGAATATCGTATTCATCTAGCAGTTGATCAAGCAATTCCGAGGCTGTACTGTTCAGTGTAGCATGGACAGTTTCTCTCCTGAAATTGATTAACAAGAAATAAAAAAAACAGTCTATCACTAAGTTATTACGTTTGTATTGTATATGAAGCATTTGCTATCATTTCGATAGTATGTATGTGCAAATCGATAACAACATCGCTTGCAGGCAAGGTATGGAGTTGGTTTTCTTACATATATCGAACTGGAGTTTGCAAATTGGCGAAACTGATGGAAATCCGATTTACATAACGATCTAACATGCATTTTGGAATCACTCTTCGAATGCCGTCACTCACCATGCATTACGAGTTTAGTCAACCTGGGTAGTGATATCTGAACAGTCAAAGTACTACAGAGCTACGAAATATTTATTACAGATACTTACCGAGCAGAAGACTCTGTGCAGGAAAAGCTTGCAAGGAGAAATAAGCAAATCGGCAAACGACGGTCCTGTATTGTTATTAACATTTGGTCACTGCTCTCCTTGCGTGATTTTAGCGAAAACGTTTCGATGTAAATTTTCCCTCTCGTCGTCGCCAGCGACAATTTTCTTGAAGCCAAGGGTAAACTGACTACACCCGAAGTTCAAAAAAGCTTTCAACTTGTACCGCTCAAAAATAGGTACGTTAGACACAAAATAATCCACTCCACGTCCAAGAAATCAATTTAGAAGAGTTCAAACATTCTAACGTGTGAAAAATCCTTGCAAATGATTCGAAGATGGTATCACGCGTTCAGCAATGAGTAATTTGCCTGGATGAATATTTTAAGGCTGTGGGTCTGATTGCTACGTCTTGTACTACGAACAGACAGTGTGTTCTGCTATATTCATCAATATCTCCCTTCGCATACGATGGCAGTTGTCATATGCCTTTTCCGCTAGCCAGAGTCTGTACATACCTCAATCATTGTGCGCAGTCTCGTTAAATGGGAGACTCACATGTGCAAACCTAAAGAAAAAAATGAAATGAAGAGTCACGTGGTTGTTATCCAATCCGTGAAAGGGCTGGCTATTGTTACTCTGAGTACACAGACATTTTCCTATATGAACATGTCAAATTCCGAGCATATTCCCGACTTTTACTCCTCGTCAATCTATATCACAGCAACGTCAAACCACTTTGCAGCCAAAAATGAAGAATGCAGTACATTATCAAATCAAAGTGTAATCGAATTTCCATCACAAAATCTCAACGACAGGGTGTTAACATCGTGAAATTGCTATGACAACCCTGATTATTCTCATCTTCTGCGGTGTTTTGCTGAAGAACGGACTTTTGAAATGTCATGAAATCACCTCAATAAATCTAGATGCATTCAACATTTGAAAACACGCCTTTTCCTCCGCTTCACAATTTCGATCACATAAATCATGTAGGAACTCAAAACACGATCACCAATCCTCAAATGCCTTGCAGTATTAGGTAATATACTTTTGTTTTTGTTTTTAAAAAATCAAGTATTGACCACGAACGATAACAACAATGTTACAATCCAAGTTTAAGAGCGAGATTGCATAAATAAGTGTCATGCGCTATATGGGCAATGAAAATGAATCTAACTTAGCTCTGATTATCTCCCTTCAGCTCTAGAGTTATGACTTGAATACGTTGTAAAGAAATTTGTGCTCCACTGAAGACTATAATTCATAGTTTTCTGCTTCATTTACGAAGCCAAGAGATCGCTTCTCCTGTCTAGTCGTGCGTCGGGAATTTGCCTTCAACTGTCTCCATCGGACCTTGTCCTATACAGATTCAAATAAATATGATACTATCTCGCTATACCATGAAGTTTAATTGGGTATTTCTTAAAGAGAGAATGAACGACATCCATGCGTCTACTTATTTTCTACTTTTTTGTCAATAACTATCACGGGATGTACATTCACACAACAGACGGTCTAGAACGTTCGTTCACTAGAATGTTCACTCAAATTCTCACAAACAATTCTGAGGTCCCGGATGTCAGCTTTATGCTAGTCCTTCCCGGCCTGAAGATTAGTAGGTGCAATAAAAATGCAATAGTGTAATGCTACTGATGTTTAAAAGGAAAGTGCAAAGATTGGATAACAATTCTTTTCCTAACGTTCTTCCTGTTAGTATTCTTGCAGGTGTTATTAATTGAATTCATAGCGGAAATAGAAAAGACTAAAAGCTAAAGTATACTTTTTTTTTGAGAAAATAGATGAGATTTAATTAGGGGTTAATGAAAAGAAATGCAGTTATAACTTCCCTGACATCAACCATAGTGAAAGGGAAATATAAAGCGGAATCGTTGTGAGAAAGGTGTAGACAGTCCAGCATAAATACACGTACATCAATTAATGTACAAAGACCAGCCGAAATAGACAGGTGAATGCAAGGGGCATACATGACATGACATGACAGACAGACAGACAGACAGACAGACAGACAGACAGACAGACAGACAGACAGACAGACAGACAGACAAAGAGAGGCTGGCTCGTGGACGGACAGGCAGGCAGACAGACAGGCAGACGGGCAGGCAGACAGACAGACAGACAGACAGACAGACAGACAGACAGACAGACATATATTACTCATTCAGACAGAATAAATGATTTGTGTCGACAGTCCCCCAAGTGATATTTCCAAACCACAAAACACGACAACCCATATATCAATGTAACAAATCTGCCCTAACCTGTCGTACCTGCCCTAACCTGCCATCGTCATAACCCGCATTAAAATAGCCAATCAAATTGTGTCCCTAATTTGCAAACCTCCAGTACTTTGTTGTTTCCTATGACAGAAACCAGCTGGGGACACTAGAGTGAACAGCATATCGACTCGTTCGTGTCTAAATTCCTCTGGGACGTAGGCACATTGAATTACTCCAGTGGAACAAAATCTTTCCATTACATTCATTTAATTAGAAAGACATCTCTTCATTTTATACTTAAAGGTCGTCTGGGGACGAGTGATACCCATTAGGAAATAGAAAAACGGCGAAAACATGGAGGACACGAAATACCAGCATTTACACAAGGCGAAGCAGTGATACAAGATATTATCATAATCTTTATAAAGCCGTGTGTGATGTTGTAGGTAAAAAACGCCTTTAGAATCTTGCTTTAATTTTCACCAAATGTGGAATTTTGTCCGATGGAAAATATCATTCCTTATATTCAGATACGTGGTATTTGTTGATTTCACCTTGGGGTGGGGGGATAACGATGAAACATAAGATGTAGTACCAAATATTTTTAGAGTCAAATTGAGTACTCCATAGTGCTATAGAAAATGACACGATTATACCCGTATAATAATCCAATTTCCAGATTATGCCTTCACAGTTATCACACTTTACTCATCCTCCCTCTAAATTCGCTCTGCATCGGTTTATCGCATTAAAAAAATATTACCAAATAAAATGTGTTTGTCGTATAAGGAGTATGTTAAAAAGGTAAGTCCTGAATGTGGGATTTACTTGACATAGCTCATGCGCCCCCCCCCCCCTCCAGTATATGACCATATATGGTCACAACCTAGATTGGGACGTAAGGATGTGTGTACCGAAAGCTTTTCAGCTCGAATATGACTTGGGTTTTTTATGACTTTGGTAGTACGGCTCACTCGCCCCACGAAATGTAATCTTTTCTACTCTAGACTGGTTAACTATATCAAGTTTGTAGTCAAGCTAGTTTACTATTTGAAATATGTGCATACCAGCTTAGAACTGCACCTTGCTCTCTAGATGTACATGTACAATCGAAGATTTGATTCACACAATTGTATGTATGTATGTATGTATGTATGTATGTATGTATGTATGTATGTATGTATGTATGTATGTATTATGTCAGTGTGTGTGTGTGTATGTGTGTGTGTGTATGTATGTATTATGTCAGTGTGTGTGTGTGTGTGTGTGTGTGTCAATTAATGTTCAGGCTAGGATCATCATGCGAACTAATCTGTTACTAATCGTTCCCTAGATTTATACATACATTAAAATAATCATGGGATTTTGAGCAGTCCAATTTGTGCATTTTGAACTTTTGAAGATTGATGTTCAGTATACACCCAGTACAGTACAGTACAGTACAGTACAGTACAGTACAGTACAGTACAGTACAATATGGAACGGAACGGGACGGTACAGTACGGCACATAACAGCATAGCACAAGAATGTACACACTTTAATTGTAGAGGATTACAAGAATGTACACACTTTGATTGTAGTGTATTACAAGAATGTACACACTTTGATTGTAGTGGATTGCAAGAATGTACACACTTTGATTGCAGTGATTACAGGAATGTACACACTTTGATTGTAGTGTATTACAAGAATGTACACACTTTTATTGTAGTGGATTACAAGAATGCACACACTTTGATTGTAGTGATTACAAGAATGTACACACTTTGATTGTAGTGATTACAGGAATGTACACACTTTGATTGTAGTGTATTACAAGAATGTACACACTTTTATTGTAGTGGATTACAAGAATGCACACACTTTGATTGTAGTGATTACAAGAATGTACACACTTTGATTGTAGTGATTACAGGAATGTACACACTTTGATTGTAGTGGATTACAAGAATGTACATAATTTGACTGTAGTGGATTACAAGAATGTACACACTTTGATTGAAGTGATTACATGAATGCACAAACTTTCATTGTAGTGGATTAATGTATGTACACACTTTGATTTCCGTCTTGGTCATTCCTTCTCTTGACAATATGTGAACATTTGTGTTATTTGCCATGTACCTTGACATCCTTACAAAGAATGTAGAAACAATTAGATTTATGGCTTATTGCCTGTGGATATTTGGATAGCAGGTCATGCATTTTAAGCCTTTATCAAAACGTGTTGGTATGGATAAAAGCTAGTAATGTAAATGTCCATAATCATGATTTAAACAACACAACAAATCAAACCGGTTGTATGCACAAAATCACGATTGAAAATCAATGAGATGGGTCAAAGTACCAACGCTTCATGCAAGAGTTTTTACTCGTCAGTATTGCAAATGTGAACTGGGTGTAAATTGTATTACTGTTTACACAGCTCACTGTAGGATAAATTATTCAGTTAAATGTAATAGTTTTCTCAGTTGGATAATAACAAAACAGCATTAAAATGCTAATTATATAACTACCCACCGTCTACATATTTTATTTGGAGATAACAAGTTGTCAAGACACATTTGAAGTTTCTTGAACAGCATGCCATGTGTGAAGTAAGTAATCATTGTCAATCAAATTGGAAATCCTTTTAATAACGTTGTTGTCAGTCCAGTAAATTATATTTGATGAATTGTAATAGTGATTTGAAGAGAAGGGCTGACTGCAAATCATGACAAGCAGTAAACACGATTTACTCTTTATCCTAAAGCCACTGTTTCTACGGGAGCTCTTGTCTCGTACTTCTCGTTGACTTCTACTCTGAATGGCGCATCAAGGTGATCTCCAACACCCGTATTAGCTTGTTTGTATCTTCGTACGCATGGTTTCAACAACGAATGATCATTTCCATAATGACACTTTCTTTTTTAAATCTACATGCATACACGGACCCTTTTCATGTTGTCTTTTTTGCTGAATGACAAATTGGTATCCGAAAATGTTTATCCTAGGAATAGTGCTGTCCAGACTATTAACTTGCCTTTCTTCTCTCCCATTAGCAATGCTACTCATGTGACAGTTAATTACGGATGGATTTTTTGTGGGACGCTGGTAACGTTTTAATCCTGCAAGAGTTCACCTCATGAGCGTATGATAAATTTGATGACCCACTTTGTAATAATTGTAAGGTCTTCAATGTTGTATTAGCAACCAGATTATAAAATCATGGGCCAGAGATCGTAAATACGGCGACATACAAACTAGAAAAAGTGTTTCTGTTTTCAGAGATGTGAGCATGAAACTATATATTTGCTCCAAAATTGGCAGATAAGAAATACGGGATGAAAGTTATATTTTGTTGACTTACAAGTGAATATCAGTTTCCTTTGAGTTTAATAAGGACGTACATTCCGTTCTTTTACAGGCCATGACGTAAGAATTTTGAAATAAGTAAACTCTATCGGTGTTAGATTCAAGATGAGTGGACAGAGATTGTTTTTTCATATTAGCAAGAGCCCAAGAGATAGACAAAACTGATATATGAAACCCTGTGTATGTCCGTCTGTCAGTCTAACTGTCAATTTAGTGTCTCTCCATCTGTCATTCGGGTTCTGGGTGCCATCAACATTTATAGAACCGATAAATGTTGTATATAATACATGTGACCAAGATCACGGAGGGTATACGGAGATCATATTGTTTTTTTTTATAAAACTCGGTGAATATAGATTGCATATTATATAAGATTGTACATGACAGCACACAGTGTGTGCCCTTTTCCTTTTAGGAAACATTAAATATAAAATAATATATTGCTACATCTAAAATTCAATTAATGTTATTTGTCTAGTTTGCATATTTATTTTGCTCAATTTGACATTTTCGTGTCTATAATCTCAAGAAATAGTACCTCCTTGAATTAATTGTAACTTGATTCAAGTATTCCAATTAGCTAGACAGCATGAGAGTGCTGCTAATAACTGAACACTTTTGACTTCAAATTAATGAACTTTAGATTCACATATAATCGTACTTCCTGGATAGCAAGTATAATATCATATTGTCATGCTTTGAAAAAAAATAGTATGAGTTGACTATGTGTGTATGTATGTATGTATGTATGTATGTATGTATGTATGTATGTATGTATGTATGTATGTGTGTGTGTATGTATGTATGTATGTATGTATGTATGTGTGTATGTATGTATGTGTGTGTATGTATGTATGTATGTGTGTGTATGTATGTATGTATGTATGTATGTATGTATGTATGTGTGTATGTATGTATGTATGCATGTATGCATGTATGTATGTATGTATTAAAACAGTATGAGTTGACAGGTGTGGCTAGCAAAAGGTAAAAGGTCAACGACCTTTAGGGGGGATCTGTGAGTTCAAAGTGTTTATAATACAAGGACAGTATAAATGAAGTGGGAAGCAATACAAGTAATATAAATCTTTTCACTGTCGGGCCATATGTGATTTTAATCGTTCTTTACATTTCTGGACTTAATTACTCCTCGTATCACCAGATTCCAGGTTTGACAGATATCAGCTAGTGAATGAAGGCGGTAAATGAATGAACACGTCGCTCGCACGGATGGACGGTCGGACAGACAGACAGACAGACAGACAGACAGACAGACAGACAGACAGACTGACGCACGGAGGCCATTTCTCTCGCCCCCTTCCAACTGTATGTAAAATATCTTGTCGTAGCTATAAGGGAAAACTGTGTCACAGATGTACCTTAATCGAGACGGGGTGTAAGGTGATCTAACTAGTAGCAAGCCGATAATTGTATATCGATCGAGACGTATGGGTCAACCTTCATATTGCTCGACAATTGCATGATGGCGAAACAAATTAATTAAAGTGAATTGCAATAATCTCACGATTTTAAACGCCCGAAAGATATCCAATTTATTGATTTCTAAAAAACTGAAAAACTTGCTTGACGAATTGCTCTCAGGGTAGCAACATAATTCTTCAGAGAGGTGATATATGGCGGTAGTCGGAGAAGTGATACGGATGAACAAACTAATCATTTCTCGTCAATAATTGTCTGATATACGTGATTCTCATACAAAGTACATTCATTTCACTAACTTGTTATGGTAAATGCGATGCTATTTAGTATATTTGGTAAAATTTGAATGATTGATAGAAACGCTTTTCTAATATAAGAATCTGTTTATGATCCGAACAAAACATCTGTATTACCCTTTCATATTTAACCAGATAACCTGGATAATAACATATATATCAATCATTTTGTGTATCGACGTCCATTCTCGAAATATTCAAGAAGTTATTTTACTTTCACTATTTTATTTATCATTATGCGATCTGCTGTTTGATTATTTGTTGATTTTTTTGAAAAGGTAAAAGGAATAAAGACATTTTCGTAGCCTTTTAGGTTCTTGAGAGTATTTCGTGATTTAACGTTACTGCGATACCGCATCATGTGCTTCATTGCTGCGAAGTTGAAACTTATTCTTCATTCATTCTCAGTGGATGTTCTTTGTTTAGGTGGATGTGTGGATCAGTCAGTCAGTCAGTCAGTCAGTCAGTCAGTTAGTCAGTTAGTTAGTTAGTTAGTTAGTTAGTTAGTTTGTTAGTCAGTCAGTTATTCAGTGATTCAGTCAGTCAGTCAGTCAGTCAGTCAGTCAGTCAGCCACTGAATGAATGAATGAATGAATGAATGAATGAATGAATGAATGAATGAATGAATGAAGAGTTGTGACTCTTGTCTTTTCATGAAGGGGAATAAATGAACAGCAACACAGCCAAGTCACTGAGGGAGTCAACGAGTGAGTCTATCAAAAGACCATTAAAGCAACCAGCCTGTTTCTTTGCTAATTGTGACTGTTATTTATGACAGTCTTACCTTTTAAACATCATGATTTTATAATAATGTATATTTTGTGTATGAGTCCTCTATCTTTCTGATATCAATAGTAATTTGTTATATTCTAAACGTATATCAAATAATCTTGCCATCTATACCTGTCATTTTGTGTTATTTTTATGTTATCGTAATACATTGTTTACATGCCTTCAGTGATCATACTCTCTTTAGTCTTATCTTCACAAAGACCGGTAAGATGAGAACCCTGCATGATTTCAGTGGCGGAGACCGAGATTCGGTTCTTGTTATTGTTGGAAGCCCATATTCTGTGCAGACTTGAATTGTAAGACTAACGTACCTCCACGGTCCTAGTCATAACAATGTGTATTCTGGCGTGAGATTTTTTTATATAGCTTTACTTGCCTCAAAGCAAGATTACGATTGATCAAAAAATGAATTTCATAGTTTCTAATGAAGCGTTGATCACGTACAATTACTTTATGTGATGTGATGTGATGTGATGTTGTGTTGCGTTGTGTTGTGTTGTGTTGTGCTAATGAGTTGTGCTGTTTAGTATTTTCCTGGACCGAGTTGTGTTGTGCTGTGTTGTGTTGTATTGTGACGTGTTGTGTTGTGTTGTGTTGTGTTGTGTTGTGTTGTGTTGTGTTGTGTTGTGATGTGTTGTGATGTGATGTGACGTGCGATACGGTGTCATGTCATGTTGTGTTATGTTGAGTTATGTTGTTGTGTGTGTTCTGTTGTGTTCTCTTCTCTTCTGCTGTGTTGTCTTGGGCTGGGCTAGGCTTGGTTGGGTTTTATGTTATGTTATGCAATGTTATGTTATGTTATGTTATGTTATGTTATACCATGTTATGCAGTGTTTTCAATTAACGCTAAGTGTTAAAGTGTTGTCAAGTCATGTCATATCACGTAACGTTGTGTTGTCTTGTGTTGTGTTGTCACTACAGTATAACACAAGTATTTTCAATCAGTTGTGGTTGGTTCCAACATGCCGAAATCGCATTGAATATTAACAAGAACTACTCCGAATGTACTACATGTATAAGAGCTTTCGAAGTCAATAAGTAACATGTTTATCAATGATGACTTTACCGACGCTCATCTCAAAAGCGAACGTGGTGTTATGAAAAATGTATTACAAGAAACGAATCCGTAACCCTCGGGACCCTTAATACTATTACCATATAGAGCCATCCAACACTAAATCCCAATTTCAATTATCTTACCAGTGACATTAAATAGCAGTAACATGCAAGGACCAAAAAACAACGTCAGAGTTCTCTGTGTGTTAGGAAACAAGCTAAGAATTCTTAGAAGATGCAAATGTAAGTGGAACCTGTCTCGATATATCATATTCCCTTAAGCATGTTGTCATACTGATGTTGCATCACCATTACGTATAATAATACCCTTTATCAGATGTGTCATCGCGAGAGTTTTAGTCTACGAATCAAATGTCCGGAGGACATAGTCTTATTGAAACGTAAAGTTCATCCTATATAATTTAAAATACACTGAAAAATGAACACTAACATGAGCAGACAGATGAGAGAAAGTAAATAGCAATGGTTAGGACACAAATGGGGATATTAAAGCTGATAAATAGGACACTGAAGACCGCTGCTGGGTTCTCATTACTACCTACACGTTTCTTGAACCACATTTGTACAAAAACGCAACTATTCAAGATCACCCGTATTCAAATCTTACCTCTCGAATGAAATACAGAAAATTTGATTTAAGCATTCTAAATGAGTCTAATTGTAGACACTATTCGTTCTTTCTACAGCTCAGTCAGTTTATTATCAGTTATTTCATTCTTGCAAAGAGTAAACAGGTTAACTGGGTATAAACTGAGTTAGTATGTATCAAGACGTAGGTTTTACAACATAATTAAAATATACTCGCAGTATTGCACCTACTGAGAAGCACACTGTACAATCACTTGCAATTGACAACTCAAAACTACCAGTACACACACAGACACAGACGCAGACACACACCGATACAGACACACAATATATATATATATATATATATATATATATATATATATATATATATATATATATATATATATATATATATATATCCGATATCGTAATTTATCATATGTACCAAACAATGTTAAGGAAATCCCTGTTTGCAATCAGCTGTTCTAACAATGCCATAGGACAATAGTAATGTTATAGAAGACATGCATCGACTTTAACATAATACTGGAATGTGGTTTTATGTGATATTATAGTATATTACTTGAGTATAAAACTTATCAACTCATTTTGTACCACTTCAACTGAAAAGGGAGGAAGGTGTAGGCCCGAAGCGTCAAGTTTTCTATTTTAAAAAAAGAAATTTTTATTTGGACCACCGGTCTACTTTTATCATGGCTTACATAGATGTAGTAAATCGTATGTAGGTTTCAAGATGTTGAATTAATTGGAATGACTGTTAATGACTCATACAGATCCATGACCTGTGCAATCCTGCCATGTAAAACTTACAAGTAACATGAAGTAATCACTGAAAGGGGAAATAAACTTGGACAAAGTATTCGATCAAATCATTGTTTATATCTGTATAATCTAGAAATATGTGGATGATAAGTAAAGTAATATTTATCCTTAATTTAGACTGAACTAAATCGACATAATTATGTACTAGGGTCAAGATTACTTACAGATTTCCTTCGATTTCCTTCATTATCTCAAAAACGATCAGGAATTACTTTCCAGATGCCAACTTCGGAGAGACTAGAAAAGGGTAATTTTGGTTAGATTGATCCCCGAGATACATTGCCCAAAGCTCGTAAAATTGCCTTTAATTCCCATTAGCATACCCCCTTCCCTTCAACGAATTCTGGTCAGTCCGTAATGTTGCCAACAATTTACAAGCAGGAGTTGTAATAATGGTTTTTCAACACAATACTGTCAAAACGGTAGGTCGATAAAAGAGTCACACACTTTAAACTTTGGGACGTTTAGAAAGCGTGTAAAGAATTGATGGTTCCCAAAGGCATTGATACTTTAAAACGACTATTATATATATTTTTCACTGTCTTTAAGATTTATTAACCTTCTCAGTCCAATAGTCCACACTCAGACACATAGTATGCATCTCCTAGGGTGAATATACTAGAGCCCCATAATATTTATTGTGTTAATTGTAATCAGATTCCAGTATATTCTAGTTCCAATTTTAGAAAATGTCGCTGGAGAATACTTCTGTTGGCATTTTAGGGTAAAACACAGGAGACAACTTTTCGAGGGTAATTTGATGATGGTGAATAAAAAAAACATGCCTTCCAAGGGAAATATTTGAATTTTATCCCTCAAATTTGCCTAAAATTGCGTGAAAACAAGGTAAAAAGAACACCTTTGAGTAATTTAGTACTTTTTATAAAGCCCTTTTCCTACTTTGATCAAGTGAGATTCATTTTTGGAGCAGCATATCATAGGAAAATTCAAAACTTTGAGAACTTTGTTTCTACTTTGCAGTTTATCCTGTGTTTGTTGTAGACTCACCTTCAATTGCAATTAATTAAATGTATAAGTATGTATCAGGAGTGCTCATCAATCAAATTTGCTTCCATTAAACGAGTTAAACGATTGAATTAAAAACAAGCAAAGCTACTCATGGTGTTGTCCCGATTTCATTTTGTGTTAAGAGCTGTAAGGCAACATTTCTAGGATAATTTGATAGTGCTGAATCGACAAGAATTGCCTCCAAAGCAAAAGTTTGAGATTTTACCAATTGAATTAGCATACAATTTGCATAAATTGGACTTCCTGCAAAAGTTAGATAGAAAAGAAATATCTGTGAGTAAAACACATTTAGAAACCTTCAAAATGTTTTTCCCCATTCTTGAACAATTAAGATGCTTTCTAGAGCAATACATCATGGGGGGGAAAGTGAATATGGCAGCAATGTTGAATCCTTTAAAAACGTTTTGCTTTGTTCTGTATGCAGTTTTCCCTCTACGCTCTGTAGAAATATTATGTCAAAAAGTAAATGAAGCATTGTTAAAGGGATTTAAATGAGTGCTCATCATTTTCCACTTTGCAATGGTGTCAATATGTGACAGATAGGTCTACACTTAAAGTTGGCATATGACTACTTATTCCTAGTATGTACAATGGTGTTTATTTACAATTGTTTATAAGAACTACAAAAAATCCCATGTTCTATTTGTGAGGTATTTTGAATGGCGGATTTTCTTTGAATAATGATAAAACGTGGAACGATAACTGGAAATGCAGTAAAGTTCAATTACATGTTTGATATAAGATAATATCGTCGGGGGGGGGGGTAGAATGTGTGTCTACTGTTAGCTGTTTGTTTTGTATTTGAAAGTATTATCCAACAATGCCATCTTGTCATGATAAAAAGTGGAAATGACATTAAAGTACACGAGAACATTGACAATATCCAATAACAGGCCAATTTGAATTTCAGCCGTACTTTACAACCTTCTCGAATCAATAATCATCCATGAATGACCTCGAGGAATGTCAACGAAATAACGTAACTAAATGTAACAGTGTCTTCAAGTTGTAAAACTGAACTAAACATGTATAGTCATTTTGTTCCCTTGAAATATTATACAACGCATCCTTCAGGTACTGCATTTATCATCATTATATTTATAATACTACATGCAGTCCTTTATTCAGTTTTTATCTAGGATTTCAACTAAATAACGTAACCAAATGTAACAGCGCATACCACGTCTATTCATGTTGTTCCCTTGGATTGAATTGAAATTTAAAGAAAAATGTCTAGTAGAAAAGTAAGCAATGAATTTGATGTACGAAAATTCAATTGCTTGGCTGAGACAGAGAATAGAAAATAGTTTTGGAAACAAATTAATCGAGTCTACTCAATCAATGTCACGTCCTTACCTAGTACTCATTGAATTGATGCTATGCTGTTGATTGATTCTGTCATTACAATAGTTATATAAGCAATCATAATATATTGTACATATACATTAACCAAGACCGTGTTTAAAATCTGAGTACAGCATATACCATTCATATTTCAATAATGGGTTTAAACCGATTTTCTCGAACGTTTACAGAATTTGATCATTGTTTACTGAAATGACATCACTAACGCCTTGGTATCTCCAATGAATATACCAGATAATGTGAAATGTAAAGCTTGCAATCTTACGAAACTGTCTGAAAACCAAAAATCGATTTGACATCAATGTGTAAAATTATACGACACTTGACGATTATATTTTTAGATTTTGTCTAATGTAAAAAAAAACCATTAATTATGCAAATGACACGTTACAAAGAAAGGCTACATCAAGCGAAGTCAGATGCATGTGTCTTATCATCGATGTATTTGCAAAGTATATGAAATTCGAAGCTTACATCCTTAAGATGTTGCTTAGATGCCAAAAGTCGCTAATTATGCAAATTTCTCATTACAATTACAAAGTACACCAACAAGCTTTTTTTACACGACATTGTGATTTGTTATCGTGGAAGTGAACTATGAAATTTGAAGCTTATATTCTTAAAGTGCCCATATGGATGAGGATTGGGTATCTATATTTGGAATTTTAATTTCTAAAATAATTTATGACCAACTCTGTGTTTGTAACTCAATACTTTGAAAAAAGCTAAAAGATGTTAAAGAGTTTGTTATTGTCCGAAAAATAACAAAGATTTTACACATTTAGTAACCATTTTGCAATGTATTTACTTTACAAACAAGGACTTGGCATGTGTTGCTTCATATTGATTTTTGAAGTGAAAATCCAAAATAAATACCCATTCCTCATCATCTTTAAGATATTGCCTAATTGCTGCGGAAAATCATTAATTATGCAAATGACTCATTAAAACTATAAGCTTTGTTGTCATCAGTGTATATGTGAATTAATAATCGAATTTTAAGTGTGCGCTCTTAAGGTATACTGACAATCTTTAATTATGCAAGTGATTCAATATTAAAAGGTTGAATGGTAAACTTTGTATGCATGTCGTGGAATGTAAATGTCATGATAATATTGAGTGGTGAAATCTAAAACTTTAACTTGGAAGGTGTTTTATTCACTACCAAATTACCCTGAAAAAGCTACCGTCTAATGTTTAACACAGGATGCTTATACAGGACCATCTTCTAGTGACATTTTCTGATATATGGCGTACATTATGAGTAGTTGTGCTCATCTTTTGGAATTCAATCAACCGCGAACTTGTTTAATAGGGAATTTTGATTTATTGACATCCCTAAAATAGCCTTACACATGTTATTATATATTTTAAGTCTATGTAAGTCTACAGAATGTAAAGGAAAAATGCATATAACGTATTTTAAAAAGTTGTCTAGGAAATTTAACATGGCCGTTATATTGAATTTTCCCATGCCACTTTGCCCCTCCCAATTTGTCAAAAGTAGGAAAACCCCATTTTGCATATTTTCCAAAAGATTTTTTACTCAAAGATGTTTCACTTTATCTAATTTCTTCCCCCACCAACATCTTTTTATTCAGCACCGTCAAAATACCCAAGCAAAGTTGCCTTCCTGCTTTTATCCCAACATGACTACAGCATATATTAACACTTTCTGAAACTAGTCCTGTAATATAACGAATGTTATGTTTTCACTGTGTATTATAAGATGTACCAGACAATCATTCTATGTTACTGTCAAGGTGATAAGAGAAACGGAGCATATTCATCAACTGAACATCTGCAAAAGCCTTATTGTCACCCACACCCGAATGACGTGGTGAATATGACACTTTTGTAGTGTCATAACACATTACAGTTGATCAATAAACTTTCATTTGCGATGTGGCGTGATGTCTTCCGCTACGGAAATTAACGGAGTGTACAATACTAAGAAATGGCATCTGTGCAAAATGTTATGAAATCGCGAGTGACACTTTTTATACAGTGGGTTGATATGAGAGTAGTAAAAGAGAGAATGTATGTATGGATGGATGTATGTATGTATGTATGTATGTATGTATGTATGTATGTATTTATGTATGTATGTATGTATGTATGTATGTATGTATGTATGCATGCATGCACGGATGGATGGATGGATGGATGGATGGATGGATGGATGTATGTATGTATGTATGTATGTATGTATGTATGTATGTATGTATGTACGTATGTATGTATGTGTGTATGTATGTATGTGTGTGTTCCTATCTCTTTTCTTATCTGTGAATATGTCGTACAATGCTTGTAAAGTTGATATACATTTGAAGCATGTAATCTTACCAAAGCATACCATAATAACAAGAACAACCTGAGGCAAGACAATTTGTTAATGGACCAAGTGTACATTTTCGTCGTCTGACCTTTGCTCTTAGCTTAGTTTTATTTTACGCACCGTAATGATTCCACGGGTTATAACTCTCCTCTGAGAGATTTAAACATAAATATTGTGTTTAGACTTTGTCTGTACCATTCACTGTATATTTTCAGGCGGAGTGTCCAGCTCTACAACAGTCGTAGTTTGCTTTTGTTGTTTAGTAACGTTGTCAATTTTATACATTCTGTCATGTTAGTCACAATGTTTATGTCGACTACTGTAAACCGATTTTTCACTTGTCGCGATAGTTAGGTCTAATTTAGTGCTACATATCATATTTAAACTTGGGTGAATACGACCAGAATGCATACTCTGCGGCATGGCGGCACGCACGCACATGCACGCCCGCACATGCAAAAACGAACAATCATACACACACAAGGAGGCGGTACCAAATGTTGGTATTTTACGTAATATTTCGATGGTTTCAATGTTTTCACAGACTGCAGACAGATAGACAGACTGACAGACAGACAGACAGACAGACAGACGGGTAGCTAACGTAGAATTTATTTATTTATGTATGTTTGTATGTTTGTATGTATGTATGTATGTATGTATGTATGGATGGATGGATGGATGGATGGATGGATGGATGGATGGATGTATATATGCATTTATTTATTTATCTATTTATTTATCTATTATTTATAATATTGAAGGATATTGAAATATGTATTGAAATGTTGAAATTCTTCTACGTGTGTGGGTTGTATATATATATATATATATATATATATATATATATATATATATATATATATATATATATATATATATATATATATATATATATATATATATATACGAGAAAAACAGACTCGTCGTAAGTAGATTACCATGCCGACCTACTTATGCACTGCTTGGAACTTTCTACCGCTTCTCTTGAATCGATCATCGAGGCTCCGACTTTACTGATACATCACAAAGTTAGGATTTGGTTTCCATTTTGTGATCGACTAATTACGGCTTATAAGTTTAGTCACGGATTAATCTTTATATACACGGATTAATCTTTATAGACTAGGATGAGACTTTGAATTAGGAAATATGGAACACTGTCTTCCTACGTCATATCGTCATTGTCAGCTTATCCGTTCAATAAAATCAAAGATATGTAACAACAAAAACGTAATTTATGTAATACATTTTAGTGTAGAAAATTAGTATCTTTTCCACGATATGCAAGGGTCGTGCAATTTTATTCTCCAATATCCAATACATGGATGTCTTGGGGCAATGACTTTGTATATCTCGATATTTGTTTAGGATTTACCATAATATTGAAACTAGCACAGTACGTATTGTATGAAAATGGCCATATACACTGTTGTAAATCTGAAGTGTTTAATTTTTCAGTGTTTTTGACTCCAGTTCTGAACTGTTAATATTATTATGTGCCATCTGCCTTTGGTTGACCCTCTGTACTTATTGACTTTTATTTTGTAATTGTGCCAAACTTGTGTTAGTGGTGCCATCGCCTTATGTTTTGTGTATCAATATTTAACTAGTACAGTGAACTAACTAACTAACTAACTAACTAACTGTTAACTCTGGGATGATATTTTTATGATATAATATGTGCAACAACCAGGGTAGTGGAAGGCTTGAATGAGAGAATTTGAATGATTGCTTATGACATAATTTTCGTAATCCGAGGTTGTTCTGATAGCACAGCAGCGATGAAGCAATGGCCGTCTACTTTCAAAGTGTGTACGTGCTATAATTTTTTAATGTTTTTTTTTTTTTGCGGGGGTGGGGAGGCATAATATAATCAGCGATGATTCACTTGTATTGTGATGGAGAAACGCTAAGCTATACGTAACTGAACACCTCACACTCGCCGCTTCATCAATATTTGTTGTGTTGATTTTGATTATTTTTTCCAGTTAATTTAGGGAGGGTTTCATTTTATCGTTTAATTAAAGGGGTCGGAGTAAACTGTGTTGTCATAAAGATGTACGTGGCAAAAAAAAAGCATTATATTGGCCATGAAACTGATAGTTAAAATATGGCATTAAATCTTTATACCTAGTCGATAAAACAATCCAATAAACTTTCTAGTAATCCCTTTCTAGGAAATTGGTCTTCAAAGCAATGTCTATGAGTGACTCCTGGCAATCTAAAATCTAAAGTAGCTTCACTGTCAAACTGTAAGATCTCCTTTGAAACGCTGTAACTTTGTTGTACGGTGTCACTATTCGAACGATTTACTGTAGTGTGTTTATACCACACGCAAGCAGACTTGTACGCGTTCGAACAGAAACTACCGAATTTATAGCCTGGTCGTTATACGTCACGACAGCACGAATCTCTGTCAACGGTTCTGTGGTACTCGAAATGAGTTGACTCAGAATGTTCAGAAATAAATAACATTTACTGTCCTTAAATTAAGTTTTTTTTGTGGATATCATTATGTCATTTTGTAATATTTTGCCTCGTGTAGTCTTGAAATATTCGTGACGTAAGGGAGTTGTCTTTCAATTAAAATCGTGACAAGGTTTTTTATGACACTCATACTTTCCTTATATGAACGAAGATAAATATTTTAGGAATAATATCTAATTATACAATGAGCAATGTTGACTCGTATATCGTATGCTCATTGCAGTCAAGTTTAAATATTTACTACTGAAAAGTTCATCTTCATTGCGAACTATTTCTCTGGTCAAAACTTCACTAAAATGAAACAGTTCTGTGAAAGGAGAATGGTGAATTCAATTTGATTTATCTGACATTTCAAAGACCGGAAATGTCCCTACTTTAGGCTTTGCAATCTTTATCTTATTAATTTTACAACCAAATTGTACAGAAGTCTGTTGTAGAATGGCAAGTGATGAAATGACTGTATCACAACGACCCAGATATCCTGTGTCAGAACCATAAATGTAAAAAAAATGTCGTGCAGTCTTTCCGATTCCCGTTTGGGCGTTTATAGTCTGCAGGTGCGTTGAACGGATACAGGGTTGTAAAATGTTGTAGCTAAGCACGGATACCAGTATGACTTCTTGAAAGGAAAGTTTAAGAAGTCGGTCACTTTTAGGAAGCGTCTTTCTTATCATTTCATATCTGGCGTCTTTTTAGGGATTATTGTATGGTGTAGTTGTTATCGCCCGAAATATCAAATGTTAGAGTTTAAGAGAATATTGATGACATTTTAACGCTTGAAACAGATTTACATCGACGGCATGTCACGTGCTCTATCGTGAAATCCGTCAGTCTGTCCTTGACCGATAGTCAGAATTAAGAAGTTTATTTCAAGTGTAATATTTTCTCGAAATCGACATAAATGCTTGTCGATTTCCTTGACTCGTCATTTTACATTACCATAATTAAATGCTTTCTTCTCCCAGTCAATTTCTATCTACACCATTGCTGTCAAAACTTGCGCCATATAGTACCAGATTTAAACTGAATGCCTCCCGTAAGGGAATCACTAATTATGCAAATAACTCATTAAACTAAAAAAAACTATGGTAACAGGCTTTTTTTTTTGGACAAGCATGCTTTCGTAGGTTAACGTATGTAAGAGTGTATGATACTACTTAATGCAGTCTTAAGATATAGCCTAATTACCGAAAATCATTAATTATGCAAATTATTCATTAACACTGTAAGGTACATCAACTAACTTTATGGGACATACACAATTTGTTATGGTTAATGTATGTACTGAATTGTATTGAAATTGAAGCATGGTCGTAAGATATAGCCTAATTACCAAGAATCATTAATTATGCAAATTATTCATTAACACTGAAAGGTACACCAACAAACTTTACAGGACATTTGCGATTGTTATGGTTAACATGTGTACTGAATAATATTGGAATTGAAGTATGTATTCTTAAGATATAGCCTAATTATCGAAAATCATTAATTATGCAAATTATTCATTAACACTGTATGGTGCATCAACAAACTTGATAGGACATATGTGTTTTCTTATGGTTAATGTATGTACTAAATTATGTTGAACTTGAAGTATGTATTCTTAAGATATAGCCTAATTACCAAAAATAATTAATTATGCAAATTATTCATTAACGCTCTAAGATACATCAACGAATTTTATAGGACAAATGTATGTTGTTATGTTTAACGAATATACTAAGTTATATTGAAATTGAAGTGTACAGTCTTAAGATATTGCGTAATTAGTTGATTTCATTAATATGCAAATTTCTCTAATTAAACATTAACAGATCTGGCTCAAAACCTAATCAGGTCTAGCTATTACCCTAAAGATTATATATCCCAAATTTCATTACAATTGAGCCAGCCGAATTTTAGAAAATGATGACACAGACAGACAGACAGACAGACAGACAGACAGACAGACAGACAGACAGACATACATTCCCCTTTTAATACCTCCCGTACCCTTACGGGAGTTAAAAATGTGTTGAAATAATAACTAACTACCGAAAGACATGTTCCAGAAAACAGAATATCCCGTTCCTGTTAAAATCATGAAATATATTTTCAAATGTCAACTTGAGAAGGTATAGGATATGACAATCCTTTTAAAGTTCAACTAGTACCGAATAAAAGCAACCATAGGGTTGCATGACTTCGATAACTTAAATTTTCATGTACCCAGGCCAAAAATATGGAAATGTATAGCCGATGACGTAATGCGTACTACATTCATACTTTATGAAATTTGAAAAATTCTCCCAGGTGTGTAGGAAGCGTCTGTGAAGATTCACTGTAAGTTTTCAGTACGTATGTCGACATGTACATGTTCCTCAGGCCATTTAACACCAACACTATATCTGAACTTTGAACTGACGTTTTACGGGTATTTTCGAATACGAGCATATAGACCTTTGGGTCATAAAATATTGTCCGCGAGGTAGTTTAACTATTAATCTACATGTGTAAAGAAGTATTTTACCGTGAACTGAAAATTAATCAGGCAGTAAAAAGGACACGAACTGAAAACAGTTTCATATATGTAGATATGGTTTTAAATAAGACTATCCTGTAAAAAACATATTCCTACAGTGTGGCAAGGCTACACCAACAATCAAAACTATTATATATTATTCCCAATATTTTTCTTAGTTCAGCAAACGAAAAGACGAGTGACTTAAGGAGTCTTGTCACTAAGAAACAGAAAAGTCTACCTAAGCTTTTAGAAAAGACGACAGAGTTGGTCATGGGTTATTGTTGTCAAGTTTATCCATCTAATCTTTAGTCAAACTTGAACTAATGGACACCTCATAATAATCTGGTATTCTAGGTCTGAGAGACATCAAACCACAATTAAATATAATCATTGCTAGAGCTCGAGTCTCTCTATGAATGTGGACGAGGGTATAACAACCGTATTTTTACTCAAACGTGTTCAACCTAGCTTGTGTGAGGTATAATATGGTGTTTTATTGAAAATCATTTTCACAGAGACTCACGTGGGGGTTTAATTGTTTTCCAGACTCTAGTCACAGTAGAAATTATTCCATGCAAGTTTCTCATCAACCACGGTTATCTCCTAACACAGTCCATCCACTGTTGCAGCTTCATTGTATTCATACTACACCGATCACTGATATAAATCAAAGTCGCTCTCGTCAAGGATCGAAATCAGATAAAAAATAAACGGTTGTACAATTTTTGATGATATGTCCATTCATATTCATCTAAAACTAACACTTACAGGAATTTAATATGACTTTTTTCAATTAAAGAGCATGTAGTAGATTTTTTTAGAATGCCTTTGTAGGTCATCATGAATGTGTCGGCGTCTCAATAAGGAGGTCAAGGACCTATATCTAGTTTTATTACTCGTTTATGCTTCCTTTCACTTCACTTTGATTGGTTTCTCTTATCAGCGTAGTCTTAATATTGTTCTGAATATTCAAAACATGTATTATACTTGTGACATGTTTTATACAATTTATTGTATAGTTTTTTTCATTAGCTTTATATTATATGATTCACACCATTTGATGAACACTTGAAAGCCATTTGGAATCGTGACGCGAATCTGAAAGCGTTGCGTTACCATCCGTGTCTTTTTTCTATTCATTTTTGTGTTTTATAATACTCAGTTTTAATAACAGTTCCAATTTATCAATTGACAATGTTTGACTTCTATTAACGTGCCTTTTCTTTGTCTTTTGTCTAAGGGTTTACCTCAGTATTTCATTCTCGATTGATGTCAATTTTGTAGAGAAAGGGAGCAATGATGGAAAGATTTTGACATGTTTTTCTGTATCAACAAATGAAGTATATAGACTGAGGTGATAAAACTGATAACATTTCTAACCTCAATCACAGGGTTCTTTTCGAAGTTTATAGAGTATTTCATATCAACTTTGTAATACCTTTGTTGACAGTTTGCGAGTCATCAGTCAGGACAATCACCTATTATACATACATACATACATACTCACGTACGTACGTACGTACGTACGTACGTACATACGTACATACATACATACATACATACATACATACATACATACACACACACACGTACGTACGTACGTACGTACATACATACATACATACATACATACATACATACATACATACATACATACATACATACATGACGTGAATAATCTATTATTTCCAAGGGGTTCCAGCGTTCCGAGACGGGAAATGATTTCCTCTTCCTTCAACCTCAATACTTTCCCATCACCAGAAACCTTACAAATTCCTGAAATAGACATATCTAATACACTGTGATCGTTGGTAATAAAATGCATAGATACGGGATAGTTACGATTCTTTTGCCTGGTCAGACGGAGATGTTCCACGAAACGATCACCAAGACGACGTACAGTCGAACCTATATACAAAAACTACATTTCTGGCATGTAATGCAATACACTACATTAGTACTAATACAAGTAAATCTACTCGTAACAGGCACACTGTTGTTAGGGCCAAAAACATGATTAGTATTAATAATGAAACGACATGTACCACATCGAGTACGATCGCATGGAAATGAACCAGCAATAACTTCCAATTCAAGTTGTTCTGTATGTTGTTTTTTTTACATTCATACATACATACATACATACATACATACATACATACATACATACATACACGTACTTACGAACGTACGTACGTACGTACGTACGTACGTACGTACATACATACATACATACATACATACATACATACATACATACATACATACATATATACATATATACATGCATGCACACAAACTGGGAGGAAGGCAGGCAGGCAGACATACACACACACACACACACACACACACACACACACACACACACACACACACACACACCCGGGGAGGCTTTCGATAAATCACTAGTCCATTGTACACATATCCAAGTATTAATAAATTGCAGTAAAGAAAACGAAATGAGGGTAAAGTAAATCTAATTCAGTACAAGAACCGAACTAAATTCTCATCCAATTTCTCGGTGCCCTAGTAATTCCAAAGGTTCCCATGTATACAAGATCAAACTAGAAACATGTACGCCCTATTTATATCTTTGAAAGACTCCTGACTGTTCTTATCAAAACGTTGTATTTTATGCCTGAATAGATAGCCTTTCATACCTACGTTTAGTGCTCGGGGTAAAACACATGTATTTGTGCCCTGAGTATAGTTGTTGCATAATCGCGGCATTTAAAACAGTGTTTTCCACTGAACTGATTTCTAATTCCGCCCGAAGTACGTCTACTAATGTGATGGCGGTGAAAATTTGACTACAATAATATTCCAGTGAAAATGTTTCTGTCATTATGTTGTTTTTAAACTCTGAATACATCGCTGATTTTACTTAAATACTAAAATAATATACATTTCTTTATCAGTAGAATTCGCATTTTAGTCTAAAATCTGAATCAGATACTGATTTAGAATAAAACTCGGGAACTGCGCTAGATTGCTGGTAATTTACACGTGATCCAGTAAGGAAAACATCAAATTAATGTTCTCACTTACAAGAAAGTCCTAGAGGGGTACGTATTAATTGTTTACAGCAACCACCCCTAGGTCAAGGATATAACTCCACTTCAAAAATTTAATAGATTATATTTCAAGTATGTCTTCTCGGTTTTGTACCAAAGTGTAACTGACGTTGTATTTTCTGAGAAACTGGGTTACACTGTGTTTTCCTACTCTAACCTAATGAAATCTCCGTAGAGTGTTTAATACACGATACACATACTTACCATTACCATGATGTACGAGAAGATAAATGCTGAAGTCAGTAAAGTCACTGTATCATCTATTTTTCATGTAGGAGAAGGAGACACGCTCCTGGGAGACTTGAACAAATTACAAGTGTGTTTGGAGAGTGCAAGACTGTGATTGTGCTAACGATAGTACTGGGGGATTTAGATGCAAGGAAGTGATTCAGTAGGTTGTTTTGGATTTGAACGATATTTTGGAGTCTCTTGCTAATAGTTTTATTGTAGTTCAAACTGAAAACGTGCCGTGGAATTATTTGTAGTTGTGGTAACAAAATTAAGGGAGCCGTCATTATTTACGGTTGGGGGGTCGGAGGAATTGGGGGGGGGGGGTCACTTGAAAATTGGAGTTGGTCAGGGCGGGCTACCAAAATATGAGGGAAAGGTAAGGGGCTACACAAAAATCTGTTTCGATAAACTTATGTACACAGTATCAGGATTATTTAACCTGTTACATAAAATGTAACTTTATTAACATTTTAAAACAAATAGAAAATATTTTCAAAACATTAAAGCTTTTGGTTTTCCTAAATATTTGTTAATGTACAATGTGGAGTTGTGTGTGAAGTAGAAACTAAATTATATTACAATATCGTGAAATAAATATGTGAGTAATATATAACTACTAGTATAAACTCTGAAAGCAAACTTTGAATCAATCACTTGTCAAGGTTGTCACCCAGTTTGTAAATATGTACTAAAGTCATTATAATTTGACAGGTGTCACTGTTACACTAGCTTGCCATCACTAGTTTGTTCCAGCTTAGAAGTGTCTCTGCTTTGTATTAAATAAGGTAAAAATTCTGATTGCAAATATATCAATGGAAAGTCTCGACTAGTAAAACACATTGCAAAAAAAACTGTCTTACAGTCTCGTAAATTTCACCTGATTATTTCACTCTTTGGATAATTGACTACTAAAAGGAAAGCTATGCATTGATGCAATACCTGTGAGCAGACAGATGGCCATTCCACCAAACTTTGGGTAATTTGTCTTACTTTAATATCGCACATTATTGTGATGGTTACCTTTACTCTCACAAGACTTGCCTTGTTTCTGGTGAATCTAAATTATTTAAATTACAAAGAATTGAGACAAGGGTTGTAACTGGATTTGTTGTTGCTTATCTGTCTTATCTGTTGCAAAACTTTATCAGCACACTATTGTTTTTCTTTTAATTAAAAAAAACAAATAAAATATCAACTTTGTCATATATTTGTGTAAAATACTGATGTAATTATGTGTAAATGTAAGAAATTCCTTCTGCAAAAACTGTTTTTCCAATAAAATTTGGAAAACTTTGAATGAAACCTTCAACCCTGCATGCAGTCAATAACATCAGCCAAACACTTAAAAACTATTACATCTAAAAAATCACATATTGGTAATATCCACATCAAGTTTAAAATTTATGTTGTTCACGTGCGCGCGCGCACACACACACACACACACACACACACACACACACACACAAACACAGTTGTTGACAATGCAAAGCTTTCAAAAACAAAATAGTGTGTTGAAAGTGGGCCAGATGACAGTGATGAAGATGATGTTGTAATGAGAGACCTTGACAGTGAGAGTGAGAGTGAGGAAAGAGATTGTGTCAGTCAGTCAGACTGAATCAGTTGTTGTGACGGGGGGGGGGGGTAGAAGAGCTGGCTCATGGCGGAATGCCCTTAATAAGTATTCTTCCTGAAATGAAGTTGTTTTGTAAGTGCCCCAATAATCATTAATAATACAACTGTAGCAATGTAAATAATATAATTTCCTCTCGTTAATACCCACCACTTGATGTATATAATGGAAACGGGGGGGGGGGGTCATCCCAATTTCTAAAGTCAGTTGGGGGGTCATTGATTTTTTCCCTGCAGGATGGGGGGGGGCAGTTGAGTTTCCACTTCTTATCAACCAATTCCTCCGACCCCCCCCCCCCCCCGATACGATACGATACGATACGATACGATACGATACAATTGAATAAAATACCATACAATAAAACAAAAGAAAACACAATATATCATAAACACATCACAACACATCACATCACAACACAACACAGCACATGACATGACATGACATGACATGACATGGCATGGCATGACATAAAAATAACTTAAAGTGTTACAATGACCAAATCTGACCATTACAGTCTGCTTATTAGGATTTAGATTGTATCGTATCCATTAAGCCTTAAATAGATTTCTGGCAGAAACATCCGACATCTGTGTTTTCATCAAGTACTAGGATTTAGGTTATGTACACTGGCATTATGGAAAGTACATTAAGGGCATATACAGTTATTACAAGGGCAGAGGTCACTTTTTACAAATCGGTCCTCAGGGGGAAGGTCACATTTTACTTTGACTCATTCTATGATCTAACTCTATATTATTTTGTGATTTTGGCAGCCAACCGCTACCACGATACTACATCCCATCTACAGCTGTGTAACATCCCACCATTGCCATCTTCGTACAGTAGTATCCATGCAGTGAATCGTTAGTTGTAGAGAGGACAGGAGAGGATCGGATAGGTCTCACAACTTAGGGGTGGACCATTTAATATCCTGGGGTGGAAGATTTCGGGGGAAAAAAGATGCCAAATGGAGTTGCTTGAAAAAAAAAATCCGGACATGAGTGGGTGATGAAAAAAAAAGATGGACCACTGCTGCTAGAAAAAAATATCTTGGCAGGGAAATAATGCACAGGTTCGAGTATACTGTTCAACCTGCTCGTACCTCTCCAACCAGGACACTTGTCAAATCATGACAAACATTTTCAAACACATGTCAGGGACCAGTCAGTTTCGTTAGCCTGTGGTACATATATACATTTTGTTCTTGTCTCTGTTTCTTTCATAAATTGTTTAAATATTACTTCATGTAAGGGTAACTGTATAGATAAAATTATACATATAATACATGTATTACCTAGCTACCACACTAGTTACAGAACTTCATGTAAGTGTTTGGCTGTTTCACAATCAGTGCTTCACTTATCTGCACTTTGGGGCAAAAGTGAACTTGAAGGTTTATTATCGTAATCTTCATACTATTAGATAATCTAAACTTAATCTAAATTGTTCTAGTCTCTTCAGTATGAATTTGTCAGAAGGGATGAATATACTTCCTATTTCGGACATAACATGTATCGACACCACAACTCAAATTCAAGTTTCTATTGTACACTAGGTATGACCTTCTAATGTGCTCTAATCAGTAACTTTACTATACATGCAATATCAATGCCCCTATACCAATGTTACAGGCCAATTGTTATAACATGGGAAATTTATTTAAAAAGTTATCTTTACTTTAGCTTTTCAAAGCTTGGCAATATATATCTCAGAGGCTATGAATAACCTAAAAATTGCCTAAATAGAAACACAAAACTGCAGATCTACCGGGGAGGACCCCTTGGACTCCATCACCCCAGAGACCACTCATTCGTTAAACCAACAATAAGATTCACCAAAATTGGTAAAAAAAAAACTTCAAAAGCTTCTAGGGGAGACCCCCTAGGACCCCCCATAAGAGATGGACATGTCCAAGCCTCAAATCAAAGTTCTTTCCTCCACCTCTTACTGTCAAGATGCTATGACACTTTATTTCAAAAATGTTTCAACCATGTGTAGTTACTTTTTACAATTGTTAGAGCTGTCTTGTAAAGCTTGCAAATTATTGTCTGAAAGTGTATGTTAATAGCCAGAAAATTGGCTTTAAGAGTAAAAATCCTCCAGGGCTTCTAGGGGGAGACACCCTAGAACCCCCCTCCCCCATAAGAGGTAGACATGTTCCAGTTTCAAATCAAAGTTCTTTCCTCCACCTTTTACTGTCAAGATGCTGTGACACTTTATTTAAAAAATGTTTCAACCCCACGTAGTTGCTTTTTACATGTTAGAGCTGTCTTGTAAAGTTTGTAAATTATTGTCTGAAAGTGTCTGTGAATAGCCTAAACATTGCCTTTTGAAGTAAAAATCCTCCAGGGCTAGAAACCCCCCCCCCTCCCATTCACACACACTCACACAAGAGGTGGACATATCCCAGTCTCAAAGCTCTTCCCTCTACAGCTTACTGTCAGATGCTTTGAAACTTTATTCACGTGGGTCAGTTACTTTTTGTCGGCCCAATGGAAAAAAACACTGACACCCCCCCCCCCCCCATCCTCCAAGCTGGAGAAACTGACCGGTCTATCTGAATGTTTGAGCTCTCCAATCAAGTTTCCGATTTGTATTTTCAGTATGTCATCATACCATGGCATAAAAACTGTCAATGATGTTTATTTAATTGAAAATCAAACATGTATGTAATGTGTAGTTTTCTAAATAAAATCTCTGTGTGTGATAGAACAGCATCTTTTTACTCTCTGTATTACCCTGTGCGAAAACCAAACAGAAAATTGTGGCAACAAAAGTAGGTGTTCAACATTGACGTAAAAAAAATCCGGATATCTCAAAGAAGCAAAGAAAAAAAAGTTGCCAGCATAGGCGAAGGAGAAAAAAAATAATTCTCAGGCAAGCAGGTGGGAAAAATATAATGACCATCAACCAATCTTCCAAGCCCCCCCCCCCCCCCGGATAGCGAATGGTCTATCCCTTAGCAGAGGTTTAGATATTTACGTAACTATGTTCTATACGTGTAGCGTCATAGTCACGTGATTCGAACCAGCCCAGGCGTTCTGTTCAGACGATGCTACGTCAAATGCGGTCTACACGTAATTGTAAATACGTGTTACGTTTGTGTCGTTTGGCGTATTCACTGTAAACTTCAAAACTAATTGTTCGGTTTTTCGTTTAGGAAGTTGCGAGAAAAATGGCAAAAATACCGACATGTTTAGAAAACAAAGTCATATGTTTGGCCAACTGGACAGAAGATGCCTACGCGCGCGTGCACAGTCCAATGTCGTTCACGTTTGCGTTCTGAACACGTAACTAAACACAACTATGTATGCGTCATTACGTGTACGCCTGCACTTTAATGCAGTCTAAAATGCTCCCTTTACGCGCATGCGTTCTAACGTGTGTCTAAACCTCTCTATTGTACAATGTATACTTTCTTCAGGCATATCAAATGTAACGATCTTACAACTTAGTAACAATAATAAGATGTAGCAATGTAAGATATTTGTCTAGCCAAAACATGAAATGCAGCAGTATATTTTATTTGTCTAGCCAGAAGATAAAATATAGCAATGTTTAGTAAGATATTTGTCAAGACAGAACATGAAATGTAGCAAAGATATTTGTCTAGCCAGAAGATAAAATATAGCAATATTTAGTAAGATATTTGTCTCGCCTGGTGACGATTTGTTTCATCTTAACTAACTCCGAATGTAATATTAGTTCTTTATATTAAAACAATGTATATGAGATAATTTAAGACCATGATAGTCAATTTCCAGCAGCAAAACTTCCATTCCATTCTGAGAGAGAGAAAATGCAAATAAACAGTTATCTACTTAAATGTATACACAAAACAAACAATTTGAAAGCAAAATTTGTATTTATCAGTCTGTGATAAAAGCTTTCTATATAACTCAATAGTTGAAGCACGCAAGAAATGCAAATGTATAAATAAATTGGGGAAAAGCCAATTTAGTGCAGGACTTGTAAAACATGAAAAGCCGGGTTTTTTTCGTCATTGGCAATTACTGCAGCCAATTGCGTAAGAAATAATGAGTGCGGCGTGAATGTGCAGCTGACCGTGAATAACCGAAATCGAAAGCTCGTGTGTTTATGAGATAAAAGCTTCAGAGAATTCAATGGATGAGGCCGACGAGAAGAAGTGAGAATTCTCTCCAATACTAGAGTGTGCAACACTTTAGTGTTAAAATTACAAAGCGGCAAACTAAATAGAAGTGATATCTGATTAACGTAATTTAGATGTCAAATACAACCGATTTTGATCCATATTGGCTTTATTAATTCATACATATGTATGTTGTCGGTCTGCTTTTAGGCTCGTTTATGAAATTATCAAATTATGTATTTATTTATTGATTTGTCTACCTTTCATTGATCTGTGCCTTCATTTCCCTATCAACACTAACCCCATCTCAATTGTGAATGATAACAGTTACATTTAATAGTCTAGCTATCTCTCGATATTTTCCCCGTTCAATTCATTCATTTTTTCGTTGATGGTGAAAGCTTTTTTAAGTAAACCTGATATATATGTTAATATGAAATGACAAATGTGTAAAGGAAGGTTCAAGTGGAAAGAAGTTTAATTGTTGTAAGGCAGAGAAATCCAATTTTAAAGCAACAGTCAAGCCAGGCTTATTTCTGCCTTTAGTACAGTTATATTGATTACTCCGATATGATGTTGCGTGATAAAATAGCACGTTGGTAACTTATTCAACTATGATTGTTAAGAAAAAACGTCACAGACTCTTAATTTCTTTATCCTGACACTTTGCATTTGTGAAGTCAACTGGTTATAGTATTTGATACGTCATCGCAAGAGGTTTTCCCAAACTAACATGCAGGTTTAGCACATGTCAAGTACAAGAAGGCTTCTGTACATGATTTCAAAGGCAAATCTGTTCCGGAAGTGCTATTTTATCGCTCAAAATCATACGTAAGCTAGTAACAGCAATCAATACAAATAAAGTAAGGGCAGAAACCAATTCAACCTGACCTTTTCAAGAGGGGAAAACTCCATTAAAAGCAATTTTGTTCCCCGTGCCATCATGGTCCTGATTCGGAAGCTTATTATACTACAACAAAAAAATCGCGTGAATGGAATAACTCATTGCAAGTATAGGCCTTCTAGGAAGAGGGAAAATAAACAAAGATGTATGCCTGCATGCATGCATGCATACATGTGTTACGGCCAAATATCACATTTTCGGAACTTTGGAATATTTCTCAAAAACTTCATCACAATCTCAGAATATTTTGTAAAGTTTTATATTTCTGTGTCCGTTATTCGTAACTATCAATCTTGCAGCTTAGGCAAGAGCGAACACGTATATCTTAGAAATTAACTATACATGTACTTGTTAACACAGGGTCTCAGAATTTGATTAAAAGTCGAAGATTGTGATTAGCAGTCACTTTTTTTTAACGGATGAGACAGACAGACAGACAGACAGACAGACAGACAGACAGACAGACAGACATACAGACAGACAGGCAGACAGACAGACAGACAGACAGACAGACAGACAGACAGACAGACAGACAGACAGGCAGGCAGACTGACAGTTATGTGAGCGTTGCTGAAAACAAAATTTTGAAAATCCACGTGTGACATTCGCGGCTTTGGACCACAATGAACAACTCACATGAATACCAAGCAATCAAACTGAAATAAAGTATTTTTTTCACCTTGGGGGCTGTTGTCAATGAAATCCTGAAGTGATTTTCTTTCAAAATCGTTAACATATAGAGTGATACCTGAGGCAAGCTTTATTGTAACCTATATAGGGAAAAAGTGGTTCTCCGAACATTTAATGTCTGGAATCGACATAAAACCAAGGATAAAATATTTATTTTATTGAATATGAATGGTTTTATGTGTTTATTGATATCTCTTAGCAATATGAATCCAGGTAATACTGCCGTAGATCGGCGCCTATATCAGTAACAGCAGCAGTATATGGAAAGTTTTACCTCGGGCTTGGATTTTATAAACATTGACATACAGGAAATCAATGTAAACTTCAGCAACCGCATTTATAATCTATCATACACATTAACAAAGAGACACTGAATCTTTTCAAATACAAATAAATACTAGTATGTTTGTGCATGCATGCGTGGTTGCATACATGTTTGTAATCTAGATCTGTCTGTGTCGGTGTTTGTGTTTGTGTTTGTGTCTGTGTCTGTGTCTGTGTCTGCGTCTGCGTCTGCGTCTGCGTCTGTGGTTGTGTCTGTGTCTGTGTCTGTGTCTGTGTCTGTGTCTGTGTCTGTGTCTGTGTCTGTGTCTATTTGTTACACCCCATCGGAAAAACTGCTCAATTCATAAAGTCAATCTTATGCAAATGAGAGTATATATTATAAAAGGGCCTTAATTAAATTGGGGGCAAGAGTTTTGAAGAGTGGCAACTTTTAGGGAAGGGCAAATAAGAAAAAGGTGACAGAAGCTTTCGGAACCTCAGCACCACTTCCACACTTCCACTGTCCTTCATTTGCTCCCACCTTCAACCTAGCTTGTAACCTTAGCATATCGTAGTGTACCAGTGTAATTTGTTTATCAAATTATTCACCTTGTCGTTCTGCGTCGTCAAAGGTTCAACCCGGGACCTTGTAGTGGAGAGACTTATCTCTTAATCATTACTCCATAGAGTAACGTCGAAAACTCGTATTCAAAACTTTAAATAATGTATGCCACAACATTCAACATTGGGAATCCTGAAGGGTGAAATACTGTTTCTTGAATCGATAACTTTTTATAGCTATTTCTATGTTTAAGGAGGTCCGCTAGTTTGATATTAACCATAGATTCCAAACGAAACTTTGCATGTCTGTAGAAAATATAGCAATGAATTCAAATGTGAAAAGATAAATGCGGAGTCACTATATTGCCTAAAAAGTTGGGCATTGCCAAAAATATGTAAAATCACTAAAATCTAAAATTTCATAAAATGCATACATTCTCAAACCTATGCTTATTTTCTCAATATGTTTACAGTTTGTTCAATTTTTCATTCTATTTTACCCCAAATTAATATTTTTTTATTAATACTGTCAAAAAATAATGTCATCTGTTGGGTGTTATTTTGAGAGTTTATAAATAGAATATTTCGTTCAAAATTCTGGTCACCATAGGAATTTTCATCCCAAAAAGTGAAATCCCCTTAATTCACCTATAAAAAGTTTGGGTTTTTTAGGCGCAGGCGGATGGCACGTGCCGTGATTGATCTTTGACCTCATCATGGAGTCATAATATAGCTCGTCTTGTTCTGTATTAGTTTGGCAAGTTTCATCTCAATCATACAAAAAATAAGCAGCATAACGAAACCTTAATATGTCACACTTATTCATCTCGTAGAAGATTTCGAATAATTATTTACCATGCATACCTTCACTCACATTTGCAAACAGCCGTGAACAGCTTCGATTCGCTTTACGTTTTGATTTCTTTGGAGAATTGATTAAGAAATTTTTTTAATCGACGTGAGAAAAGAATTTATATTTTCAATAAGGAGTGATGTTTGCATTTTGGTCTATAAATCATGACGTGTAATCGACTGCATGTTAATTTATTTGTGTTCATGTAATATGATTAGTTCTTACCCCCTAAAGACCTGGAAAGGACCGTCGTTTCGTGAAACTGAAAGTAACATCGTCAGCAATAGACGTTGAGTTTTTTATATTTTGACGTTATTGAATTACAGTCATTTACTATGGCAGTAAAACATGTTTAAATGAAAGCATCTAAAATGTTAACTAAGTGTCAGTTGGAACATGAGTAGTTGTGTGTACACTATGTCTATGCGGTGTTCTCGCCGTGTACGCGCACTGTGGTTTTGGTTTATGCGTACGTCAGATACTGGGAAACAAGACAAAACGCACGTGTGAAGGCAATACATGTGCATACTGTTACATCATAATATATGTATTGTTTCTTCTGAATGCGATGACAACTAAATCCTAAAAGACATTGTTGGAAAATGTCTTTTGATGAACCAAAAGACTAGCTTACTATTTGTTCATACCAATTGCGTCGTGCGCAGAACAATGCGCAATGCAAATCGCGCGGATGTCATTAAGACGCAATAGTCCTACTTTATGAAGTTCGTCCACGCCAACATGAGTTAGAGGGAGGGGTTGCTGCATTTCACAGAAATCATTTCACATTTCATGCCACTACAACCTGGACTTAGATCTTTCCCTAACCTGCCATGAAGAGCAGGTATCAAAAGTGACAATAAATCAATGCTGACTCAAGAGTCTTTTTAGTTTCAAAATCTAAATTCCTTTTTATTTGTAGAGAAACTTTACTCTCTTTTTTAAACATTTAGTGATGAAATTTGTTTGCAATAATGTCACCGAATAGTAACCTTTCTAACGCCAATCTTAATATGTTGCTTACCGCTTTGACTCAATATCACTCGCACCTCATTTCAATGTTTTGTTTCAATAGTATCAAATGTTAAACACGTTAAAAAAAACTTTGTTTATGTGTTATAGAAATTGGCCATTTCATGCACTAGGCAATTTTCCTTTACCCATTTCATGACATGGGCAGCAAGATTGCTAAATTTCATGAACTGCTGAATTTAACTCACCCATTTCATGAAAAGTGTTGTTGTGATGAAAAAAGTTCTGTGTTTGTAATAACATATCTCTGAATCCGTGTCTGACGCCGTGAACGTAAAATACCAAAGGACCGTTATCAATATCTAATTTATATTTCTTGAGATTGAAGTGACGTAGCTGATTTGCTATTGAGAAACTTGATCACAGTGTATACAGGTCATATGTACTTAGAATGGCAATTAAAACGATAACAGCAGAAAACATCACATTTCCAGTTTCCATTACTAAAGATCCAGTCCGGATCAGGATTAAAAGTATGTATGTATGTATGTATGTATGTATGTATGTATGTATGTATGTATGTATGTATGTGTGTGTGTGTGTGTGTGTATGTATGTATGTATGTATGTATGTATGTATGTATGTATGTATGTATGTATGTATGTACAGTGTATGTATGTATGTATGTATGTATGTATGTATGTATGTATGTATGCCTGTATGTATGTATGTATGTATGTATGTATGTATGTATGTATGTATGTATGTATGTATGTATGTGTGTGTGTATGTATGTATGTATGAATGTATGTATGTATGTATGTATGTATGTATGTATGTATGTATGTATGAATGTATGTATGTATGTATGTATGTATGTATTTATGTTTGTATGTATGCAATTGAAATATTTGTTCATTATTTTTGTTTTTCTTTAAACTTACTTATATTGTGCTCGCTTAAGCAAATTCATGATCCGTTTATTTGTACTTTCATATGAATACACCACGGAAATATAACCCACATGAATACACCAAGGTAGGGAACATTATACTACCCCCAACGACGAATGAGGTAATGCTTCAGCAATCAGAAGATAGAACTGTCATGCATAACTTTAACGTTTGGTGATCTCCTCAACGAAAGAAAGTTAACGAAAAGTTGATTGCACGTACTGGGATTTGACTTTTATCAAATTTCAATTTCTGACATTTTTTTTAAACGCAAATCTTCATTCCCACGCGTCTCTATTTAAAATATATGTATGTCTAATTAACATCATCGGTTTGATAAGGACGTACACAGGTCAACCGCGCTGCCAGATGCGAACACGAAGCTTAGATCAACATTTCACAGAGCAAATCTTTCTGACTTGTCACCTTTCCACTGGTATGCGTGTAAACTAGACTCTCTGCACAGCGAGATCTGTCTGTTAATGAATCAAACTACATCAACTAGAACGAAAGACAAGCACCGGAAAATGTCTAAAGTTAACCTTTAATGGATAATATGTGTAAGCAACCCATAAAAACTATCGTCGCTACATGTACCGTAATTTACGTTCACTGCTGGACTCTAAATCGATATCTATCTCCAGGCAGTTCGAAGTACAAATACCGTTTACTCACTAAACCACCTTGTCCTGAAGCTAATAATATTGCAATGCTATACCACTAGAGACAACAGAATTGTGCATGTAGTAATACTGATACCGATGTGAACGTGATTATTATGCATAACTATCGAATAATATAGATTAATCGGTACTTTTTGTGAATTCATTGTCATACATACATACATACATACATACATACATACATACATACATACATACATACATACACACACACACACACACATGTACAAAAGGAAACATTACATGTATAATCACAAAGCATATACTGACGACATATACACATCTTATCTTTCCGTTGAACTTCACTAGAAGATATACCAAGTTTGAAATGCTTTAAACTTCTGTGCTTTTTTTTAGTTTATTTGTATAGACATTCCATCACACACGAAGTTGTAATTACAACTCTAACATATATATATATATTGATGATAGTAATAGTAACATAAATAGAATACCTGTGGAGGGGGGTTCAACTTTGATATTATACACTGTGCAATGTTTTCTTGAGGGGCTCACATACACACGGCGCTCTGTAATCCAATACCACTGTACAGTCAGTCATGCATTGAAATGAAGCTGCAAGCCAGTCACGGTGTGCATGCCAGATGTAGGACTCCTCGGGTAAAATCAAGTTTGGAATCGTTCACATCGATATATACTTCGTTTTTTTAAAGCATTTCCGTTTCATTCTTTCGATAAGAATTAGTGTCTGGATGAAGGTTTATGTGTATCAACCAGTGAAACAGAGATAATACGTAAACTGTGATTAGCATCGCAGTGTACGGTACATGAAGCATTCAAAATGACGTTACTACTTGGATTGACTGGTGCTGATTTCTTTCTTCCGCCAATTACTTCTTTCTGAAAAGATATAGCACAACTCTGCTCGTATCAACGTTGCGCGTTGTTGTTTTCATTGAGATTTTTTATGTGGTACATTGTTTTTTTGTGTCGTTACATGTAATATACTAATCTACCTCACTAGATGCATATGCCATTTCGTATACTATGTGTACATTACACAACATGGCAGCATCGACATGATAATCCATGGAGGAAAGTTCATATTTTATGTATGTATAAAACGTTCAAGAATCTGCGATGACCAGATTAATCAATAACCCCCTCCTACACACCGCGCGCGCTCCCTGTCAGCACGAGACACATATAACAGTTCTATGTTTATGGAAAATTCAATTCATATTTTAAATTTTCAATTGTGATTTTTTTTGTATTTCTTTTCATGTTTATTCATACACGCACGCGCGCGCACACACACACACACACACACACGGCAAATTATTGTGCTTCAAATAAATTACACATGAAACCTAAAAAGGACTACACATCTCCGAGAATTTTTACAGAAATGTTCCTCATGGAAGGATTCCATGTTATAATGTTATATTCTGATTCTGATCCTGATTAATGTCATCAACAGCGCCACCAATGATAACTTTGTCCAAAATGTAATCTTCATATGAATATTTTATCGAAGGACTTCATCTCAGATCTACAGCGAGCACACCATTTTGATGATAGGTAGAAACAGACTATTGAGGCCGTACCCGGGCATAAAGGGCGCCATCTCAGTTCTTTTTTCGAAAATGCCCTTCCAGCTTACATGTATCTGTCGACTGATTTGATAAAAAATAGCACGAAAACTGATGCAACATATTTTGGAACAATGATCAGTTTTTAATTGTGTAAGTAATAATTTAAAACATCTGCAAAATCACAACATACTATGCAAAAAAATAATATAATTTTCTTTTAAAATGTTCTATTACATATATATATATATATATATATATATATATATATATATATATATATATATATATATATATATATATATATATATATATATATATATATATTTAACTCGGTGAGTATCAATCTGCTAAGACAGTGCCCTATACCGCAGTGGCAGAGCGTAATAATTTTGTCTGACGATTGTCAACGATCGCACTATGCGTGAAACTCCGAGTTACAACCAAGAAAGAGTTCCAGTACTACCAAAACTATATATATATTTATATATATTTCTATATATAGCATAGATGCAATGTAAGTGAGCAGTTAACAAGAATAAATTGTCAATTTACCTACAACATTGTTAAAAAACTTGATTTTCATCTAATATCTCTTGTCTTCCTAGCATTCCTCCCCTCCACCCCCCCCCCCCTCCCCCCACATCTTGACTTATTATGGGTTAACCACATCCACAAAATTAAGTTATACAAAATTTCTAATGTTACCTTCTCTGAACAGAGTAGAGGCTTGCATGGTCTTTTTTCAATTGTTGATAAAATGCAATAAAAATTGGCAAAATACTAAAAGCTGTGATAGTAAGAAAAAATACATAGTACTCATTTAAAAAAAAAGCTGTACTGATTGCAAATACAACAGTATAAATACACTGTCATTTGGTAACAATTGAACTTGAAGGGTCTATTCATGATTTCAATTTTAAATTTAAGTTTATAAAAAGAAAGTTTTAAGTTTTTTTTTCATATTTGGATATTTGGTTACATCGCTGACTTGATTAACAGTAAACCTGCAACTCATTCACTTCATTCAAATAACAAAAGTCTACTTCATGTACCCCGTGTTGTAATACAAAGTCATACGGTGAGCATGTGTTCATGCGAGCAGCGCCAGTCTTATGAAACAGTATACCACTTGAACTTCGTTCTTCGTCACTTGTAAATAAATTCAAGAAGGACATCAAGACACATCTGTTTGCAAGAGCTTTCTAACTTTTTTCATTGATTTACTATTGTTCCTGTTCAGCACCATTGAACATTATGTTGTATTGGATTTTGGTGGGATACAAATTCTTTTGTTTTGATTGATTGATATTTATTTAGATTGTGGACTTTGGATATTATTCTCCAATACTTTTCTCTGTTCAGCCACAGAAGTGGGTGGTACTTTCATGATTCTGTCAAGGAAAATATGAGTGACCTAAGGAGTCTTTATCTCCCAAAAATGGAGGACTTATAGTGACAACACCCTTAGGTCATGAGTATTTTCAGGCTGAATGAAGAAAAATGTTAGGCAATAACATGATTATACCTGCTCAAGCTTAACATATGAAAACATTGGGAAGAGTACTAGTATGAATATTTTGAGTACAGCAGAACCAATGATGTAGACATGCAGTGTCCAGACAGAAACAACCTGGGTATAAATCCTACATTTTCTGTTCAAGTGTATTCAATTTTGCTTGTGGGCTTTAAAAAATTATTTAGCATCATAACACCAAGTCTATTTTAGGTATTCTTGAAACTTACTTAACATTGAAAAAGTATACTTTTAGTGTAGAATAAGTATACTTTATGTTTACTTTTTTACAGTATAATCATTTCTACTTTATTTGGTGCCAGGTAGCAGCATTTACATATATTTTGGTCTATCACACTATTTTGCTAATCCACATCAAAACAATTTATGTAAATGTAGCGAACACTCTATTTGCCCTTGAAGCACTCCATCGCATGGTCAACAATGCCAGTGACTGTATCCTTGACAACATCCACCATGCCGGGGTTCTTTGTTACCAAGACAACACCAGTGATGAGGATTATTGATGTCATCATAAAGTTGAGGAACCCTTGGGGTGATGGTAACATCTTTTCTATTTTACTGAGTTCCAGAGAAACAGCTGGCATATCCTTAAAAGAGAAAATAACCATTTGAGTTGTTTTTTATAAAGTACTCCAAGCGATAAGCTTAGATGTTGATAGATTACTGGTATTGGTTTCAAAGTCTTTGGTCAAGTTTCAACACGTTCCATTGTGAGAACAGTGTTTAAGTATTGAAATGGTGTCTGTATATGAAAGATTAATATAAGAAAAAAAAAGCCTCCCATTTGTTGAAGTATACAAGAAACTATACAAACACATACGTATTTTTCACAAAAGACGGTAGAAAGGAATCTTTATTGTGGTGATTTATTTGTGCATAAATAATTTTTATGGCACGGACATAGATTTTGTATGGCGGAAGGGCCCGACTTCAGAATTCATATGCCATACTACCAAGGTCTGCAGAATATCAGGGCAATAAAAGTTTTATCATATACCCCATGCAATGGCACAGAAACATCAATTGAATCACATAATCACATAAATTGGAAGTGAAAAAATTTGCAAAAATGTAAAAATAATGAAGAAATTAACAAAGCCAAATTACTGAGCAAACGATTTTCAATAAGTGCACCACTTGCCATATTTGGGCAAAGTGTGCCAGGGCGTAATAAGGAAAATTATTGCCCGGGTTCGATGTGCATACTCTCCATTGAATTGCATTGAATTGGGATCAATACTTGGTATATGATAAAATAGAGTTATACATAACATGTTCACGTTATAACAAGTACTGTTTTCATGAAAGTTAAATACAAAATCTTACTTCTGCTTCTGGTTCATCTTGCCATATTTCATCTTCTGAAATCTTTCCCATTGCACAAAGAATCTGAAAACAAATACAGCTCAATTATTTCTTTGCATAAGAAAAGTTAAAATGGCTTATGCCGAGTTTTATGTGTATTTTTACTTGAGTGAACATACATTTATGTTGATAGTATTCAAATCATCATCTGACATTGTTAGCACTGTTGATGGTAAAATAGCATGAGGTTCCTATACAGTTTAGGATATGTAATTAGATTATGTCATCAAATTAGCATTAGTATCAAATTAAAACTTTTGTCCGTAAGGTCACATGTTCTGAGTAATGGATCAATCTGGTTACAAAGACTAAACTGTGTAGTCGAAAATTTCAGATACAGTTTTCAAGTTTTGTTTGGAACAAAAGTTTAGTTCGATATTATGGTTAACCAACACAGTTGAATTTTCATTTGAAGAATTAGGTTTATACCATAGTACATACATATATGTTGTCAACAAGGTTTGAGTTCTACCAAGAGCAAGTTATGGATATGGAGATTACCACAGGCAACAAAAATTACACCAAAAGTTATCCAGAATCACTGTAGTTACTAACTGCTACTGGGTGTGTTCAGTAAACCTACCTCTCTAGCTGCTCTTTCACCAGCTTGTATACCTCCTTCCATATACCCAGACCATTCCGTTGCCGTTTCTGTACCAGCAAAGAATATATTACCATGTGGCTCTCTCATCACACTAAAAAGACAATAGGGGGAATACCAATTGACTAAAATCCATCAGTCTCTCTCTCATAAAATAAATTATTGTATCCCTCAATGTACACAACGTGTGTAATCTTGCTATTATTTTCCGAGAGGTTCATCTAGGATAAATGCCACACTGTACAATATCTTACCAACAAGTTGTATGATAGAAAAGTACATCAAAGTGAAAGTGCTAAAAGCTGCATAAAAATACACCAATAACTAAATTTAACTAATGCTTGGAATAAAATACTTTTAAATATAAAAATATTACCAACTTGGACAGTCAACTTGTATGTACAAAGAGTTATAACATGTGAATTTCGCTTGTTATACCTATTCAGAGAAATTAATACCTTTATTTTGGCAGTCATAACAGGTGTCCTTTAATAGTTTCCTTGAAAATAATTTGCATGTCTTTCAAGAAAGTCTGTTGACAAATTTATAACATTTAATGTATCTCTCCTTATAACATAAATCTTTGATATCTGCACTTGACTCACCTGTCAAACTGAGTGAGTACACTTGGTTTGAGCCTAATTCACTTGCCAAACTGAGTGAGTACACCTGGTTCATGTCTAACTCACCTGCCAAACTGAGTGAGTACACCTGGTTCATGCCTAACTCACCTGCCAAACTGAGTGAGTACACCTAGTTTGTGCTTAACTCACCTGCCAAACTAAGTGAGTACACCTGGTTCATGTCTAACTCACCTGCCAAACTGAGTAATTACACCTGGTTTGTGCCTAACTCACCTGCCAAACTGAGTGAGTACACCTAGTTCATGCCTAACTCACCTGCCAAACTGAGTAATTACACCTGGTTTGTGCCTAACTCACCTGCCAAACTGAGTGAGTACACCTAGTTCATGCTTAACTCACCTGCCAAACTGAGTAATTACACCTGGTTTGTGCCTAACTCACCTGCCAAACTGAGTAAGTACACCTGTTTTGTGTCTAACTCACCTGCCAAACTGAGTAAGTACACCTGGTTTGTGCCTAACTCACCTGCCAAACTGAGTAAGTACACCTGGTTTGTGCCTAACTCACCTGTCAAACTGAGTGAGTACACCTAGTTCATGCCTAACTCACCTGCCAAACTGAGTAATTACACCTGGTTTGTGCCTAACTCACCTGCCAAACTGAGTGAGTACACCTAGTTCATGCTTAACTCACCTGCCAAACTGAGTAATTACACCTGGTTTGTGCCTAACTCACCTGCCAAACTGAGTAAGTACACCTGTTTTGTGTCTAACTCACCTGCCAAACTGAGTAAGTACACCTGGTTTGTGCCTAACTCACCTGCCAAACTGAGTAAGTACACCTGGTTTGTGCCTAACTCACCTGTCAAACTGAGTGAGTACACCTAGTTCATGCTTAACTCACCTGCCAAACTGAGTAATTACACTTGGTTTGTGCCTAACTCACCTGCCAAACTGAGTAAGTACACCTGTTTTGTGTCTAACTCACCTGCCAAACTGAGTAAGTACACCTTGTTCATGCTTAACTCACCTGCCAAACTGAGTGAGTACACCTGGTTTGTGCCTAACTCACCTGCCAAACTGAGTAAGTACACCTAGTTCATGTCTAACTCACATGCCAAACTGAGTAGGTACACCTGGTTTGTGCCTAACTCACCTGCCAAACTGAGTAAGTACACCTGGTTTGTGCCTAACTCACCTGCCAAACTGAGTAATTACACCTGGTTTGTACCTAACTCACCTGCCAAACTGAGTAAGTACACCTGGTGGCATTATACCAGTGTAACAACCACCTGAATATTGCTCAGTTAACCAATCATGGTCGATGTAATTTATTGGCTGTATGAAAAAGAAAGCCCATATCAATGAGAAATCAATGACTGCATTGTTAGATATGTGAGTATTTATAATCACATGTAGATCTTTTATTAAAAACAGTTTATGTGGTTAAATCCCATAAGGTGCCTATGATCATTTCAATAACAGTCTGTAGAACACTCAAGAGAACACAATACCACTGCCAATGTTGGGTACATTGTCTTATGAACCAATGTACTTCTTACAAAATATGAAGCAAACACGAACCAATGATTTTAAGGGTTTGAACTCAATGGCTATTACTAGTAGTGCCACGGCTTCACTAAAATCTTCAATAAAATTCAGATTCAGATTCAAATTCAGAATTAGATTGTCACCAAATTTAGTCCTTGTTTCAAGTCTCATCTAAATCCACACAACTTTTTTATAGCTAAAACGATGTAGGCTTAGTGTTTCACTCACAAGACACAAAGACAAATTTCAACTCTAGATTAACAATAACAGAGACACAACAGACACAGCGGGATCCTTTGCCTGATCACATTGAACATTGATAAGCATTGCTATTCTTTCACAGTGCAGTAAAAATAGACTTCTAATGAAAACATTACACATGGACTTGATGATTTTAAATTGGCTGCAATTGTTTATTTTCTAACTGATAATCAACACATCAACTTGACTATATCAACATCCCCACTGTGCATGGCACCTATGTAATTGTTACTTTTGCATTAGAAATTGTCTGAAGGTGTGTAATAAATGTAATGTTACATGTTTGAAACACCAAACCTACATCATTTTAGCTGTAAGATATCCTGCTACCAAACAAAAAAAAACAAATAAATATGTGTAAACATAAAACCTCTGTCAAAGTGCCATTGGGTAGAGGTAATCAAAATACAAATATGAAGAAACTGCATTCTACTGATGAAAACAGATACAAATTAATAATAATATTGTGATAATAATGTTAGTTTTATAAAGTGCAAAGCATTTTACAATTATTACCCCTTGCATGGATCTATAGATCTATTTACTTCCTCAACTCCCTGGGGAGCTTACAATCCATTGCAGCCTTTATGAGCACACAGGATTAAAGCATTCACACTGCAACCTCTATCCTAACAGGTCCCCGCGACTATACAGCTGGGTTGACTGGGGCACAATTGTGGTTCAAATCTTGCCCAGTGACTTTAGCCATTCAGAAAGAAATGACAACAAGATGACAAATAAATGAATACTTACCTTTAGAAATTCATCAGTCTCAAATAAGTCTGCATAAAATTCACACAATCTTCTTTTTCTGTAAAAATTATAATATTTTTTGTCAATTAATGTATGTCTCAAGTTTTCATACAGCATGAAATGTTCTGCTGCACTGTCTACCATACAACTACAAGGTAAGGGTACATTTATAAGTATGTGGGGGTTGTGTATTACATACAGTGTGGGGAACACAACTACAAGGTAAGGGTACATTTATAAGTATGTGGGGGTTGTGTATTACATACAGTGTGGGGAACACAACTACAAGGTAAGAGTACATTTATAAGTATGTGGGGGTTGTGGATTACATACAGTGTGGGGAACACAACTACAAGGTAAGAGTACATTTATAAGTATGTGGGGGTTGCGTATTACATACAGTGTGGGGAACACAACTACAAGGTAAGGGCCCATTTATAAGTAGGTGGGGGTTGTGTATTACATACAGTGTGGGGAACACAACTACAAGGTAAGGGTACATTTATAAGTATGTGGGGGTTGTGTATTACATACAGTGTGGGGAACACAACTACAAGGTAAGGGTACATTTATAAGTATGTGGGGGTTGTGTATTACATACAGTGTGGGGAACACAATTCAGATAAGATTGGGTATGCATTTGAAGAAACACATTTTAGCTTAAAAATTTTAATTTAGACTCTGCTTTCTTCTTCGAAAATGTATTTACTCTGTGAGTAGAACTTAACACATAGCATGAGATTGGTCATGTTGTACATTGAGAGACAAACTCCACATACAAACATTTTGTACATAGTTGTAAGGAGGCATGTCAACAGAGTTTTACAAGTACTGACATTATCTGACTCATACCTTTCGTCCTTTGTCAATAATGACATCTCTCTTGCAGGTTGACCTGTCACTAATCTGTTGATGAAATTAAAACTGTTACTATGTATGTTGGAGAGCTAGTCACAATTACAGTTATTGTAAAAACAAAAGATTGTACACTTTGACCACTAGGGGTATCATTTGAAAGCAGTTAACTGGCCAGTGTGGATCAAATATTTGAGAACTGTAGGGTTAAAACTGAATAGGTGAAGTTATGACCAATGCAATTTCTATCTATGACCTTTATATAATTTTGTCATACTTTTATTATTACAACATAATATTTTTAATATTCTTAAAATAGCTAGCTCTCATTGGTCAGATTTGAATCACATGACCATTTCATTGCCCAAAACTGACTGTGTGTGCAAAGACTATTGCTTGTGGTAGTTATTTCAACCACTGTGTGTATTGGCATCATTATAACTATCACCAAATGTTATTCTCTAGGACAAGACAAGGCCATTAAAGTGTACGTAGTCTATATATAATTACATATGTAGAAGAGATTACTTGCACAGGTGCGGGCGCATACTAGTGGTATTTGCACTGCAGTGCAATACCGAAAACATTATTGCATACCTGCATGCAAATGATAATGCTATTACAATGATATGCAATTGAGGATACAATCGGTCGCATGATCAAGCTCTTTGATTTTTATGATATTTATAGAAATCTGCCGTTTCAAATAAACATATAATAACAACAGACCGGCATGTCATGTGAGTTCCAGTGTTGGGTACTCAGGGGTATTTGCATGAATGAGTGCAGTGTTTTCAACTTTTGGTTCTGTCATACTACCTGTGGTATTGAATCATCTCTTTACCACCAGAGAGAGATCTTGAGATTTGATGTCATGAATAGCACCTCGACTACTACAATGACACATAGGTTGTTTGTATACTTTTTTATCAATTGTGAGTCTTGAATATTTCTTCTCTTTATTTTAATGATTAGTACAATACCACACTCTCTGGTAGTGTGTGTAGAGTATAATAAAGATTGATGAATTGATTGATTGATTGATTGATTGATTGATTGATTGATTGATTGATTTAATCAACATGTCATAATAACAATCTTTTATTTGACCTTGTCTGACCTTACACAATTAATCTCACAGCAGTAATAAATAAATAGTAATCCTAAAAAACCCATAAAGTAGGTACAGGAACAAGATTAGCATATTACTCCTCACAATAACATTGTAACACTAAATAGATTATTCATACCATATATTTCAATGAAATATTGTACATAGCATGATTATTCATTTAAAAGAATATATGAATTTTAGTATCCAATTATCTCTGCCTTAAATTGACATTCAATGTTATGATAAATCTGTCCTTCATCAGTAATTTCAATAGAATCACAACTCTGTGTGGATTAATAACCAGCATACATTAATCATTTCTAAGTATACAGAGCTAATTCAAAAGTGATTCTGTTTTGATAAGTATCTCTGGAAGTTATTAACTTATACAATGATCTAGGAAAGTCTAAATGCAATGATTAATAACATCGATTTTTCACTACAATTCCCCCTTGTAAATTTCATAACAAGACTACTTTCATAATTTATAATGTCATAAATTTGTTGATGTATCTATTTCAAATTCGTAGTATATCAATCCTTAGTGCATGACTAATATCACAAATCAAAACTTTCCTTACAAATGCAGTGGCTTAAGAATTAGGAATAAAAAAAATGATGTTGCAATAATTCAAGAGAACCAATCAAGAACTTACAGTTCCTGCCATTTTTTGAGATTCAGATTGTAAACCAGTTACATTATTTAAGCATGTAATATCGCTGACAAGAGTTAGCACCCTTCATTTGACTATGATTAGCGACACAATAATATCAATTTTTACAGAATTTAGAAAAAGTTGCAATCACTTTGTCAACTCTCTGAGTAACAAAACAATCCACTGCAATTTCTGTAAGCCCATAGGAATTAATCTTTCACAAAGTAACCTCTGACATACCAGGACAGAGGATTCCTACTTATACAGCTGGGTTGACTGGAGCACAATGGCATTGGTTTAAATCTTGCCTAACGACTTTACCAATTCAGAAAAAAAATGGAAGTGGCAATGATCGGACATGCAGATTCCAAGCTGGCCACATAACCATTCAACCACCATGAACCAACATCGGAATAGCTGATATATATAAATATTATAGTTGAAAGCATACAAAGTTAAACAAGTGTAAAACTAAACATTACCCTATGATAGCTGGATGGGATCCATCTGGTTTAGTATCATCAAAGCCAGCTGATACCAATCCATCTGTAGCAACCATTCCACAGAATCCTGGAAAAAATTCACAAGAAATTGGGAATTATGTGCCGTCAAAACACTTACCATAATGATCTCATTCATTTCAAACCATACAATGTAGTAGAACCTTGTTAATTTAGTCGCAGGTCAGAAAATCAAAACTTTAGAAGTCTTAGGAACTCTGTAACAACCAGATTGTTTGTCCTTTCATATATTTTTTTTGTATCAAAAGTGGCATAAGCAGAGTTTTAAATTTGTTTTCAAATAAAAATACTTACATAAAACTGTGATTAAACTATTCTTAGACTAGTGTAATGTTAATATTGATGTATGTTTTCTATGACTGTCTTCTGACATTATTAGATCATTTGATTGCATGTAGGAATTGAATACCTTCTATGACATTACAATTGTCTTCTGACATTATTAGATCATTTTGATTGCATGAAGGGATGGATTTCTTCCAACATTGTTATGCATATAATAAATTATATCACTGGATTATTTATAAGTTATATTTAAATACCTGCTTTGAGTTCAGTCACTTTGCAAATTGCAAGTGATGGTTAAGTATGCTTCAGTGAGTGTTCTAGTGCAAGTATCTATTAAATATGCAGCAAAATTACTCCCCAAAATGTACAAACTTAGCTTGTACCCCTCTAATATCAACACTATTAATTAATTGTACATATAAACCAACACATTTTACATGTTTCATCTGTAGTAAAGTACATACTTCATATAGATCTACAGCAAAATTAGCAAGCAAACACTGTCAAATATTACATATCTATCAGTAATTACATTATACTTGCAGCGGCATGTGCAAACTAGTGGTATTAATTTTGCACTGCATTGTGTGCCTTTGAGGGGAGCACTCCTCATAAGAGGGCGCCCTCTAAGGAATTAATTACGCAAGCAAGAAAGTCCACTGTCAAACCTTCAGCCTATAGTACGAGTAAGGATGGGTGAATTGAACTCTTCTTGCAATACCAGAAACATTATATTGCATACCTGCATGCCAATGAGGGCACAAACATTTATTGTATTTTATGAAAGTGGACAATTGCATAGTATCTTTTTTATGGACATTTGCTGTTTTGGAAAAACATATTTAATAATAACAGAACCCAATTCCGCATGAGCTCCAGGGGCAGTGTGGTTCTCAGGGGTATTGCCACTTGTGTTTGCAGTGTTTTCTGCTGCACTTTCACTCGATTCCCTTGGGAAAGTACAGCTACAGAGAACACTACAAGCACTTGTGCAAATACCCGGAGTATGCCACTCTTGCATTTGCATGTCACAGGGTTCTGTCATATTATTAGTATGATATTCCAATTCAATTCAAATGTTATTCCCTCAGTTAGCAGTTGTGTTTGTATCTAGTACTAGGGAGTAGTATACATTGTATTGTATTCTTGTTTGATGATAAATCTGTACATTTTTCTTTAGACATAAAATACTACATTTTGTAACTATACACTTACCAAAATAAAGGCAATGTCGGTGCACCCAAAACACACCTGAACTGAGCAAGTTAACAAGAAAAAGACTTGAAAGAGGAAAGAGGTTTGTTTCTGGGATGTTTTGGGTGCATCCAATATTGGTAAATGATATATAACACTTACAAAATAATCACTGAAGTATATAATTATGTACAAGAGCTAGACATTCCACAGTACATTTCATTGTTTTTCTTAACTTACCTTTTTCTCTCCAGAATGTTCTGTCATAAAACATTACTGTCTTGACAACTGAACCCATTGGTACTCTTTGAATCAGCTGAAAAGAACACAAAGAAAAAGTGAAATCAAAAATATTCCATGACACACACACACATCTATTAATCTTAATTTCACTTATAAATTTTCCAGTAATATTTGTTCATACATATAATCATGCTATTATCATTACCAGCAGTAATCTAACACTGTAATGTAACAATTGAGCCAAGATTGTTTTCATTATAGAATGGGTGTGATGAAAGCATTCCACAGAACTAACCGTCAGAACTTAGTATATTTGTTTCCACCAAGTAAAAGGTATTAGGAAGACTTGAACCACACTTTATCACACAAATTTCAATTACATAATATTGCAAAATGAAAAATATGGGAACTGAAACCAATGGTTATAACTCCATATTCTACAGTAGAAATGATGTCGGCTTGGTGTTTCACCCATGGGACATGGTATTTTTGACACAAAGAGAGTCACATTTCAACTCTAGAGTAACAATAACACAGACACATCATACACAAAGCAGGATCCTTCATCCAATCACATTGACAAGTTATAAAAGCAACAGCTTTCTTTAACAGTGCAGTAAAAACATGCGTCTGTTGAAAAGTTATATATGGATATGATGATTTGGATGACTACATTTTTTACTTTCTGAGTGATAATCCACTTAACTTATCTACTTAACTCATACATCCCCACTGTGTGCGGCACCTATATAGTTATTTAATTTGTATTTGAAGTTGTCTGAGTGTGTTGGTGTATTAAATGTCATGTTGCCTTAAATGTCATATACCAATTGAAAGCAAAGTCATTTGTACTGTATAATGATACTAAGAAAATAATTCAATTTGTACAGGTCAACAAATGTTTCTGTGGAAGGAGGAAAAGCACAGATTTATGATTAGATTGATTACATACCTGGATCTTCTGGGGTGAAAGAGGTGGAGAAAATGCCATCCTACCAATCAATGCTGGACTTATTGCACAAATAACAAACTTTGACTGAAATAGAAGTATAATATTTTCAACAACGTGGTAACAATACAGAGAGGTCTAGTGAGGACCATGGACACTGAGGTTCTATGCTTGTACAAGAAGTAACTGAAGAACCTGAAAACAACCAACATGTACATTGCTTCGGACACTGTGAGAAGTTAGCTAACTACAACAACTGACTATGAACAAATTATATGTTTTACATAAATTCTAATTATCTTCTGTCATATTTTAAAATATCTCCATCTCCTAATTTTACTCTAGCTATCCACTTTTCTTGTGAGATACAAATACTTGTCAATCTTATAAAATATCTTTCAAATGCAAAGAGAGTCATCTAAAGGGAAGTCAAGAGGTGCTGTTAGATGCATACATTTGTACCATGGTTGGTTTATGCATATATGATGTTTAAAAGCTATAATGAAACATAAATGGTACAAAATGAAAATCCTTTTACCTTGTATACCATATCACTAGTACAAACTGAAATACCCTCTTCATCTTCTTCAACCTTCATGACAGGACTATTCAGAATAACTCGATCTGTTAACAACACAGACTTACATTACAAGAACTGTGACTTTGTGCATATCATGTTACTGTGTTTGTCAGTATTGCTGACTGTTTGCCCATTAATATGTCCTTCTGCTTACCAACAGTTGAGCCATCTAGCTATACATCTGTTCTTGTGTTGAGACCTGTCAGTGAGGCTGTCTGTCTGTCTGTCTGTCTGTCTGTCAAACTGACTGATGGTATACTTGTCTAGCTATCTCTCTGTCTGTCTGTGTGTGTGTGTGTCTGTCTGTCTGTCCGTCTGTCTGTCTGTCAAAATGTCAAAATAACAAGCTATCAGTGTCTGTCAAAGTCTGTTGTCTGTCCAGGTGTCTGTCTGTCTGTCAAAATGTCTGTCTGTCAAAATGACAAACTGTCAGTGTCTGTCAAAGTCTGCTGTCTGTCTAGTTGTCTGTCTGTCTGTCAAAATGTCTGTCTGTCAAAATAACAAACTGTCAGTGTCTGTCAAAGTCTGTTGTCTGTCTAGTTGTCTGTCAAAATGACAAACTGTCAAAGTCTGCTGTCTGTCAAAGTCTGTTGTCTGTGTATAGTTGTCTGTCTGTCTGTCAAAATGTCTGTCTGTCAAAATGACAAACTGTCAGTGTCTGTCAAAGTCTGTTGTCTGTCTAGTTGTCTGTCAAAATGACAAACTGTCAAAGTCTGCTGTCTGTCAAAGTCTGTTGTCTGTCTATAGTTGTCTGTCTGTCTGTCAAAATGTCTGTCAAAATGACAAACTGTCAGTGTCTGTCAAAGTCTGCTGTCTGTCTAGTTGTCTGTCTGTCTGTCTGTCTGTCTGTCAAAATAACAAACTGTCAGTGTCTGTCAAAGTCTGTTTGTCTACAGTTGTCTGTCTGTCTGTCTGTCAAAATGTCTGTCTGTCAAAATAACAAACTGTCAGTGTCTGTCAAAGTCTGTTGTATGTCTAGTTGTCTGTTGTCTGTCTAAAGTTGTCTGTCTGTCTGTCAAAGTCTGTTGTCTGTCTAGTTGTCTGTCAAAATGACAAACTGTCAGTGTCTGTCAAGGTCTGTTGTCTGTCTACAGTTGTCTGTCTGTCTGTCTGTCAAAATGTCTGTCTGTCAAAATAACAAACTGTCAGTGTCTGTCAAAGTCTGTTGTCTGTCTAGTTGTCTGTTGTCTGTCTAAAGTTGTCTTTCTGTCTGTCAAAATGTCTGTCTGTCAAAATGACAAACTGTCAGTGTCTGTCAAAGTCTGCTGTCTGTCTAGTTGTCTGTCTGTCTGTCTGTCAAAATGTCTGTCTGTCAAAATGTCTGTCTGTCAAAATGACAAACTGTCAGTGTCTGTCAAGGTCTGTTGTCTGTCTACAGTTGTCTGTCTGTCTGTCTGTCTGTCAAGATGACAAACTGTCAATGTCTGTCAAAGTCTCTTGTTTGTCTGTGTCTGTTTGTCTGTGTCTGTTTGTCTTCTGTGACTTTTTGTCAAACAGACTGTGTCTGTCTATTTGCTAGACTTTGTCCTACTGATTATGATGGATACATAATACACAGACATTTTCTAATTTTTATTTCAAAAGCTCATACTAGTTAAACAAATTTACACAATCATTGATAGTTCAAAGATTACCTTTGCCAAAAGTATCAGCAACTTTCTCACATAATGGTTGGGTTCCACCAATAAATTTTCTTTCCTGACAAAATAGATGAAAGCTGACAGTAAATAAAGTATTCATATAACTAGATTGTAAGATATGTGTCGCTTCGCCCTCACCTCGCCGTAACGAGTGATTGATGTGTGAGGGCGCCCTGTCACGGTGAACTTTACAGACTATCAAACTACTTCCCATTATTATAAAAGGATGAAAATGTGACTGTATTGGGTGCAGACATCTCAAAAGAATTCATGACACAGCCAAGTTACTACACTTGGTGAACATCAAGTCACATAAAACACTGTCCTCTTTAAATATTGAATTTACCTGTCCACCATCTTTAGTACTTGTTATCCGCATAATACCTGGAATAAAATCAATGATGGAGATATCTGCATATTTTAATAAATCCATGCAAACAGAAATACTACCAGATGTAATTGTACCTTTAACCCAAGAGCCGATTTTAATCAAAAGTACGATATATTTAAAGTATTGAAAATATATTTACACAAGACATATATTAGCATGTGATTTATGTTATGAGTATTCCTATAATCTTTAAAAGGTACAAAGTGTTCTGTATGCTATGAGTATGTTCTTGAAATACATGTACATTGGGGTTTTTTCTTTTTAGACGGTCAGTGACCATATCATATCTTTGACCATATATAAAAGAAACTAAAGTAAATACAAAGTAAAATGAATATAAAAATAAAAATACTAAAAAAGCAAAAACAAAACTGAAGCAAATACAAATTAAATAAATACTAAAAAATAATAAAACATTAAAGCAAAAACAAAACTAATGCAAACACCATAATTATGAATGGTATATTCTGTGTATAACGCTTTGTATGGATGGAATGTGTGTACAGTGCACTCTACTTTAAGGACTGAAAAACATTAATTTGAGGCTATCTTAGACTGTAAGACATTTCATATTGTTCTGATCTCCCTGGCCTGCTCTAAGAAAGGGGGGTTGATGGCATACCATCTTGGTGTATTGTACTAGCCTTGAATAAAACATAGTGTGTGTACAGGAGAATATCTAAATACTGTTAGTAAATTGTTGTGTACAACGTTTATGTGTCACTGTGAGGTTCTTCAAAAAAGTCAATACAAATAAATATTTATTGATGTTATAAATAATGTAGTCTTATTATGTTTCAATGATGTGAGAAGTATACTGACCATCTCCAGATTTGATGTACCACAAGAAATGTAGAAATGAGAGTTCCTCAGGTTCCACAGCGTAAACAGCACGAACCAATGCCTGGGCAATACCTCTTGTAAATTTACTCCAGCAAGCTTTATCTACCCATTCCTTGGTGGTAATACTATCCCATTCCTTGGCTTTTGGACACTTCCATGGTGCTGACAATGGAATCTACACAATAAAGCATATATGTCAAAATTTCTTGCTGTCAGATGGGAAAACAAGTCTACAGTTGAAGAAGAACACCACTCCAGAAGATACAGCTATTTTCCTGAACTTTGGGTTCAAAAGAGCTATTTCACATCATATGAATTTTGTTCGGTTGATTGAAACTTTTAACCTTCATTGTTCTTTCAGTGCTCTAGTACGTGTTACCTCATGGGTTTTAGCATACATGAATATGTATTAGATGAACAACCTACATTCATGACATTTTATGTAATAAGCATGCGGCTAATACTAGTAAAATGTAACAGTGAACATGTTGGTTTTTTTTTTTAAATCTCTGCTTTTTAGCAGGCCTCCAGCAAGATCTGTCACTCATGTCACTTGGCAAGAACTAGTGGACTCTTAGGACAATCAAGTACACTTGTTCAGAAAATATCTATAAGACCTTACCATTGGGTGATAAAAGCATATGAAAGCAAAATGTCATATATATTGTGAAATATACTGAGATTATTCCAGTTACATGTATAGTAATTTACAGTTTTTGTTCAGTGTAATGACATAAATGACACATGCCATAGTCCATGTTACACATACCATAGTCCATGCTACACATGCCATAGCCCTTGCTACACATGCCATAGTCCATGATACACATGCCATAGCCCTTGCTACACATGCCATAGTCCATGCTACACATGCCATAGCCCTTGCTACACATGCCATAGTCCATGCTACACATGCCATAGTCCATGCTACACATGCCATAGTCCATGCTACACATGCCATAGCCCTTGCTACACATGCCATAGTCCATGCTACACATGCCATAGCCCTTGCTACACATGCCATAGTCATGCTACACATGCCATATCCCTTGCTACACATGCCATAGTCCATGCTACACATGCCATAGTCCAGCCATGCTACACATGCCATAGCCCTTGCTACACATGCCATAGTCCATGCTACACATGCCACAGTCCATGCTACATATGCCATAGTCCATGCTACACATGCCATAGTCCGCATGCTACACATGCCATAGTCCATGCTACACATACCATAGTTCATGCTACACATGTCATAGCATAGTTCATGCTACACAATATGCCATAGTCCATGCTACACATGCCATAGTTCATGCTACACATGTCATAGCATAGTCCATGCTACACATGCCATAGTCCATGCTACACATGCCATAGTCCATGCTACATTTGTTAAATCTATTTGAGTAGTCTGGATTTAACAATTACCTTTCTTATATATCTCATTAAGTGAAAAGAAGACTGCAGTTACTACTATTAAGGAACAATGCACCTCAAGGTCCAATTTCTTTGATTGAAAATCAAATCAGCAAAATTCAGGTCGAACCCAAATTTTCATATCATAAAAAAAAAATTGTAGTTCACCATCATTTTTCAAGGAAGTCATTAATTTACTATTTCCTTATGATGATAGCCGCAAAACACTATCATCTGGGGGAAAAAGTTACGTATTGACCCCTCATTTTTCTTCTTGACAAACAAACTGGATGGTTTATTGCAATTTTCTGAAAAAAATTAACACCACAATTTTACTCTGACAACAACTGTTTAAACTTTTGCTGTTATTTTGGTAAAGAAATCTCTAACTAATTCTCACAAGGCAAAAAATCAGGATTCACCATACAATATTTTATGAGACGTCAAAACGATATCAAAATTAAACCCTTATTAGAAACCAATATGGCCGCCATCCAATATGGCCACCGAATACTGTGTTAACTCTATCAAAATTAAACCCTTATTAGAAACCAATATGGCCGCCATCCAATATGGCCACTGAATACTGTGTTAACTCTATCAAAATTAAACCCTTATTAGAAACCAATATGGCCGCCATCCAATATGGCCACTGAATACTGTGTTAAATCTATCAAAATTAAACCCTTATTAGAAACCAATATGGCCGCCATCCAATACGGCCACCGAATACTGTGTTAACTCTATCAAAATTAAACCCTTATTAGAAACCAATATGGCCACCATCCAATATGGCCACCGAATACTGTGTTAACTCTATCAAAATTAAACCCTTATTAGAAACCAATATGGCCACCATCCAATATGGCCACCGAATACTGTGTTAATGCTCAGACCACTAACGTTAACTCTATCAAAACAAAAAGATTATAGATTTCCTTGAAAACAAGATTGTGGACCCTAAATTTCTTTTATTATTTGAAAAGACGAGAAGTAAATTTCCATGATTACAGCAAAGTTTGGAGTGATTTTTAAGAAATTAGATTTGCAGTAAAATTTGTCACTTAGAAGTTAGATGCTTTCTACCTTAATTAATTAAAGCATACAGATATGAATATCAAACTCACAGTGTCAGCAAGATCATCAATTGTTCTCATCAAATTATTCACATCCATGGCAACCAAAGGATTATATATTGGTGGAATTGTACCCCTGTATTTCATTTTTGTGCTCTGAAATAAGAAAACAAAGATTACTGTGTTGGAGTATTACATATGTACAAGAGAGTACTAGCACTGATGAAAACACATGCTAGTGGTATTTGCACTGCAGTGCAATACAGAAAACATTAATTTCTGCATACCAGTATGCAAATGATATGCAAATCAGTGCAGGATATTTCCTTTGTATAGGAAATTGCATGATTGCATAGTGTGATTTTTTACATAAATTTACTGTTTCTGATAAACATGTGATACACAAAACCCATGCCATGTGAGTTCCAGTGTTGGTACTCGGGGGTATTTGCACTCTTCCTTGCCTAATTACTGAAAGTATGGCCACAGAGAACATAACAAGTACTTATGGAAACACCCTGAAAATGCTGTACTTGCACTCAAGTTGCATGGGCTTCTGTCATAGTATAACCCTGAAGAGGTGCACTTCCAATATACACAGAGATGTGCCAAAATTTGGGGTATTTGCTTTTCAGCCTTTTTGTCAAGAATGAGGTGAGATTCTCTCACAGCCCCTGGAGCTTCGCTTTACTAAAATTAAAGCTAAGCGAATTATTTTGTATGTAACGATACCAGCTATATAATGTACTCCATGACTGTACTCGAATATCCTTGTACTGTGCGCCCTCAACGACCATGATAGAGATAACCATTCGTTGATGTGTGACTGCGACGCTCCGTGTTTTCACGAAGCTCGGGTTTTGACAAATATTAAATTGAACAATTTACCAAACACATATTTTCCATGTCATCCACACAAAGTCAATCCCTGTAATAAAAGTTGAACTTGAGGAGATATTGTGTTCAATTTGTTCCAATTTATTGTGCCTCTACTACAAATGTCTGTGTGAGTTTAGTTTCCCATTGTAGTTAGATTATACACACTTACCCCTGAACGTAAGATCGTCTTTTCTTTGACATTAACTTTATAGCTCTCAACTCCCACTTCTTTAGCAAGTCTATAAATTCTATTCTGTGTTGGTCCAATATAGGATCCTCCCATGTCAGAATATTGGAATGCAGGGTCCTGTCAATATAAAAAGGAATATATATATATATATATATATATATATATATATATATATATATATATATATATATATATATATATATATATATATATATATATATATATATAACTCGGTTAGTATCATTCTGCTAAGACAGTGCTCTATACCGCAGTGGCAGAGCGTAATAGCATAATAATATATAGCGTAATAATATATATATATACATAATTAAACAATGAATAAATAACTGGTAACTATTGAACTATTGATACTTAAACATGAACTGGGGCAGATTTTGTCCTAAATATTGCTTTAGCTGATGTCAAGCAAGAGATGAAATGTCACCAAGAGCATTAGGGATGATGGCACAATGTCGCACAATCTCAATAAATTAACTTTGTTCATTTATGACAAAAACAACCCCCCCCCCCCCCCATGAACGTTCATGAGTGTGCCATCAATATGTTTATATATGATGTAAACCATGATGGAAATTGTAGTGCCCAACTTGACACCACTACGATCAATGCAATAAAAACACGATCATGGTAAACACATTGCATTTTTGTAAAATACTACACTAGAAACCCAACACAGTATATCATATTAGAAGTAAATTTTAATCAACTTATCAACATCTCAGTAGTAAATACAGAACCTTTTATCATTGAAGGTGTGAAATTTTTCAAAATTTAGTTAGAAGTGCAAAAATGAAGTTCAGCACTCGCATTGATGCCAGACCCACTCCCTATAAATGAATGAAGTTTGTTTATTGTGCTTGTGTGATCATCCCTTAGTGCCTGTATCTATTGTTTCTGCCTCACAGGTCAAGTGGTGTCTGAATCCTTGATTACATACGGATTAAGTAGAAATGATAGATAGACAGACTGACCCACTTGCATGCTTGTAAGTAGGAGTTTCTTGCAAAGACATACAATGTAGATAGTGTCCGATCCTATATCTCTGACAGAATGCTACACAACCGAGTCTGACTGTTACTGTTACATTATAATTTCCACAGACATAACAAACTGATAAAAGCATTTCCTGAACCTACACATTATAACAATCAAGTCTGACTGTTACTGTTACATTATAACTTCCACGTCAGACATAACAAACAGATAAAAGTGTTGCCTGAACCTACATCAGAAGCACCTGCTGCTGTTTTTGTATTCAGTTGTATTGTTGTTTTTACCTAATTTTGTCTTTGCATAAAGTCTTTTCTTGGCTCCCTTCATTCAATAAAACACACTGTTGTATTTCACAGGTTGTAGGATAAAGGCTCTGATGATATCATTGTATGTAACTGTGCACCATACCCAGAATTCCCCGTCCCAGTAAACATGTACACCAATCATTTCATCATTTTCATATTTTTATTAGCTAATTTGAATTATTTTATTTCTCTTATTTTTTTTAAATTCATGCGATACAGTCTGGTTGGTGAAAATGATTGTTTGTGACTTACTGGACATCAACTAAAGCAGTTGGGAGGAGTTTGTACACTACAGGTTCATACTTATGTTAATTAGAAAAGCCAATAGTAATTAGTATTACTATAATAACTATAAAGCAAATGAAACTTGATATGAGCTCCTCTCTAACAAAGGGGCACAGTAGTAAGGCACGCCATGTAAGGTTGCCCTCATAAATGTATATCGTTCAACTCCTTTATGAGCAAGCTAGGTCACGGAGGGCAGAGTGATGGGATATATCTTACAGTCTAGACACAAAGGAGATTCACTTTACTTGGGTGTTATCAGTTGTAAATTAAATAGAGAAATTAATGATGCATAATTAGAAAGATAAAGTAACTGGAGGCAAACAAAAAAGAAAAAGATGTAGTAAAAATGATGTGGGTAGATAAGGCATAAAAAAAATTGTGTGGTTCCAATAATATTCAATTTTAAAAAAGGTGGGGTACGTAGATTTTTTATTTTATTTTATTATATTTTTTTTTTACATGTGTGAGTGTCTAGTTTAGGTTTTCCATTGTTTTCCAAATGGTCTCTATGTTGTTTATTTCTTCCAATCAGATGTACAGCCATTACAGATTGGAAGAACAGTTTTATATTGTCAGTTTCCTCACCCACTATTTCTTGTGAGACTTCATGATTTTTGCGATTTTATTATTTGAATAAGTAAAAAAAAGTTTAGGGTCAGCATGAAAAACTAGGTGGGGTCAGGTAACCGGAACCAAACAACTTTTTTTATTTGGCCTAATAGAATGATATTTAATGCTGAATACTAACCTGTACAGTGTACAATCGACCACCAACTCTGTCTCTTGCTTCAACAACCAACACATCTAGACCTTCTTCACTCAGAAGCTTAGCAGCTGAAAGACCTGCAAGATGTCAGTTACTTTTTGTAAGTAAAAGTACGGTAAAGTTTTATCACAAAGTTTGAAAAATTAGCCAGTAAGGATTTTTACCAAATTCTTGGGAATGCTAAGAAAATATTACGCCAAACACTGACTGCTAAATAAGATAGATTGGTGTGCATTTGAAAAAGTTGAACATGAGCTGAGCGAAGTTTAGTTGTCATAAAATAATGTTGCAAAGTTTAGTGAAAAGAATATCGATTTCAAGTTTTTCTGATATGAGCGCAGTAGTACTGTACTGACTGTGGTGAGTGTCCATGGAACACATATCGCTGACCTGTTGATAACATTATTTGCTGACGGGTACAATGTATTAAGCTACCAGATTTAAACTGAATGCCTCCCGTAAGGGAATCACTAATTATGCAAATAACTCATTAAACTAAAATAACTATGGTAACAGGCTTTGTTTTTTTGGACAAGCATGCTTTGTTAGGTTAATGTATGTAAGAGTGTATGATACTGCTTAATGCAGTCTTAAGATATAGCCTAATTACCGAAAATCATTAATTATGCAAATTATTCATTAACACTGTAAGGTACATCAACTAACTTTATAGGACATACACAATTTGTTATGGTTCATGTATGTACTGAATTGTATTGAAATTGAAGCATGAAGTCGTAAGATATAGCCTAATTACCAAGAATCATTAATTATGCAAATTATTCATTAACACTGAAAGGTACACCAACAAGCTTTACAGGACATATGTGATTGTTATGGTTAACGTGTGTACTGAATTATATTGGAATTGAAGTATGTATTCTTAAGATATAGCCTAATTACTGAAAATCATTAATTATGCAAATTATTCATTAACACTGTATGGTGCATCATAAACTTGATAGGACATATGTGTTTTCTTATGGTTAACATATGTACTAAATTATGTTGAATTTGAAGTATGTATTCTTAAGATATAGCCTAATTACCAAAAATAATTAATTATGCAAATTATTCATTAACGCTTTACGGTACATCAACGAATTTTATAGGACAAATGTATGTTGTTATGTTTAACAAATATACTAAATTATATTGAAATTGAAATATGCAGTCTTAAGATATTGCGTAATTAGTTGATTTCATTAATATGCAAATTTCTCTAATTAAACATTAAGAGATCTGGCTCAAAACCTAATCAGGTCTAGCTATTACCCTAAAGATTATATATCCCAAATTTCATTACAATTGAGCCAGCCGATTTTTTGAAAATGATGACACAGACAGACAGACAGACAGACAGACAGACAGACAGACACACACACACACACACACACACACACACAGACATTCCCCTTTTAATACCTCCCGTACCCTTACGCCAAGTTACGGGAGGTAAAAATGTAGGAATAACTCGAAACTCTCGATTTTATTTGCCACACAGCTTTCATGAAATTAAAAACCTGATTTTTGTGAAAGCAAATGCTAGGTCAGTCTGTATGTATTACGTGTAATTTACTTACAGAATAACGAAGTTAGAGGTCAGTATTTATGTACGTGTACATGGTAAAATGTGCCGGTTTACAAATTACAATGGTTTTCTTAATGAGTTTTAACAACATAGTCAGCGATAGCACATCATTTTCCAGAAAATCGTGAAGATATAAAACAGACAATGATATTAATCAGCACCAGTCCGCTACTTTTTCTCTCTTTCTGATATTATGAAAATATTATCATTGCTAAGACTCAATTTTCTAGCCTAAAAATTATGGCAAAAAATATTGTGCCCAAATCAACCCAGCTGTAAAATGGGAATCTGGTAGGATAGAGGTTATTACTGTATGACATGTCTTATATAGGGCCTGCAATACATTGGGCTCCCAAGGGAGTTGAGGAACATTTCATAAGCCCATCACTATAGGTATGTGCCAGGAGTAGTAATTGTACCACACTGTGATCACAAGAAGAGCCCATTTCAAAAATGAGTAATATTATTGAAGGACAAATTAACTTTCTGAACTGATTTGACAAAATTTGAATTAAGTGGGATCCATTTACTTAGATGGACATTGATCATACACATTACTTCATATATTCCTCCTTCAACGTTAAAAAGTAAAGAAGACTAATATTAAATTTTAAAAAAGCCATCAATAGTTGGACCAGAATTTCCATCCACACTGTTTTTCACAGACCGTCCCATCCTGTGGGGGTCCAACTATCTTGTTACTGTTGTCAGATGTACGTCCTGGCAAAAAAATCTCAAACATATTAACCAAAAGATTTCCTTTCGTACATCAGGTATATAAACATGTTAGCTCTGGATTTATACGCTGCGGGGTTTCGACAGGGGAGAAGACATGTCGAAAACCCGCAGAGTATAAATCCAGAGCTACAAACATTTTTTTTTTTAAATCACACGGCCTAGTTTGACGACTCTAACCATAGCCCTCTTTTTTGTTACTGGTGCGAAAAGTTTTTTGGCCCCCAGATTTTCTGTGGAGACGTGGCGACGAAGCAGGTGTTCACAACGGTGTTTGCTCTCTGTACATGTGTAACTGTTGCAGTGTACTGTGTAGGAGGGGCTTCAGTACACAAACACCTTCGCATACAATTTTCTATGAATATATATAAAATTCACATTTCTACGTCGATATAAAAAGACTGAAGCCAAATTTAGGTAACTTACCGCTAATTCCTGCGCCAATCACGACGATATCACACTGTCTTTCACCCATTCTGTCACAGACTAGACTGCTTGCAATTGCAGCTGATAACTTTATGTTGGGTACATGGGCTATAGCTAGGGTCGGTTCTTCTGAAGTTAGTACGATTCGTAAAGAGAGCAAATTCGCACGTATGGCACCCTGGTGAAATATTTATCACATCTCCATATTTAAACTATCAACCTTTTTACAGCATATATACTGTGTAAAGTCCGCCCTTTACGTAATCAAGCCGGGGTCCAAACCGTCTGTAATAACCCTACATGAGTGTACTGTAACTCACTAGTTCGATGCTACTTTGATCTCCGCGGGTCAACAAACTGTTTTGTCACCTGATCAGCGACCTTTCACCTTTAAGGACTTCCAGCATAGACAACAAACACGTCGTCGTTGGGATTTAAGGACACGATTGAACCCTGTGTTTCGCACATACGCTGTCTTCGAGATTAATATGGTTGAACAACAACTTAGAGACAAATACAGAGTGGAATACCGTGATAATGTGGCTATTCTACATATGAATAATGGTGACAACAGATTCAGTACACCGACAATTGCAGCTATCAATGCAGCGCTCGACGAAGTAGAGCGGTAAGTGATTGTTATTGTCGGGTTGTGGTCACATATTTTTTGTCTGTGTGGGCATAAACAACTGACTGTATATGAGTAAACTCATAACCATAGGGCAACAACAGTCCTGCCTCCACTATTTTGAGGAGACGATTGAAATAAGAAAACACTCAACTGATCGAATCTCAGACACGACATATTGCAAGCCCTGGCGAGAGTACGCCGCTGGGCAAGGGTCGCCGTAGGGCTGTCATTTTCAACAGGTTGCCAATACAGATTGTAAGATACGTTGTACATGTGTTGTTCATATCAGGCTTCTGAACCACCTTGCATGACACGAATGTCTGTATCTTACAGACTAGGTTGCCAATAGATTACACTTTGTGAGATATTTTGCAGAAAGACTTCTCTTTGACCAACTTATCTGCAGTTTCTCATGATACGTCTATAAAATAGAAAGGTGAAGTGTAGCGCAAAACTGAAAGTACTATGTGAAATATTGTAGCGTTAGTTTTTGAGTTTAAGGTTTTTGTTTTTGAGATTGATATCGTTCCTCCTGTCCTAGGTTAGCTCAGTTTTGGGTACAAAATCTGGAATAAAATGCTCAAAAGCAAAAACATAAACGTCCAAATTAAAAACAAACGCTATTATTATTGTAGTTATATGTAAGTCTGCCCTTCAAAGATTCACACCATTTCCAACTTTCTATAGTGGCTGTAATAAAAGTCTGCGTGCACTATATAACTTAGCAATAATTGTCATGACCAACACACGGACAATAATTCCACTATTGGTAAAGTTTTATATTTGAGCAGGACGACGAATTAAAATCGATGATGGATAAATATTACCTTTCCTCGATATTCGCACCGAAAAGCTGACGTTAGATGTCGGTCCCTCATTCTTGGTGAGATTCTTAATTTCTTTTTCTTTTTTCTACTCATTTTGTTTTGTTTCGATAGTTCGGATGCAAAAGCTCTGATAACAATAGGCACTGGAAAGTTTTATTCTAATGGTATCGATTTAAAGTGGATAAGTGAAAGTAGCAATGAAGAAATAGGTAGTTTTGCGGTAGTTCCACTTGTTATGAGAGTGTTAACATTCCCAATACCAACTGTAGCTGCCATCAACGGTAAGTATTAGAGATTTCTTCGTTTCCTATCGTTATTCGTCGGGATCATTACACAGTTTCAAACGAATCTCAATGCATTTTATTTGCAGATAATGCCCAGAGGGTGACTCTGTCGTCTCCTGTAATAGTCGATAGCAAGGAAACCTTGATAACTTTGTTTCTAACCCTTTCTTTAATATGCAGGCCATGCTTTTGCTGGTGGTGCGTTGTTTGCCTTGGCCCATGACTATAGGGTTATGAGAACAAGACAGGGATGGTTCTGTCTTCCCGAAATTCATCTCAAATTAACATTTGGTACTACAGGATTTAAAGAATTAATTAGGTATGATAATATTTAAAACTATGGATAAATAAGAATACAGGAATTATTTGAATTGTTTGTGAAGATTGAAAGCTGCACTAGCTGCAACTGGATTTTTTTTAATCATATGTTAGGTACCATAACTTACTTTCAATACTGTGAGCAGTATTGGATCACATGTGGATAAACTCCTCGTTGTAGCTGTATACACGATTAATCAAGTCAAATTGATTTTTGGGTCCACGCCCAAAAATCAACGCCCTCAACGGCGACCACAACTTCAACCTATTTCTGTTCTGCTTATGGATATCGATCACTTAGTGACATTATGCAATGTCTAATTATAGGTATGTTCGCAATTTTCAGTGAATATGTTGTGGTTGCCAGATCGAAATGTGATAGTCCAGTTACAACTAACTTGTACAGATTGAACATGGTGACAGAATCAAAACTTTCGCTCTATCTAGAATTAAACTTGTCACCTCACTACCTACAGATAATATTGACCATCAGTTGACAAATGCAATGCTTTTAATAAGTAATTGATCAGTTTCTAGTATATATATATATATATATATATATATATATATATATATATATATATATATATATATATATATATATATATATATATATATATATATATATATATATATATATAACTCGGTGAGTATCAATCTGCTAAGACAGTGCTCTATACCGCAGTGGCAGAGCGTAATAGTTTTGGTAGTACTGGAACTCTTTCTTGGGTGTAACTCTGAGTTTCACGCACATTACGATCATCAGACATCTGATGATCGCAATATGCGTGAAACTCCGAGTTACACCCAAGAAAGAGTTCCAGTACTACCAAAACTATATATATATATATATATATATATATATATATATATATATCTTTGTTACTTGATATATCTTTGTTACTTGATAAAAAAAAAACAATGTCCCAGTTGCAGCTAGTATAGTGCAGGTTTAAAGAAACTCCCATCTCAAGTGCGCATGCTTGAAGTGCGCATGCTTGTGTGTAGACGCTTTTGTGTTTGTGGAATATATATACGTTGTATCTTTCTTTAGTAAATGCATGTGAAATGTGATTTGTCATTATTGATAAAAGTATAGTACAGATGGAACTGTATGAAATTGTAAATGTGTGTTTTATTGTGACATGATTGGTAATGAGGAAAGTGAATCAAATATGAACATCGTTGTCAAGGATCTTCGAGAAATGTGCACCCTGGGATCTGTGTCGTACTAACAACATTCTTGTGAAGAAGGTCGTTTTCCAAGAAATCGTTCACACTCTTATCTCAACGATAATGTTATTTTAAAGGCACAAGGTACCTGGTGGTAAATTATATACTGATATGGCAGTGTACGGTAAAAGATTTACGGGAGAAGAGCTTAGAAAGACTGGTGTTATTGACGAAGTGACAGAAATGGCGGGTCTGGTCGACCTAGCAATACACACAGCAAAGGAATGTCTAGGTAAGGATTTAGGATTGTGTTCGTGTTCGACGTTGGTGGCAGAGTTCCATTTAGCAAACCTTATCCCCCAAATTTACTAAAATGTTAACTGATCAACCGATCCGTCATTTTTAAGGTGTTATGATGAGAATCCTAGAATTAAGTATGGTCGCCCTTAAATTTAAAATCTTGTTCCTTCAAGAAGCTTTACTTACCGCATAATGCAGTGTCCTAAACACCTTTTTGTACACTCTCATTTCTTCTTATCCAGGGAAATCGGGATATGACAGAGATACATTACATAAAATGAAGTCAGACCTATATGCTGATGTGTTAGTTGAAAGGGAAGGTAACCCAGGGGATCTCGACCGATATCGAAAAGCTGCCAAGTTATAGGTAGAATTTAACTATTTAAGCGAACATGGCGACCCAGGGGACAGTATCACTATCGTAGCTGGTGTCATAATACTGTACTGGTTGAAGTTGTGCTCGAGAAATTTATAGACAAATTTATAGAATTGTCCTGGAACTTCGCGCTGAGTGACAACCACAAAGACGATATCAAGAAATTATGAAATCAGAGAAGTATTCAAAAGAAAGGAGTGCTTAGAAAATTTCCTTACGTGATCTAGAGCCATGGAAATTTCTAATTTTTGTAAACACTTATTCATTATCATAACAGAGCCGGTCCAACCTTTTCAACTTTCAACAGTAAATTGCTGTCCAACTATTTCAAAATGTAAAGAATATTCACAAATAAATAGAATTTTCAGACAAAGACGCATCGACTAAATGAGAGAACCGTCTGTCACTCACTCTCACCAGGACATGCACAAGAACGAAAAACTAAACAACGTATGATTTTATCAGATCGGATTGTAGTTTTATTTTAGTTGTGGCAATGTAGAATTTGGTCAACATGCTGTTTATGATGACGTCAGTGACAGTATCAGCTCAAACCTTAACACTTTCAACTTCCATCATTTTAATATTATGCAATAACAAAATCGCAAAGAGTGTTGAGAACACTGGATGGATTGAATGGGAAGATGATACTCTTTAGCCGATGCGGTAAATTTGAAATATATAGCCTAGCGGTCTGGACTAGAATCCGGACTTTTTTCACTAGGTTTATTTGTTTAAACACCTAGCAGTCCAACTATAGTTGTTTTAGTCTACCTGTTGTTGTTGTTGTTGTTGTTGTTGTTGTTGTTGTTGTTGTTGTTGTTGTTGTTGTTGTTGTTGTAAATTGAATGCTATAATTATTGAATGGTAAACCAAAAACAGGTTTCAAAAAAATCTTGATTTACGTTTCACTGATCTGGCGGAGGTAGCTAGTGTGGTATATTAGACTTCAAGATGAGGAGCCAATCAAGAGTCAAAATAGGGAACTTGCAAACCCGCCATGTTGAATGTTGCATCATGGAAAACGTGATAATAAATACTAATCAAATAGTATTGTAAACAATAATGTTTCATTGTTTGTAACCACAAATGATCAATTCATAGTCACCCTGACCATTGTGGGAGGTTTAATTTATCAGTAGCTCCTGATTAGGTATTACGATAACCACAGATAATCCCATAGTCCTTTGCGTCTGAGCATGCTCAGTTTGGATTGCAAGTTCCCTATTACATTACTCTTACTTGCTAACGTGTATTGCATTTAAACGTGATGGATGTTATGAAATGTGATGGATGCTTTGTCTGATTCGTCTTATTTGTAGATTTGTAATAAATTGTAGGCATGGATTGTACCAAACTTTGAAGGACTACTAATGATAACATGACGCTATTATGTGAGAGAGATGTGGTGGTGTAATTCGAATACTTCAAAACTAATTAGCATATTTATGTAAATAGCTATTTATGATAGATACAAATGCAGACAATACAAAATTGTACAAGTTTATTTTTAACGAAGCCGATCAAAGTTCACAGGGACATTTTTAGCACGACTGAAGTGATAAAAAGGTTCAATAGTGCTATAGGCATGGTGCGGTGTCTGTCCGTCTGTCTGTCTGTATGTCTGTGTGTGTGTGTGTGTGTGTGTTTGTGTTTGTGTTTGTGTTTGTGTTTGTGTTTGTGTTTGTGTTTGTGGAGTGAATTCCCCAACTTTTTTTTAATAAACGAGGCCCAAGTCATCTCATATTTCTTGTATTTTAAGAATCCAATATTAGTTGCAGCGTTCAAGGCAGACTCGTTGTTCACGTCAATATATCCATAGGGCATCTCTTCAAATCTGATGATTTCTTGTAATAAGAATGAAGTGACGTAATTGAACAGACCAAGTCCACGGTAAGCAGCCTCCGTAAAAATATATCCCACACCACCATATTCCTTTTGCATTCCCCATGAAACCGGTGTTTGATGTTGGTCGTAAACTGTCAAAGTTTTGTAGTCTTGTATAATTTTGTGATAGTGTGGTGCCATTCATTGGCAGGTGATTCATCTTTTTTTCAAGTAAGTTGACATGTTTGGTAGATAGTCGTCCGACTGATAGACGCTCTGGCAACGCCATTTTAGAAAGGGAACTCTCAAGTACATCAAGCACTAAATGAGCTTTGACATCAACTATCAATTCAAAATCCATTTTATAACATAGAACTTCTTTTATTGGCCTCAATAGGAATGTAGTTTTTCAGGGCCACCAAAATTCCAAAAAGAGATCTGCCGTTTTATCAGTATGAAATTTTTTAATATAAGGAACAAAATGTAAATGAGATCGAGCTCTTCTTCGGAGTCACTGTATGCAGCATAGCAGGCGACCTTACGTTGAACGACTTTTTCCGTCTTTTTTTTTTGAGTTTCACTCGCTGACATTATAATTCCGAGACTTTCAAGACTACTGTTAGTCGCGGAAAATGCACAGTGCATGTGCGCACTTCTTTTGTACTTTCCCGCACAAAGATTTTTTTAATTTGCTGCAAAAAGTTACAATTTTTAACTGGACACATTTTATAGCGATATAAGATACATATTAGCCAGGAGTCAGCAGAGCACAGTCACTTTAGTGAAATATCCATTTATAATCGCGCATGCTAGGAATCGTCACGTAAATAACGATTTTAATAGCATCGCTATGTATTCAAAAAGTAGTTTTTTTCCTTTCTTTTTTCCAAAATCTCGGGGGGGGGGGGGCAGCTGCCCCCCTTGCCCCCCCCCCCCCCGCAGGCTACAGTACTCAGTCTGGTACGTGTAAAGTAGCTCTCGGTGACAAGTGACGTGGCCCCAACTCGAACATCAGGAACAATACTATGATATGTTGTACAGCAAACCTTCAATGAATTCCAAGCACACAGCAACATGGCGAGAATTTAACGAATTACAGGATTCTACAAACAAATTGCCGCTATAACAGAAATACATGTAGTGTCCCACACGCAATGGACAACGACGAGACATTTTACTAGCATAGCTAAGGACGAATAAACGTGGCAATTATAATTACATATACATGTAGTTACAACACACGGCAACAGTTTCAAGCTCCTGAATGGTTTGAATGCAGTCTTTTACAACGACATGTTACTCAGCGTTTCTCTCTGACATACGTTACGAAGTGAGACGGTTTGATTCACTTCAGGAGAACTACATTACATGTAATTTCCCAGTGGCAGTGGAGTAGGTATACAACACGGTCTATGAATTAACCATTGGAAATTACGTTTTGTGGCACTCTCAGTTTACGTTCTTTGAATTGACTTCTATATGGACGAAGTCTTCCACTTAACCCGGAGAGTAGTTATATCAACGGACCGACGACTTCACCAATACCACTACAGCAACGTGACCACGGCGAACCCTGAACTCGTGTGGTTCGGAAAAGGTAACTGCCGGGGCAACTACCAACATATGGAACAGCTTAAATTAACTAAAAAGGACGACCGCCGAGAAACTATAGACCAACACACAAGACTGACTCCCGACAGAGAAATGACACGTATGACGATGCATCCTGAAATGAAAAACTTTCAAAGAACCCATACAGGTGGACAGCTCACAAACGATAAGCGGATAACGTAAATAGAAATGCAAATGACGAATAGAAACAAAAGGCGTAAAATCAACAAATTGTGAGGGCGCCCTATACATCACGGTTACATATATACTAGTACATACAAATTTACCTGAGTTTAGACTCTCCCAGTCTCACTGGATTTGCTAAATTGATTCTAAATTAACAATTAATAGCCAACACACAGACGGTTCCATAATTCTTATTTCTTCAATATTTATTTCATAATCTTAGCCCTATCATCAGAAATGGAGTATTTTTAGCCGAGAACTGAATCGAGAATGAATAACTCTTAGTCCTTACGTCATTCATAAACTACATCCGGCCTAAATATAATGTTTTGTGTCTTATTCTTTTCTTTTCTTTTATTTATTTATTTATTTTGCTTCCTATTTTGTTCGGTTTCGTAAAGTTCGAATTCAAAAGCTTTGATAACAAGTTGTAATTTTTATTCCAATTGTGTCGATTGTAAAGCGGATAAATGAATAACGCGAAATACTAAGATTTGGGTTGACATCTCTTGCCAGGAGCCTAGGTTTTAATATTCCTTGTACCAACTGTAGCTGCCCTCAACGGTAGGTAAATGTAATGGATTTCTAATAGCGAGATGAGCCACGTAGTCACGGTTAAACATTGTCAGAGATCGTACATCTATCTACAGTGTAACCCTATAACAAACTTATGCTGTTTTCACAAAAACTTGTCCGGAGGGGGGGGGGGGAAGATTTATGGGGGATATTTGAAGAAATTTAATTGGGTAGAGGGGGGTATCTGAAAAAAATATTGTGATTCCGTCCGATGTACTTAGCTCTCCTGTTGAAAAGAAAAAGTTAACGAAGCCCAGTATATTGTTTTTCAATTGCATTTCTGTCGAATAATTTTACAGTGTAAAAAAGTAATTTGACAATTAGCTTTCCAATAATACATGGCAAATTTTAAACAATATGTGCATGTTTGTGTGCAAGTGTAGGAAGAACAGCGCCCTCACAGTCGATTTTACAAAGGACAATTAAGAAATCATTCAAATGTTAAAACTACAAGTATTTGACATTGTTGAACACCAAATTAAACATTCAATGAGATAGCTAATCATGTGACATGGACTGATTTATCCAGTAATGAGAGTAATTCTGATTCAGGGGTATTGGGGAGGTGTGTTTTTGTCTTCAGTCTTTGTATGTATGTAAAGTAAGATTTGGATAACGAGGAATAATTTGAAAATAATGACAAAATACTGATATATAGTAATATTGAATATATATATGATATATAGTATTTCAGTATATGAACAACTGATAGCAACAGTACTAGTGAAATTAGTACATTGTTTTTTACGATATAATGTCGTGTTGGAAATTGTGTTTTCACAGTTATACTAGGATGGTACCGGGATCTATGTATATGAATATGAAAAGTGTGTGTGTGTGTGTGTGTGTGTGTGTGTGTGTGTGTGTGTGTGTGTGTGTGTGTGTGTGTGTGTGTGTGTGTGTGTGTTATAAGTTTTCATTTTTGAATTTTTGGCTAGCGGGGGATGTACTTCAAAATTATTGATCCTAGGAAGGGGTATTTGAAATTTATTTTTGAGTATGGCAAGGAGGGTACTAAATTAGTACGTGCATTAACCATAACAAAGGACATATGTCCTATAAAGCTTTTTGACGTAACTTTTAGTGTTAATGAGTCATTTGCATAATTAATGACTTTTGTTACTTAGACATATCTCAAGAATAATAGCTTGAAATTTCATAATCTTTTTATAATAACAAAGCGCATAATTGATTATTTTCGGTAATTAGGCATTATCGTAATTTTGCAAACTTCAAATTTAACATAAAGTTTAGTATAAGTAATTGCCGTTTGAGAGGTATATCACACATGGTATACGTAGCTATATCTCAGAATTTTACATTGCGACAATGTGTGTAGGAAATAACTCGAAAAGCTTTGCCCTTAGGGAAAGAAAACAATCCCTTTACATCTGTCTGTTTTGTTGTTGTTGTTGTTGTTGTTGTTGTTGTTGTTGTTGTTGTTGTGTTTGTTTTGTGACGGTCGGCCCTAGTTTTCTTTACAGTAATAAATTAGATTATTTAACCTTGAGATCTAGATTTTGCTATACGTGTTAGCAGTATTCTAACATCTACTGATATATTCAGCGTTTGATATATATGTATGTCCAACTTTGCAAGTGTCACATATTGTATCGTGACATATGATTGGTCATAAGAACTGCGAACCAATATCAAAACGTTATAAGAATAGGGGAACTTGCAAACCCGCCATGTTGAATGTTGCATCATGGGGTATGTGATAATAAATACTAATCAATTAGTATTGTAAACAATGCTGTTAAATTGTTTATAACCACGAATGATCAATTCATATTTAGCTTGACCAGTGTGGGAGGTTTATTTCATCAGTGGCTCCAGATAAGATATTACGATAACCACAGATAGTCCCATAGTCCTTTGCGTCTGAGCATGCTCAGTCTCGATTGCAAGTTCCCTATTGAAACCATGGGTCTTGCAATAGTTACAACTTTCAGCTTTATTTCGCATCAGAACGCCTTTTATTTCAAGGATTATCAAAATCCCTGACGACCATTTTAGTTTAATAATACAAAATACCCGGTGGTAAGCTGTATAATGATATCGTGATATATGGTAAACGATTCACAGGAGATGAGTTAAGACTACTTCGTGTTTAGTCTGCTAATGTTTCTGTCGCTTTCCCATACATTGGCATGTTACCATGTAGAAATAGTTTACTAGATTTATGTATGTATGTATGTATGTATGTATGTATGTATGTATGTATATATGTGTATGTATGTATGTGTGTATGTATGTATGTATGTATGTATGTATGTATGTATGTATGTGTGTGTATGTATGTATGTATGTATGTATGTATGTATGTATGTATGTATGTATGTATGTGGGGGTATATATGTGTGTCTAATAACACTAATCTTTATTTAAACTGGATAGTTATTTAAGTATATAAATACTTGACTCCCAAATCAAATGAGAGCCATCCCTCGTGGGTTCAGAGTAAATGCAGGGGGAAATCGGAGTACCCAGGGAAAATCTGCGTTACTCGGTAGAGTCAAACTGAACGACACCCTTCTTATTCACAGCGTGGTCAATTCAATCAAATCCTTAATGGGTTCGAACCCCGACCGCAGCCTGAGTGTCAGTGGTAAAGGCAATTTAAGTGGTTAAACCGACAACCTCTGCGTGTGGGACTTTAGAATTGGAGGGACTTTTAGGCCAGTACGTAGACGACATCAAAGAATCAACTGTTGTCCAAAATCACAGGAAATTCGATGATTCCAGCAAATTGACTTCTACCATTCCAAATGTTAAAGTCAAAGATTTGTTTTTCTTTGTCAACGTCAGATGTTTTCCACCAGGCCTGTCGACATTTTTACATAGCCATGCACTTGGTAACACTTCTCTTTTTATGATTCTTTTACGTATTGACTTTATTTCACTTTTTTTCAGTTCCTTTGAGGAGAGGTTTGGACATACTCAAAGCATTTTAACTATACCAATTAATTTAGATGTCTTCTTTGTTTACCTAATTGATATACTGCCATCATGGTTATTTTACACACCTTTAAAAAACACACTTAACTTTTTGCCGAAATATTTTCTCATCATTCATCAATCACTGTTTGGTTACTCTAAGAGCTTAAATCCGGGGATGGGAGTGAGGGAGGGGGAGAGAGAGAGAGAGAGAGAGAGAGAGAGAGAGAGAGAGAGAGAGAGAGAGAGAGAGAGAGAGAGAGAGAGAGAGAGAGAGGGAGGGAGAGAGACAGACAGACAGACAGACAGACAGACAGACAGACAGAGCAAAACAGATGAGAGAGACAGACAGAGCGAGACTGACACAGACAGACAGACACACACAGAGACAGACAGACACACACACACAGAGAGACAGACAGACAGACAGACAGACAGACAGACAGACAGACAGACAGAGACTTTGCACAAACAGGTGTTTGTGAATTGTGACGTTGACTCAAAAACTCTGTATATCGATAACCCAATAGAGAAAAAATAGCAAGCCCCCCCCCCCCCCCACACACACACACACACGTCCAACTCCCGATGACTCCATTGGAGAGTGGAAAGTAATAGCTGCGGAGAAGTGCATATAGTATAGCCCATGCAAGTTTCATATTCAACATCTGGAAATCAATGCACACTACTCACATATTGCGCTGCAATATCCGATTTATTAACACACTAAGAGCAAACTATTCGAATTCCAATAGATACTAATTACGAGATGCGAAATGAGTAAAGGTATGTACTTTCCATGTCAATAATGACATATATATATATATAGAGAGAGAGAGAGTTGAATGGAGTAGTCCTATTTAGCAATCAGGTATACTTGCATAGTCTGGAAACCCGTATTCGGCGTAGTCACAATGGGGAACTGTGAATACAAGAAAATGGAGAAAAAAAATAATTTAATATGTTTATTACTAACGTGTACTCAAACTTCTGAAAAGTGATCACAAGATGCCATTAGCTATGATTTCTGATTTAACGTCATCACATTTTTTTTAGGAAAATTATCCCAAAATGTTTTAGTCGTTCGGTTTGTACGCAGTGGGTGTGTTTCAGTCGCTCTATATTGACTTGATGGGGACGGCAACAGTCTGACTAATAAGTTATGGAAGCAAAGCCACATACTGGGAACTAGTTATTGAGAGTGGCCGAAGTCAATGTGTAACATCGTCTGTATTGACCTATGTTAGCACAACTGGATTATATTTTCAAACTATCGTGTTAATTAACATTTAGTAGTGGCAATCTCAAAATGTTACACTTTTACATATAAGATTGGTGAAAGGTAAACTATGTGTTTCATAACATCGACAAAAGGGGCCTTTATCCACAAAATGAAACCTTAAAATCGAGATAAACATTGCGAGCTGTAATTGGACCTTAATGCACCTCCCCCCCCCCTCCCCCTTCTCCTCGGAGAACAGCCACCCCATCCCCTCCATATATTTTCTCCTCTCGATTGACCATGTCCCTCCCATTTCTTCTTGTCCCCTGTGACTCTATTCCCCTCTTCTCCAGAAACCTTGCCCCTCCCCTATTTTGTCTCGCTCTGAAGGTACATAGCCCCTTCTGTTTGAACCCTGGGATTTATTTGTACCGGTACTAGTTATCAACTACACCCCACCCCCCCCCCCCCCTCCTTAACTTGTTTGTGGCATGTTATAGCCATTTGGGTACGAATGAAGGAGATATACGTACTTCTATCTTCACAGACGGCGCCCTTTGGTCTATAGTTCCTGTACTCATCGTCCCAATTTCCGTCATGCTTTCCTCTAAACCTGTGTTGGAGGAAAAGAAATCAGAAAGTTTTCTTTACTATTTATAATTGCGATATCATTTGTCGATGTTACTTTAGTTTCTTTAGCGGAATCTTGATTATATCCATATAGCCAAGGCATAACTATAACCAGCTTATGTAATCTTACAGAACAATAACATTTTCAGTGTGTCTGTGTGTATGTGTGTGTCTATCATAGTTTGCTGATAGCCTGCTTTCCGTGGTAGTAACATTTTGAAAGTTGATCGCCACCGTCTCAAACATGTTGTTGTCGGAGCATTCAATGACTTTCTGTATTAACTATCAGCCAGGAAGGTTAGATGGGGTATCTTGAAAACTCACTGAACGAGCCAAAGATAAAAACTGTGTTTTTATTATTACATTTTAAATAGTAGTATTGTAACTTTATAAAGACACATATCCCCCCACAAATTCTTTCCGTTTGTTGACATATTTTGATAGAATTATCCAATATTAATATAATTTATGAATAATTCATAATTATTTCAATATTTATATAATTTATGAATAATTCATAATTATTTTCATATGATGATTTACCAAAATGAAACTCGAGACAATTTTGTCAACATTCATCTTCTTTTCCTATAGACCTAATTAGAATATCATGCGTTGTTGTTGTTGTTGTTGTTGTTGTTGTTGTTGTTGTTGTTGTTGTTGTTGTTGTTGTTGTTGTTGTTGTTGTTGTTGTTGTTGTTGTTGTTGTTGTTGTTGTTGTTGTTGATGATGATGATGATGATGATGATGATGATGATTAAACCATATATGAGGGTTAGTTCCCAAGACTTTGAGGTCACGATTTCAACAATTTGGGTCAGTATATATTGATTGCCAACTATACCGGAAGGGAGATGGATGGGTAGCAGCTAAAAGAGTTAAAATTACTTGTTCCCTTACCACATCTGAACGCAATCCTGCCCAGTATTGTCTTTTTTTGTGTTGTTATTTGGTTCACCGTTTGCCCATTTGGAGAAAGTTAATTCGGATGGGCACAAACCATCAAGATCACTATCCCCTTTCGGACCCCAGACAAAGTGACCTTCGACGATGTGATCCGTCAATCCTATCCAGAATCCAAATTTGTTGATACATCCATTCGCTTTTATGTCCCAGCCATTAGCTGTGATGAAGTGGTGAACTGCATTGTGTTTTACCTCACTGTCCAAAATCGCAAGTCCATCGTATTGGGTATCGCAGTCGTTATGAGCGTTCGCACAGTATGGTTTGTCGCCGTCACCTTGCTGACAATGAACGTGATAAACTCTACAATCACAATCTGACACTTGCACTTTACAGGAACCTGTTATAAACAACAAAAATGACAGGTGTAAGATGTAATAATGGTTGTTAAAAAGATTTACAAAGACAATTAGATGGTGACATCACACTAGCTCGGTTGCAAGACAGGGCATATTTAAAAAAAAAACAACAAGAGGATTTCTATTCTTTTTTCATTTTGGTCGCCATGTTAGATTTTTTAGTATGAATCTTCATGAATTTCTATCCTTGATTTCTTTTTCTAAAGTGTAATCGCTGAATCAAAATACAGGTACCATTGGGAATTGGTACATGAATCAATCTTTATAGTGTCTTAAACATCATGTATGTTGGTTTCGGTTCAGTTTACGTTCTATTGAAAACTTGATATTAAACATAGATCTATGGGTAAGTTGTGCAATTACAAAACTATAGCTATGTGCTTATGTTTACATGTTGCTGAAATGAAAGGATAAACCTATTTCAGTTGTTTTACTAACACGTCTTGCTTGGTATAATGGTGATAAACTGAACTATACAAACATGAAAACAATATAAAATACTAACCTGCCAGTGGCTGTGGTGTGAGAGAGATTTGGAAAGGTGAAAAGACAGTCAAAGAGACGTCAATAGATACAGATAAGAACGCAGACAGACAGACAGACAGACAGACAGACAGACAGACAGACGGACGGACGGACGGACGGACGGACGGACGGGCGGGCGGGCGGACGGACGGACGGACGGACGGACGGACAGACAGACAGACAGACAGACAGACAGACAGACAAATGTCAAATTGAGCAAATTAATTAATTCATAGGAAAATAGGTGTACAAAACAATACCAATCGGAAGCAAGTAAGTGATACAGGGTAGCCATTAAGAAGTTAGCGTTAGAGGTACACATATAAAGTGACAGGCAGACAATGCAACAGACACATAAGGAAAAGAGAAGACAGACACAATTCAAGGAGGGGTATATCAAAGAGAACGAGAAAAAAAAACATTAGTTAAATACATGTAACAAAGTTTGGCACAGGAGGAGTGTACTACTTAGCTAATTCCATAACATCTTGACAAACAACCAAACACACACACACACACACACACACACACACACACACACACACATACACGCACGCACGCACACATTTATACATACATACATACATACATACACATGCATGCATGCATGCATGCATGCATGCATGCATACATACATACATACATACATACATACATACATACATACATACATACATACATACATACATGTTTACATACATACATACATACATACATACATACATACATACATACATACATACATACATACACATACACATACATACATACATACATACATGCGATACATACATACATACATACATACATACATACATACATACATACATACATACATACATACATACATACATACATACATACATGTTTACATACATACATACATACATACATACATGCATACATACATACATACATACATACATACATACACACACATACATACATACATACATACATACATACATACATACATACATACATACATACATACATACATACATACATACATACATATAATTCACTATACATGTAGGCCTAGTGTTCGTTATATTGAAACAGGTTGACTATGTTATCTGATTTTCAACCATCGATATAGGTAAATCACAACGACTGAGTAATGCCATGGTAATACTTACTCCGAGGGATGAAGCTAGGGGCAGAAAGCACAACAGTAGAGCTAGCCTCAAATCCATATTGCGATCCTGAAATGAAGACATATGGTCTGAATCAGTTGAGTGACAGGGAGAGAATTAGAGAATTATAACAAAAAAGCCGATTTGCGTACATGTTGTTCGTTTATTTTTAATCACACGAAAGCTTACCTGTAATGAAGTGGAAGAGTAACTTCACATTTTGACTCCTACATGTGTAGATAAATTACTAGCTCATACATAGACGAAGAGATGAGGTGATAAGATGATATAGAATATATTACTTAGACGTACTTAAAGGGAATCGGCACTTAGTAATGTTGATAGAAATTGATACATAATTACCAAGTGCCATTCTAATACAGCACGGACTACCACAGATAGGAATAGAGAGAGAGAGAGAGAGAGAGAGAGAGAGAGAGAGAGAGAGAGAGAGAGAGAGAGAGAGAGAGAGAGAGAGAGAGAGAGAGAGAGAGAGAGAGAGAGAGAGAGAGAGAGAGAGAGAGTACACATATGCAAGCGATAGAAAATTGAATTTGTTTCAAAGAGGCAATGTATAACAGATGTATGCGCTAGCTTCGTCTTAATGGTTGATTCAATAGAACTAAACTGGCACGAGTTGTAAATTTGGCCCGGAAAATATTTGGTAACAAACAGTCAGCTCTATGACCTCTACAATCTCTCTGTCCGCAGGAAAACCTCACATCCTTTGTACTCGAAGTTTGATTTGTTGCCTTCAGGAAGTTAAGGCGATATAGAGTACCTTTAACTCATAAGAACATTTTTAAATCATTTATACCAAGTGCAATAACCATACTGAACTCAGACCTGTGATTTTAAGCTCTGACAATTCTTTTTTATAGATCTACACTCTAGGATATTTTTCTAGACGATTGTAACTGATTTCCAACGCTAAATACTACTTTGTTTGTAGTACTGTAATTATTTAGAGTGTGTATATGTAATTTAATGTACCATTTAAAAAGGAACATTTCCGTAAATGGACAATAAAGTTCTATTCTTTTCTATCCTATTCTATAACTTCAAAATATTTTCTCAAATATTAGAGACTTTACATCCTTTAAAAGTGGCAAATCTGTTAAATTGCAGGCTATTTGGCTCATTGATATACTAAATTCAGGTGCTCTTAAAATATTGAAATTATTCAATTTTACCACAAATAATGGTTGCAAATCCATCATTTTAATATCCACCATTTCTTCAAGATTGCTCCAAATGCAATTGTCCCCAAATAGTTGCAATTGTGTTCAGTGGAAATGAAGGAGTGAGTATATGAAATATTCGAGTATGAATTTGGACAAAGTGACACTTTCTCATCAGAGAAATGAGATAGCCACAAATTTACGACTTTTGGAAATGATAAAGTTTTGAGTTCCTGTAATCAGATACGTTCAGTTTGACTCATGAACAGAAGTAAGACAGTCGACCGAGGCGAAGAAAATACGGAGGAAGACAGTACGGTTTAATATGGTAAGAGAAACGTGTCTTACAATCACTAAGTCAAATGATTGTGAGTTTGTTGTCACTGAAATATTTCAAATTCCAAAAGGTTTAAACCAAGCTACATATTTCTACTGTCCGTCACGATCCTGGAAGAGGGAGGGGCGGCAACTGCCAAAGACGACAACACGGGAGGGTCGGCACGAAAAGGGGACATTTTTACTGCTCTGTAGTATGAGAAATGTAATACTTTTCATGTTACACCCTAAAAAATTATTTTTCTTTTGAGATGATGAACTATTGAAACCAGAGTTATCTACCAATAAGTATTGTGACCATGCGTGTATCTCATGGTAGGTAGCGATTCAAAACCGAACCACAACTATTGTATATGTAGCAACAACTCATTGCCATGTTACCAGAACTTAGACTTTACAGGTGTGACTTGAGGTAGCGTCTCCTTTTTTCATAAAACGGGCACGGCCTGGCAACACGTTTGGTTTGAGGTCTGCGCGAAGCTTCCCGACCCCATGCATACGATCCCCCATGGCGATACTTTTCGGTCAGCAAACAATGTTGCAACAATCATGATCGTTAAAATGACACACGGCAACATGTTAATAACATTTTGAACGTGTGTATGTTTTCAACGAAAGTTTGACAAAGAAAAGTTTTATCAACGTAAAATAGTACCTGAGCAAATTTAAAGTAAGCAAGTCCACAGACTTCGAATTGACCACTTCAACAATTCTACCATTTCAAATCAAGGCGCAGCTAAACATGCTTTGATACATCAGCAACAGAAAAGAATATTTTTTGTACTTACGTTGGTTAGATTTCTCTTCTTTGAAAACAAAACGAGATCTTCCTCCACAAGTATGATGTTCATCAGAAATCACTCCTCTTTTATTGATGGAAAGGGACCCGGGGATCTCGCCCCTAAAAATATTCCCTTTGTCGGGGTATTAAAAAAGTAGATACATTTAGTTTACTTTGTGGGGTGTTACTTTACGTAGTAGTGTTGAAGTTATACCCCTGGTTTTTTAATTGGTTCTCCATTTCATTCATCCAGTGTATTCGACTTTTCAATATTGTTTGTTTCTACATAGTATAGTATCTGTTTGTAGTGCCGATTCATTTTAATCCGATCGGTTTTCTAATAGAACTGCCAGTCATAAAAACCGTCAATGGTTTCAAAGACACAGTATACTTAGCGATTTAAGGTCACTTAATACCTAAACCATCTGCTATACATTGTTCAGTATTCTGCGCTGTACGTTCGCATTTGTTTAGATTTAGCGATAAAATTGTTGACAAAAATCTTACTTTATGTATTGAAAAGTTTCATCCATATTTGCTAACTTAAATTTCATGCATCTCTGCGATTGATCAAAGTTGTTACATTGTAATTTGACACGTGAAAGCAAGTCAGAAATTCCCCCCTTATTACTGAATACCACTCCTCATTTCTGGATACACCTCGCTCTTTCACTCTTAATAAATACCCCTCACTATTTATAAATACGCCTCACTATTTATGAATACCCCTCACTATTTATAAATACCCCTCACTTTTATGAATACCCCTCACTATTTATAAATACCCCTCACTTTTATGAATACCCCTCACCATCTATAAATACTCCTCACTATTTATAAAAACGCCTCACATTTATGAATACCCCTCACTATTTATAAATAGCCCTCACTTTTTATGAATACCCCTCACTATTTATAAATACCCCTCACTATTTATAAATACCCCTCACCATTTTATGAATACCCCTCACTATTTATAAATACCCCTCACCATTTTTGAATACCCCTCACTATTTATGAATACCCCTCACTATTTATAAATAGCCCTCACTATTTAAAAATACCCCTCACTTTTATGAATACCCCTCACTATTTATAAATACCCCTTACTATTTATAAATACCCCTTACTACTTATGAATACCCCTCATTATTTATAAATACCCCACTATTTATAAATACCCCTTCACTCTTAATGAATACCCCTCACTATTTATGAGTGCCCCAATATTCATGGGTACCCCTCTATCTATGAATAGCCCCACAGTTTATATTCATATTCGTAAGTTTATTTACCCAAATATATATAACAGAGGGTAAATGATGTTGGTACATAGTGTCGAAGTCGTGAAATAAGGACAGCTTTTGGGCAATTAGTGTCATCTGCAAAAAGTCTAAACTGAAACGAGTTGGAAGAATTTGCAATATCACTTATATAAATTAGGAATAGGATAGGGCCAAGAATCGATCCTTGCGGGACACCACATTCAATTGTTTTGTATTGAGATGATACATTATTGATTGTAACGCATTGTTGACGATTTGATAAATAATGTTTAAACCATTGTAGTGTAATGCCTCTGATGCCATAATGTTCTAATTTACAGATTAAAATATCCTGATCAATGGTGTCAAGTGCCTTTCTAAAGTCAATAAAGATGCCAAAAGTAAGAAACCCATTATCTAAATTCTCGATTATGTCAGAGACCAGGTCTATAAGAGCCAATTTTGTGCTATAGTTTTTGCGAAATCCACATTGTGTAGGTAAAAGAATGTTTTTAGGTTCAAGGTAATTTATAAGCTGTTTATTTACAATTGGTTCGAGAATTTTGCTAAAGATTGGGAGGGTTGAAATTGGTCTGTAGTTGCTGACTTCTTCGGTGGCACCTTTTTTATAGATTGGAGTAATTTAGCTTTCTTTAATGCATCTGGAAATATCCCTTGGCTCATCATCTTTTTCTGAAACACTCTAGACTCCCAATAATTATGAGTACATTAGTCTCAACATATGATATTTGTGTCTTGAAACTAGTTCACCATGTGGTATGTACCGAAAGAATTCGAAATTATACATTGTTGTCTTTCCTTTGTTCAAAAACAAAATCTCAAACCTAAACTTAGTAAAAAAAAATCAAGAAGAAAAGAATCCATGATCGATGTTCGAATTTTTTAAGTTGAAATCGAGATTAAAATTCAGCCGTTTTAGAATCCAATATGGCCACCGAGATGTTGTTTTAAACAGAATCTGAAATATAGGCAACGACTTATTGTCAATGTTTGCATGGCTGTATTTATCATTATGAATATGTATTTATGGACCCTGTAGAATAAATCACCAAATACTCTGCTGATTCTAGAAAAATAACAAAAATACTCGATTCAAATATATAGAAGGTGAGCTCATAATTTCTTTTATTATTTCAAAAGAACAAGGAATATACTCATATAGCATGGGTGTTTGAGAACTTTGATTTGTAGTGATATTGCATAGTTGTAATACCACTAGCCTCGGCTTTACAGCATGGTCCGAGACTGGCGGCATTATTTTTCGTTGTATCAGCAGAATTACTGGTTTGCAGGAATTGGAATTTTTTGCCCAAGGCACATTCTACTTTCAACATATGCTAGTATTAGATAGAGGCAAACCAATGTACGTCACAAAGACAGAGTTTGTATAGCATGTCAAATTAATGTATAAATTTGAATAGTTTGTGTCAGCTTACTAGGCTACTATCAACAAAGGAACATGGGGAACTACCATATTTTAAATAAGAGGATTTGTCACCATCACTCTCGCTAAAACGTCACAGAAACACGGCCGTCGAATTACAATGTAATAGATTTTGTGATTGACATTAAGGTGAGATGTGGCATATTGTACTCTAAAGTAGAATATCAACGATCGATCACAATGTTCAAAGTTGAACTTTGTTTATATGGCATGCGATGTTATCTATATTCTTGTCAAACTTGTACTTTGGTCCGGCGTTGGAAAATACTAAATTGCTTGAGTTTATGTGAGGCTGAACCATTTTAGTTCTCATCCGTTTGATGTGATTTTTTCCGAGATCAAGTATTGTACCCCTAAATATCAGTATCTCTAATAAAACGTCGCCATATTGAGAAATGAAAGAATTTTCGATGGAGTGCATGCATGCATAGCACTGAATAATGTTTCGAGAACGAGGCCAAAATGATATTTCCTCGAAACAACCACTTATGAAAACTTTTCTTGGCGTTGCTCTTTGACTGTACATGTTTTGATGCCGTCCATGATGGTCAAAGCCTACATCTTAGCGGTATACCCACATGATGGCCACAGCATACATCTTAGCTGTATAACCACATGATGATCATAGCCTACATCTTAGTTGTATACCCCACATGATGGTCACAGCATACATCTTAGCTGTATACCCACATGATGGTTATAGCCTGTATCCTAGCTGTATACCCCACATGATGGTCACAGCCTACATCTTAGCTGTATAACCACATGATGGTCACAGCCTACATCTTAGCTGTATACCCCACATGATGGTCATAGCCTACATCTTAGCTGTATACCCACATGATGGTTATAGCCTGCATCTTAGCTGTATACCCACATGATGGTTATAGCCTGTATCTTAGCTGTATACCCCACATGATGGTCATAGCCTACATCTTAGCTGTATACCCCACATGATGGTCATAGCCTACATCTTAGCTGTATACCCATGTGATGGTCGCAGCCTTCATCTTAGCTGTATTACCACATGATGGTCATGGTCTGCATCTTAGCTGTATAACCACGTGATGGTCACAGCCTGCGTGTTAGCTGTATACCCTTATGTTTTTCAAATACTTATTACTGTTCATGCTTTTGCTGCTGTCAACTTCTTACAACAATCATTGAAGTTTCAATAAGAGAAAATCGATTGAGTTAATAGAAGAAGTTGGAGGAGATGTCTGGGGCGTCACTTAATTGACCTGTTGTAAAAATTGCTCAAATTGAACTGTTGTAGCGAATCCCATATTTTCGCTGGCGCCACGTCAGCATCGTCAGGGGTGTACTACAATGGGCTCTTGCCATTAATACAACACGTATGAAGCCATGAACATTCATTCTCGTTTGAACACAGGGAGCCCAGGCTCAGTTAGTTTTGTTTCCAAATACAAACAAACAAGTAAATAAACAAAACACAAACAAACAAACCAATAAATAAATAAATAAATAAATAAATAAATAAATAAATAAATAATTGAATAAATAAATAAATAAATAAATAAATAAATAAATAAATAAACAAGGAAACACACAAATAAAAAACTTATAAACAAACAAAAACACACAAACGAACAAACAAAATAAACCGACAATGAGTAAACGACAGCAAACCAACGAACGAACAAACAAACAACCACTACGCGGGGTGGGGGGTCCTACGACAGCAGGAATATATCGCCAAATATTTTTTTCAAAGGTTATCGTATTTCCATAGAAATCCATGTTTTTTTATACATAAACTATTCGTACGAGAGAGAGAGAGAGGGGAGAGAGAGAGAGAGAGAGAGAGAGAGAGACAGACAGACAGACAGACAGACAGACAGACAGACAGACAGACAGACAGACAGACAGACAGAGAGCGCGCCTCGGAGAGATTGTGTATATGTGTATATGTGTGTGTGCGGAGAGTGTGTGTGAGTAGACAGACAGACAAACTGACTGACAGAGCGAGAGACAGACAGACAGAGGGGAGGGGGTAGGGAGGAAGGGAGAGGGGCGGAGGAAGTGGCAGACGTAAGAAAGCAAAGCAATAACGACCATCCTTGAAAGAGGGCGCTGTATATCAACAATGGATTCTTTTGCTGGCAAACCGAAGGTTTTCGTGCAGTACTTTGACGACATAGCAGTGTTATATATGAATAATGGAGAAAATCGGTTGAATTTGGAAACAAGTACGAAGATCCTGAGAACGCTGGATGAAATTGAAAGGTAGTACTGAGGGAAACACTGTCAAATTACAGCAAATGGACTTCAACACGACCATATTGTCTACTGATCGTTGGGTATACTAAATTATCAATTCAGCTGGTCGTTGAATAACGAATGTAGATAGATTTCACGGTTGTTATCGATTTCAGGTCAATACTTATTGGTGTTTATCGAGAGTAGTTGAAACAGACCAGTTTACCCCAATATGGGTCAACCAAGCTCTCACGCCCATTGATCGCCAGACCAAAGTACACGGTTGTAAAAGAATACTAGTAGTTGACAAAGCATGCCATATCAAAGTTCAACTTTGAACTTTTGTGATAGTTGACAGTATGCGGTTTTATTGTTTGAACACAATATGCAAATGTACACACAGACACAGACACAGACACAGACACAGATACACACACACACACACATACATACATACATACATACATACATACATACATACATACATACATACATACATACACACACACACACACACACACATACATACATACATACATACATACATACATACATACATACATACATACATACATACATACATACATACATAAATACGACACACACACACGTACACATAGAATTCTTAAATTTATCATACCCGATTTTCAGCCATCGATGAAGGTAAATCACAATGACAAGATGTGACAAGATAGCAAGGTTCCTTTGTTTTAACAAAATACTAAGTCGATAGTCGTTGCCATATTTGAAATATTTTGGTTTCTTGTAAGATTTTGGCCAAAGTTTTCAACCAGATGAAATGTTATCAAATTCGAATAAATGCTCTAAACGTCCTCTGATATACTTGCTAGTGTTGTTTTTCTCTTTTAAGTGCTTCCGTGTATGTAGGACAAGTATTGGCAAGGGATATTTATTTACTTCGGGACCCAACTTGCGCAAATACGAAAATGTCGCGACCATCGCCGCTTTATTCACCTCAGGATCGCGAGAGACTTACAAGATTTATTTGTGCTTTGCAGTTCTAATGCCAAAGCCTTAATAACTACCGGCGTTGGTAAGTTTTACTCAAATGGAATAGATACAGCCTGGGTATCCAAACAAGATATGGACACAGCAATGAAGTTTTTCAAATGTTACCATGGAATCCAGAGAAGGTTATTATTGTTTCCGATGCCAACAATAGCTGCATTGAATGGTGAGTTTCATGTAGACACGGATCACTTTATATTGTGGTCTGAGGAGTAGGGTTAATGGATGTTTGTACACTCTATGGTATATGTGTGTATTGTGTATGTAAGCGTACTACGTGTGTATATTTTTGCCGACGCAACGAAACATAGTGGCGGCGCAAAGAATGCCATAATAAGCTATAGCGTGTAGCTTCTCCTCTATAATCCGCCTTTTCTGTTATCTTGTGCGTTGTGATTTAGATGACATGTTACCGACATTTTGATATATACACTCTATTCACCTTCTAGGTCACACATATGCAGGAGGCGCGATGATGGCTTTATATCATGACTACCGTATAATGAGAACAAATCGTGGTTGGTTTTGTCTGCCAGAAATACATCTTAAACTACGTCTAGGCAAACCCACGTATGATTTGCTGAGGTAGAGTTATTGAGTTTTCATTATCTGATAGTCGTGTCTATTTGTTTGTTTGTTTGGTTGGTTGGTTGGTTGGTTGGTTGGTTGGTCAGTCGGTCGGTCGGTCGGTCGGTCGATCGATTGATCGATCGATCGGCAGGTTGGTTGGTTGGTTGGTTGGTTGGTTGGTTGATTGATTGATTAGTTGGTCTTTTGCTTGTTCTGCTCATTGTTTGGTTATTTGTTTGGTGGGTTCGTTTTGTTTTTATCTGTCTGTCTGTCTGTCTGTCTGTCTGTCTGTTTGTTTGTTTGTTTGTTTGTTTGTTGTTTTTTGTCCTTTCCAAGATAATAATTATCGACCCAATGTCGAGTCAGTGCAGCACATGTGTGTTGTTATTTAAATATATGCATAATTTTAGGAATACAGTAGTAATTACCACGAAAGTCTTCAAATGCATATTCACAAATACAATTTTTTGAAGATGTAAAACATACGTGAACAGATTTAATATTACTAGTATACACTTGAGAGTGATCTTCAAGAATTACGTAAAGTTTTCGATGATACGCATTCTTTCGTTTTCAGTCAACGCTGTCCACCGTCTGTTGTACGAGAAATGGCCCAGTTTGGAAGACGTTATACAGCTAAGGAGTTATTGGCTACCGGAGTGGCTGATGCGGTCACAGAAAATGCAGGTCTCCTCGACTTAGGAATCTCAATGGCCCGTGATTTATTAGGTAAATTTTGATTTTAAAAACTTGACCAATACTACCAGACATATTTTGAACAAATCTAACAATTTATACGGACTCTTAATCTTTTGCAAATGTAATAATTTTTATATTTGAATTATGGCGAGACAATTTGGATGGGACAGGTATAGAAATGGGGTTAAACCTTTAATGTGTTCTTGTTAACTTCATTGTACAAACAAACTGCAGAGACAAACAACACAGACTGGTGTAGTTTGATATATTGGTTTTTTTTCCAGTGTGTATATACTATTCGAATTTGACGTCTGTGCCTATACATGTTACAGTCTGTTTCATGTTAGTGTGCACTGGCTTTCTGTGATCGAAACAACCATGCTACTCTTCAAGATAACAAGATCGCAATCCCCTTGATACATTTTGTCTAAAAACTTACAATGGTGCAACTCGACGCAGACAAGCGGACGCCAATGTTTTAATGTTTGCATTCTGATGTCTGCATGGTGACACATTTGTTCATTTCCGTCAGACAACATGTAGCCAAACACTGGATTTGTTCAATCTTGCTATCCTAAAAGTGTAGCATGTACAGTTTCTTATTGGTAGTTGTATCAGTGACACTAACTTCCAAAGGCCTGTAATTCGGGCATTATATTAAGTGGCATGAACTACATTTTTGCAAACTTTTTATTACCAAATTCAATGTAGTGGCAACAACATTCATGTACATGCAAAGTTGATATTAATTTTTCACTCCTTGACAAAGACTATTTTATGTCTTTTAAAAGGTAAGAATGGTTTTGACAGGGAAACACTGACGACAATCAAACAAAATCTATACCATAAGGTCATGGAATCCTTTGATGCATTGGACGCGGGATTAGCAGAAGAGACAGAAAGGTTCCAGCGTACTACATCAAAATTGTGAATAGTAGAATTACAGTCACGTGACCAGATGATGGGATTAGCAACACGTGTACATTGCGAACAGTTCCTGTCAAACGCGTTTGAGTGGACAGATAAAGCAATCAGATAACAGTAAACAATGATGGATTCAGTGAAGACGAATATGAACATTTTCACAACTTGACAAAGTTGGCCAGAATAAGAATCTGATAAGAATCTGAAAAAAAATAATGAAAACTGTCTGTATCAGTATATTTTATGTATGACTTTTTAAAGTTACCGTGCTGGAATCGGAAGGAGATTTAGTGCAACGAATTTGAAGACTTATAGACAAATTAACATTTGAGGGAAGAGCTGTATAGGAACATCAAAAACCGATTGAAATATATTATATTTACCTATTTCCCTGTACTTTAATGAATTGAGAGTGGAATTTTAATTTGTGATAAAATGGAAATTTTGATGTACGAGTTCACCGAGTACGTCCTCGTTCCATGACTCAGCAAACAATGATGTTGGCTCTGACGTATCTGATTAAAATCTGATGTAGTGAATACTACTCGATATCTTTATTTACCTAATATATGTTTCCTTCGTATTGTGTCGTTGTTTTCCGAGTTTGTTGTTCCGAGAGTGGTCGCCCTTTTTCTACAAAATCAAAAACAAATGACAATAAGCTTTATAGGAAGGAATTAAATTCTCGAGTACGTAAAAAAAAAGTTTAGGATTGGCGTGAAAAATAGGTGGGGTAAGGTAACCGGAAGCAAACATTTTTTTCTAGGCCTAAGGCTGGGGTCAGAATTTAAGGCAGAGGGCTGGGGAGAAATTGGGGGGCATGGAAAATCCTGATGGTCTGAAAGGGGATACCCCGAAATATTTTGCTCGTGACTCTTTGAAGGAAAGTAAACCTCGGGAGCGGTCGTTTACCGAGTAAATTAAACCATTTCTGGCGGCTTCGGCGCAATACCTTCTAAAACCTATATTCAATGTTGAGTTGGGTGATAGCCATGCGAATGTATTTCTGTATGCCTTCCTCTGTCTGTCTGTCTGTCTGTCTGTCTCTATATGTCTCTCTCTAGTCTCTTTCTCTGTCTATCTGTACCTCTCTGTCCTAGTCTGTCTCTGTCTCTGTCTCTCTCTACTGGAGATACTGTATAATGCACATGTATAGCTGGGAGGGGCTACGAAAATTCTTGGGGGTGGGGCATGAAATGTTTTGCGAAGGGGGGAGGGGACTGCGAATTTTATTTTTTTTACTAAAATAATTTCTCCCTAGCCCACCCCCACACCGTAAATCAAGCTTACCGGTTCCTTATATATCATGCAGATGCACTGTTTTGCTAAAAGACTTGGAAAAGCCAGAAACAAGGTAGAGGGAGAATTGGTAAAACTCGTATATACATGTATTTCCAACCATGTATTTTTGCCACGGACAGCCCTTGATATTGACAAACAAAATCGCACACAGAGGGCGCTGTTGATAAGTCTTAGTCATGGAGACTTCCTCGGGCAACTCAAAATATTACGTGCAACATGTAAACAACATAGCGATACTGTACATGAATAATGGACAAAATCGGTTTAATGAAGAATCTGTGTCTTTGATACATAAAGCTCTCGATGAAGTTGAAAGGTAAGGAAACTCATAACATGGTAAGATAGCTTGGAAACAGCGTTATAGCATGAATACATTACACTGTCAGTGTGCTCATTTCGTTAGGTATCACTGTACAAACACGTAACACTCGACCAGGGTCCATGCTTCGATTAGATGTTAAAGGGTGACGAACTTTTGACAATCGGGTTGAGTGCAAGTTTGTATGTTGTAGTATAGGCGAGACGTATCGCCTAAATATAATATTGAGGCTTAAAGGTGACGGTCACGTGTCGAGTGACCATGTGTGTTGGGCGTTGGTTCAGGATGAACCGGCAGTCTAGTCAGTGCCCTCTTCGTAGACGGACACATTTCATTCTATATCTATTCCAGTTCTAATTTTTGTACTGTGTACTTTGCATGTATTTTATTATATTGCGTAGATCTATGTAAAATCGAGCGAGGTCCGATATTCTCCACCCAGTACAAGTCGCAAGGCCACGGACACAGGTTTCCAGAGAATTTTTTTTTACCTTAATATACTAGGTTTTTTACCCTTGGTTTTTTCCTGGGCGGCGACTGTGCAAGTCGGGGGGTTCTTTTTTATGTTTTTGCATCCCAACAGTATGCAATTATTAACCACAAGACTGTCAACGTTCTGTAATTATATCGCTAGCTTTACGTATGTAGTTGTTACCATAGCAACTGTCGGTTAGCAGTTCGGAAAGTATTTACTTTTTCCTTGTAATCGAACCTTGTTTCTATTTGTTTTGTTGAATAAACGCCACACACACACACATATATATATACACACATACATACATACATACATACATACATACATACATACATACATACATGTATACATACATACATACATACATACATACATACATACATACATACACATACACACACACACACACACACATATATATATATATATATATATATATATATATATATATATATATATATATATATATATTTGTGTGTATATATATATATTTGTATATTTGTGTGTGTGTGTGTGTGTGTGTGTATGTGTACGTGTAACTTTTCTTTGATTCAATTTATACTCTATTTGGATGAGTTTCATTTGTTTATAGTTATTTGGTATTTATATGTATACCAAATAACTATATATAAATATATATACACACACGTGTACATGTGTGTATCTACATGATCTATAGGTGTAGATTTCTGTCTGTAAACTTCAGTATTTCGAATGACAATGATTACTTTTCTTACACATACAAGGTCCGATGCCAAGGCACTCATCACAACAGGTGTTGGTAAATTCTATTCCAATGGAATCGATACAACTTGGGTGTCTCAGCAAGACATTGAAACTGCGATTAAATTCAGAATATCATTCCGTAAAATCCAGAAAAGGTTACTCTTGTTTCCTATACCTACGATAGCTGCCATCAACGGTAAATAAATTGAATAATATTTGTAACCTATCCCACCCTTTCTTTCTAAAAAGTTTCCTCCCTCCCTTCCTTCATTCATTCATTAATTCATTCATGTATTTATTCATTCATTCACGCGCATTCATTCATTCGTTCCTTCTCTCATCCATTCATTTATCTGTTCATTCATTAATTCATTCGTTCACTTTTCCCATTCATATTCATCTATGCTATTCACTCATTCATTCATTCATTTTTTTATTTATTTATTCATTCATTCATTCATTCATTCATTCATTTTTTTCATTTATTCATTTATTCATTCATTCATTCATTCATTCATTCATTGGCCCACTCAATTCATTCATTCATTTGTTCATTCATTCATTCATTCATTCAATAAATGTTGTTTTAATCATCACATGACCAATTTAAGTCATTTTATCATGTGATATCACTATAGATGTATTAATAAAGCTGAGATAGCTTAAATTCTCATTCTATTTCACTTCCGTTAATTTCTTTAAGTCTACTGTATGCTATGTATGTTATGCAATATTTCTATTTAACAGGTCATGCCTATGCAGGTGGAGCATTATTAACTTTTTTTCACGATTATCGGATCATGAGATCTCGTCGTGGTTGGTTTTGTGTTGCGGAAATACATCTCAACCTTACAATAGGGGAGGCCAGCATGGCAGTGATGAAGTAGGATTTATGTTTTGATTTACATTTTAATCAAAATATTGTTTGTTACCTTACCATTGTCGCAAACCAGAACTGTTATTTCCCCCGCTACACTTCGAAATGACGGCAAGTTTCGACGGTGCCGTGAAAGAGGCCGTGGTTTGCGACGATGCACCTTCCCTAAGGGAAGATTATGTTTTGCTCCTTTCTGTATCTGTGTCTAGTTGTATGTCGGTGTGTCTATCTGCCTGTTTGTGAACACGATATCTCAAAAACTACTGCATCAATTCCAATGAAACTTTCCACACGTCTTCCTTGCAGTAATGACAAGAACCGTTAAGATTTGGTAAACGCTCAACGAGTATTTCACGTAATAACCATTTGCATAATTAATTATCTTAGGTAATGAGGCTATATCTTATGAATGCAAGTTTTAAATTCCATAAATTTTGGTACATAAATTGTCTATGCCAAAGCACACATGTCCCATTTTGCCTGATTTAGTTTTTAATTTTAAGAGAAGTAATTTGCATAATTACTGGTGTTTTTTGATAATTAGGCAATATCTTAATACAAGTTTCCAATTTCATATAATTAGGTACACATAGCAAAGATACCAAAAAGCACATGTCATATTTAAATTTCATATACGTTGGTGCATGTACTGACGATAACAAAGGATACTGAAACCTGAGGCGGTCATTTAACATACATTGTGGTTTCTCATCATTTTGACAGGTTTTACAGAAAGTGTTATCTTTATCGTGGTATGGCACTGTATTAAAACTGTAGTTTAAATTCCAATTAAATGTGGATATTGTGATAAGTCAGTGATTGTGGTTCAATGCTTGATCCATAATATAAACAGCCCGTAGCAGATAGTGTTCACTGGTTTTGTTTAATACAACCAATACCAAACTGTAGATGCTACACTTTTAAGATAGCAGCATTGCAATTTCTTGTCACATATTGGCAAAATGAAATAAATCATTTAATGACGTCCGTGCGTTTTGCATATTGCACATTTATATTTTTTTCCAGTCATTACAGATATCCAGATTTGTAATCTACATAATTGTTCTTTCAGTCGACGTTATCCGGCGTCTGTCGTCAGAGAAATGGTTCAGTTTGGAAAACGATACATTGCTGAGGAGTTATTGGAGGTTGGGGTAGTCGACGCTGTTACTGAAAATGCAGGACTTCTCGATCTCGCGGTTTCAATGGCAAAGGATATAATAGGTAAAAGACAATAAACTGATGAAGTCAAGCAGACTCCAGTATAGCCTAATAAACTGTTTGGTTCTGATTATCCCACCCCATCTAGTTTTTTCACTTTAGACCCTAAAACTTGTTTTCATATTCGAGAAAAAAATAATAACATCGCGAAAACTGTGAAGTCTCACGAGAAATAATGGATGTGAAAATTGACACCAACTTAAAAAGATATAAAACTGTTCTTCCAATATGTGATAGCTGTAAATCTGATGGGAAGAAACCAAAACAAAGAGGTCATTTATGGAAAACAATAGAAAACATACTTATCTGAACTAGCAGACGCTCCCACATGAAAAAAAAATCAAAAAAAATTCTATCTACCTCGCCTTGTAATCGGAACCTTATCAGCCAATGAGGTAGAACAAAAATGCATACATGTACTTGTATTTATCGCTTGATTAATCAATCCAAGATGTAAATTATTCAACCCAAAACTGTCACCTTTAAAGAACACAGCCAAAGTACTAGACTGTAAAATACGGTCGTCCATAGATAACCACAGAGCGCCGCCAACGGCTACATTTTTCAATCTATCCATGCATAACAAAACTGGGTGGCGTAATCTCTTACGTCATTGAGTCATTTACAGTTATTTCTATCTCAAAATGATTAAAGACCCTCGCCTACTTATACGATGTGTCAAAGGGCTTGATATTGTGTCAATTTTCTCAGTTTTTGTTTACTCAGAATGTATGTACGTTTGCAGGTAGAAATTGTTTTGATCGTGAAGCGTTGATGGTGATGAAGGAAAACCTGTACTGTGAAGTATTAAAAGCATTCGATAGCATGGAGTTAGGGATAGCAGACAGCATGGAAAAATTCAAACAAGCTGCTTCAAAGTTGTGATTATATGGTACTGGTGAAAACAACAAGATTCCAAATATACCATTTCAGGAAAGTGAAGACGTTATGAATGACAGTTATATGGACAAATAAATTTTATGATCGTGTTGACAAGTGTAGGATAAATATAAACATTCCATTGTCATGATATCAGTACTATTGTATCACCGATCAAGATGAATCTCTTATTTGATTTGTCGATACATAATTATATATCTACACTGTATACAGTATATCTATTTATCTGTATATCTATCCGTCTATCTTTATATCTATATACCCTACCTATGTATATATATATATATATATATATATATATATATATATATATATATGTGTGTGTGTGTGTGTGTGTGTGTGTGTGTGTCTGTGTTTACTAAATGAATAGATATACACATAGATAGGTTAATGAATTGATACACGCACTAGACAAAGATAGATAGATAGATAGATAGATCTATATATCTCTATGTCAACATTTAATTATTATTATTATTATTATTATTATTATTATTATTATTATTATTATTATTATTATTATTATGTCTAGCTGACAGTGGTATACCATTTATAAAGGGTACATCTATCAGTATTCTATAATAATAGCTACATGATGGCATTTACAGAGTAATAAAGAAGACTACAATAATGAAATCATCAATAATTTTTCAAACCTACTAAAGGTTCAGTTATATGGCCATGATGAAACTGAAATTATTATTCACATAAATTGTGTCACCTCTCTTGGCCGCCATTCGTTTCAAGTACTTCAAGACACTGGTTGCTAATGTTGGAGGCGCTGTTGCTCGAAAATTTACCGAGTGGGCAATGAACTCGATTAGCAGATTAATCTCTACTGAGTTTACCTCGAAACATTCGGTGACGTCAATATCAGTTGTTATATTTAATCTCTTCACCCTTTGGCTCCAATTTTTGTCAATCATTCATCGACCATAGCATAAGTCACAGCTCGATATTTCTTACTTGCAAGTGCGCTGAATGTCCTAAACTAAACCCGTTAACTAACGGAACACCAAAGCCCGACATGAAACAACCCGCCAATACGTCACACAATAACAACCAACACCTTCACACACACTGCACTAACCCACCAACACATAGACAATAGTGATGATATTTCTATTGTCTGCACTCTATATAAACAGCACACCCAGAGTAGAAATCAGTTGTCTGATGATTGCACTATGCGTGGAACTCCGAGTTACAACCAAGAAAGAGTTCCAGAACTATCAAAATTATACATATATATATAGTTAGTTAACGGGTTTAGTTTAGTAACCAGTGTCTTGAAGTACTTGAAACGAGAGTTGTCTGATGATCGCGCCATGCGTGAAACTCCGAGTTACAACCAAGAAAGAGTTCCAGTACTATCAAAACTATTACGCTCTGCCACTGCGGTATAGAGCACTGTCCTAGCAGATTGATACTCACCGAGTTATATATATATATATATATATATATATATATATATATATATATATATATATATATATATATATATATATATATATATATATATATATATATATATATATATATATATATATATATATATATATATATACGTGTGCGTATAAATCTTACCATCTGACATTAGGACAATCGAAGTTCCATTCTTGGTCAACACTGAATGATGAAGCCAGGATATCGTCTCATAGAGGTCGTAGAAGTAGTAATAGAGCACGTTTATCCCAGTGATGCAAAAGTTGTGCCCTCACAGTCGTTCCGGTATTCTTCTAGAGTAGTAAGCCTGACATCAAAGGTCACTCATGTCTAGTCTATCTGCTAGACCTCGGATGTTCTTCCGATACAATACGACACACGACCGAACATCGCTATCGAGGATGGAACATCCAAGTGATCGGGCAAGCCCTCACTGCCAACTTCGTTCGCTTATAGTATCGAAAGAAAGCCCGAACGTCTAGCAGCAAGACTATTTCATGTCCTGAATAATTCTCACCTACACCTCTTCAGAAACATCCCCACCAAATTTGAGCACAATCTGCGCATTAGTTTCGGAATTCACTATTTTTGTCCCAAAAGTCACATTTTTAGAGACTCAGTTTGTATATTATTGATGAGATCATCATGTCATCGACAAATTTTCATGTGCACATTTAAACATTCAACCGAATTTCAGACCATTCTGACAAGCAGTTTTTAAGTTTAAGTTGTTTCACCAAGCAAAAATCACATTTCTTACCCAAATCAAAAAAGCCAAATAGCAACATCCCAATGATGGTGTACGTGACAAAGATAACAATCAATCAATCAATCAATCAATCAATCAATCAGTCTATCAATCAATCAATCCAAATAATAGCCATAACCAAAGTACAACAGCCCTGGGATGGATAGGCAAGGGGATAAACATTTCAAGAATCATAGATGCCTAGTAACAAGACAACGCCCATAGCAATAGTGAAATAATGAAGGATGGTTAGGTAAGTGGCTAAACATTCAAAAGAATATTGGTATGAAATGTCTACCTGCACCACTGCCGATTCCGAGGTACTTGAAAACAGCTGATTCTTTGTCTGTTTCAACTGTGTCCGATTGACACCGGGTAAAAGTAGAGTAGTTGTCCAGGGCTATCTGGGGAACTACGTTGGTGCAAAACTGGTACGTTTTAGTTAGTCGGGCTGTATGACGGCTGAACGCCGTAAAGGTTCGACCATACCATTCATGATCGTCTGTTAAGATCTCTCTTCACCCCGTCTAGCTTAACAAGAAATTATAAACCAAAAGCTGTTCACATAATACAGTATAAACCCCAACTGTTAGAATGATGTGAACAATGTATAAGGAGATGGGTAGCGTCCAGACATGACAAATAGACCATATCTGGGCATTATTTAACTGCCCCCAATAGACGGTAGCTTGTTATCGGACAGAATGCTGTGATTTATTAACAATTATATTATACCACTATATTGATGGTGCAAATCGAGAGATCTGATTAGTCTAGATATCGAACTAGCGCGTCTATAATGAGCGATAATGCACAGTTGGCACGCATCCAAATTTTGATGACGATATTCACTGTTCGTCTATAAACGTTGAAGTCCGATGGGCAGGGGGCGCAAATGGGCCAGAACACGTTACGTCTTATCTTGTTTCTGATATTTTCAATACACTGGTATAATATAGCGATAAACCACTCCCTGGGAATGGTATACCACTCGGTTTTGACCAGTGAACTCATATCTTTCGTTCACTGGTCAAAACCTCTTGGTTTACCATTCCAAGGGGTGGTATATTGCTTAAAGATATGATGACCCTAGATATGTATATTGACACTTTTGATTTTCAAATAAAAACACTATACTATGATGTCAATGACTGTGTGGGTGGCTTCGTTTTAATTCAAGTTTCGTGTCAGCACTTCTTTGAGTTAGACGTGAAAAAGTAAGGAATATTCCCCGATCGAGATAATTTTTTGTAGCCTATCGGACTCAAAGATGGTTTGCTTTCAATTATTATGAGCTAAAAGCTAAAGATGTTTAAAAACCGCTCTGACGCATGTCACTTTACGACATCTATTAAACAATGAGTCATCAGACATCGGTTGCCCAAGGCAATTTTTTAGCACACGTGTTTGAACAGTAACGTATCTGAAATAATTTTATACGTTCAGCCCGTTCGGAATAAAATAAGTAGTTATTGTTTTTAATTCAAAAATTTTTTATCGCGTTCGTGATAAATACATTTTAATCGGGTTTTTTTTTTTTATCTCTGTCATGTCTTTACGTGTTCCCGTACCGTGTTAAATCGTCTAGCGTTACGATTATTCATGGAATGAAACTCATTTTATTGCATGACTGTAATATAAAGACAATAGACACTGTTTCATGCCAAAAGACATATACAATGTACGTAGTTGCTTCATTATTTTGTTTCACTTTCCAAGACTCTAATTTATGCATGGCACATTATTATTTTAAGACACTCAGTTACTATGCGTGATATCGATTTGTTGTAATATTGTAATTATTGTTCAGAGAGCAGAGTTTGCTGTTCACTGAGTACGAATAGTTGAGTTTAAATAAGCTCAATACTTTGGGCGGTACTAAAACTACTGTGTTCTTCTGACTTTCTTATTTCAATCCAAACGTTGGTGGCGCTCTTTATTATTCCTGGCCGGAGTATAATTAACTCGAGGGAATTAGGAAGTCTCATACAGTCAATATTCCAATACCGTGCAGCTTTTCTGTTTGATACTTACTACCAGGCAGAAACCAATGAGAAACTGGACATGCTGCACTTTAAGATAGCAAGATTGAATGAGTACAGTTTCTTGCTACATTTTGTCTTAGTGAAATTAACTACACAATGCCACCATACAGACATCAAATGAACACCACAAATTTAGGACATCGGGTGTTTGATACTAAGAAAAACATTGACTCCCGAATGTCTGCACGGAGTTGCAATACATTTAAATGGTTTATTTCATTTAGACTAAATGTAGCAAAAAATGTGTGTTACACTCCAAACATTGGCGATCCTCTAATAATGCAAACCTGGAAATTTCGAAAAGACTTAGCTAATTTCGCTGGGAAACAAAAATGCAAAAATAGTTAGTGACTAAAATGCCTTCTTGCACATGAACACAATGTATCTGTCTGGTAATGAGAGGAAATTGGTCTTTGAGAACTTTGCTGAAGACTGTAAAATCGTAAAATTTTGTAGGAGTAAAAATATCTAGGTTTTCAGTATTATGTTCTTCCCATGCGTACTGTAAAGCGCGCCGCCAACGTTTAGAGTGAATGAGTAAGTCAGAAGAACATAGTTGCCAACGGCAACAAAAGTACGGTTCTATCACGTGCATCACCTATTATTCGTTTGATGACGATTCCATAATTCTGTCGTGAGCGAAGACGATGAAAACGGCAGCACGGTCCTCTCCAAAATACCACAGAAATTCACCCATTTGTAAGTACTTGGATACAATACTATACAACTTTCTCAATTAATTCATTTATTGTAGAGAAACTAGGAAAGTAAATATATTCCATGAAAAGGGCAACTCTATGTTAAACTGCGGACTAAAAAAACAGCGACATACTAAAGAATACACTGGGATTGTATAACGTAACGTTGTTGTGGGGTTACTCCAAACAAACGCTGTAAGCATATCGACCCTGGGTGGAGGGTCTATGACCTCCAAGTCTTGAAATTAGCACTAATTAATAAATAGACAACAAATACATAATTAAGCTCAAAGTCCGTAAAAAATTATAGTACAAAACCTTGCAATACACGTGGTGTGCTTTATATATGTACACTACTTTCCGTAATGGTAGAAACAACATCGTTTTACGATAACAACATTTTTACAGTTTTGATTTAAAAATTCATTTTAATCAATTATTTAACATTTTTATTACGACGCATATTACGACGTATCACAGAAGAAAAATAAGCTATATATTTTGCGAGAATGCGTGGATTTGGCCTTCCAAATGATAAGCTTAACAACTTAGATTGGATAATGTAGTGACAGCCGCAGTCATATCCTACAAACCCTTTCCGCATCAAAAATGGATTTGGAATAATGACATACGACTGTGGAAACCAAGCTTTCAGTTTAAGATAGACACAAACTAATACTATTGTTGCGACGTTTCGATACAATGGACGTTGGCTGATGAGACTGTCGTGTCGTCAGAGAATTAACTAACAATTCAATAAACATCACATCACTGCTGCTGCCACCCCTCCTCCACCCCCATCCATCCCCGGTTAGAGCTTAGGTATATACGTAGTTGGGAAAAGTAATTCTACGAAAAATTAATAACCCTGAATGAACGTCTTTGTTCGTCCGTATTCATGGATCCAATTAGAAATGACGTTGAATGTTACAGTTTATTGATTTTTATTGACATTTCCAAAATACACAATTAGCGCATAGCCAAAACGGACAAAACGAAATGACTGAACAAACTAAACCTATAAATCCTTCATGATTATTCGTGATGGAAACTAATTTGCTAAAAAAGCTGGTAACATCTTCAGATCCTGACGTTTTTATTTTTGTGATTATAAAATTGTCTGCAAACCTGAAATTGTTTCAGTTACTAATCTGGATAGATGGTAAAGATCTATCCCAACGGTGGGTTAAGTGCTGGTAACCTCTGACCCCATACTATTTACGACATCTTGGAAAACAATTTCATCTTGTCAAAAGAAGATGAAATCTGGATAGATGGTAAAGATATATCCCAACGGTGGGTTAAGTGCTGGTAACCTCTGACCCCATACTATTTACGACATCTTGGAATACAATTTCATCTTGTCAAAAGGAGATGAAATCTGGATAGGTGGTAAAGATCTATCCCAACGGTGGGTTAAGTGCTCGTAACCTCTGACCCCATACTATTTACGACATCTTGAAATACAATTTCATCTTGTCAAAAGCAGATGAAATCTGGATAGATGGTAAAGATCTATCCCAACGGTGGGTTAATTGCTCGTAACCTCTGACCCCATACTATTTACGACATCTTGGAATACAATTTCATCTTGTCAAAAGCAGATGAAATCTGGATAGATGGTAAAGATCTATCCCAACGGTGGGTTAAGTGCTGGTAACCTCTGACCCCATACTATTTACGACATCTTAGAATACAATTTCATCTTGTCAAAAGAAGATGAAATCTGGATAGATGGTAAAGATCTATCCCAACGGTGGGTTAAGTGCTGGTAACCTCTGACCCCATACTATTTACGACATCTTGGAATACAATTTCATCTTGTCAAAAGTAGATGAAGTCTGGATAGATGGTAAAGATATATCCCAACGGTGGGTTAAGTGCTGGTAACCTCTGATCCCATACTATTTTCGACATCTTGGAATACAATTTCATCTTGTCAAAAGAAGATGAAATCTGGATAGATGGTAAAGATATATCCCAACGGTGGGTTAAGTGCTGGTAACCTCTGACCCCATACTATTTACGACATCTTGGAATACAATTTCATCTTGTCAAAAGGGGATGATATCTGGATAGATGGTAAAGATCTATCCCAACGGTGGGTTAAGTGCTGGTAACCTCTGACCCCATACTATTTACGACATCTTAGAATACAATTTCATCTTGTCAAAAGAAGATGAAATCTGGATAGATGGTAAAGATCTATCCCAACGGTGGGTTAAGTGCTGGTAACCTCTGACCCCATACTATTTACGACATCTTGGAATACAATTTCATCTTGTCAAAAGTAGATGAAATCTGGATAGATGGTAAAGATATATCCCAACGGTGGGTTAAGTGCTGGTAACCTCTGACCCCATACTATTTTCGACATCTTGGAATACAATTTCATCTTGTCAAAAGAAGATGAAATCTGGATAGATGGTAAAGATCTATCCCAACGGTGGGTTAAGTGCTCGCTATCGCTCGTGCATATATTTCGTTCACTGGTCAAAATTAAGATATAGAGTTGTAAATGCTGATTTCAACTACTTTTAGACTTACATTAAATATAAACATCGTTTTTTTACCAATTTCATTGTTGAACTTACATGATGTTGTGGTGTTGGTTTCATTTTATCCTGTAAGTATTTACGTATTTATCGCGTTAAAATCCCGGGGTTACAATAAAATATTTCAGTATGTACTTCTGTTTACCATTGAAGGATCCAGAAATAGCTTTGTGTTATATGTTACTGTAAAAAGTGTAAATGTCTTTTGTGATTTTGTTTTTTGTTTTTTGTTTTTTGTTGTTGTTGTTTTGTTTTTGTTTTGTTTGTTTTTTTGGGGGGAGGGGGTTCAGTCAAAGCAGAATCCATTCACTAATCAAACTAACAACCTTATGTTTTTTTGCAGTAATTTTTCAAACATGATATGTTAGATACTGGGGATGCTACACTTAAAGCTATTATGGATGTTATGTTACGGAAAGGACATTTCTTTAAATTTGGTGGGAAAATGTAAGCTGCTCACTGAAAGGTCCTTTTCCAAGCTGACTTCTGACAGCAAACTGACTGAACAGGTGTTTGCATATATGTCAGAAGTATACCTCATACAGTGTTACAGGCATCATGGAGTGATCTTTTGTTTTCCAATAAATTCTGTTACAAAGTCACTGTACCCAAGCAACACATGCTACAAATATGTCATGCCAGTCCTAATTCAAACACACTGTAGCAACATTTTACAGGTGTTTATAGCAGAACAGTGACTCAGTAAAACAGTGACGTCATAATTGACCCCATTTTGGTAACACAGCAGTTTCCATATTCTAGTCTCTCTTTACGAAAAGTATTTTAACAGATGTGAGATTGAAGAGGATGGGAAAAGAACGCTTTCAACTACTAAAGAATGAAGAAGAAGAAATCTTAGATGTTGAGGCAATCATTTGGTAAGTCTGCACAAGGAGATGTATTACCAATGACAGCAACCATTTATCAAGAGTATTCTTCCGCATTACACTCAGCTCAAAGCTGTTGTTCCTAAATGTAATAGACAACTGGGTTGTAATACTCCAGACATAAGTGAATCAGCATTAATTAGCATTAAATCAGCTGGAAATAATACAGAAGACTACTTCAAAAACAGGCTCCTCTTACTGCCAACCAACAAGATTGACCGATTTTAAAAACACATATAGTAGTGAGATCAGTGATTCTAATTCTGACTTTCTACAACACCTTTCTCTACAAGAGCCTTCTACACAAGGAAAAACAACTGAGTCAAGTAGTCCTATCCCACAGCTACGATGTTCGACACGTCTCGCCATCTCCGCTATGGTTCTTCTCTAAAGTTTTTAACGGAGACTGCGAACGGAAAATCATGCGCACTGATTTTCTAAATAAAATCCACCTAGAACCTTTTTTTTCACTATATCAAGTACAGAAAACAAGTTTAGATCATTAATGCAACCTACATCTGGTCTAATCTGTCCTTTCTTGTCTACGTTCGCTTGGGTCGTAACACGCGCACGGTAAATTTGCCATGTTTGCGCATGCGCATGGGATCTAGTTGGGAAATTACATACATGTATTTCTTTTGATTTCTTTTCAGGTCAATTAATGTGGTGTCTGAAATATATGAATATATCATGTATGAACTTGAAGGCAAAGCATATCATGGGAATGCTCAACTCGTTGAAAACAGAATTGTTGATATGTATCATTCATCCATTGATAAAAGTTCTGAAGAGAGGATAGTGAAGTTATTTCCAAGCCCTGACAGTGCTTTGAGATGCCTTATTTCTACAGTAGCATTTGGAATGGGAGTAGCTACTGATGATGTAGAAATCATTATCCACTGGGGAGTCAGTAAAAGTGTTTTACTGTATTGGCAGGAAATGGGCCGATGTGCCAGAGATGGTAGGAAGGGCACTGCTTATCTATATGTAACTGGCAGATCACTTGATCATCGACGTACAGATAAGGGCATGATTGACCTTTGTAAGTCTGTAAAAGATTCAAATGAGTGTTGCCTCAGGATAAGTATTCTTAAATAGTTGAAAGTTGAGGGAATGGACTCATCTCATCTTCAGGAGCTGGAACAAAGAAACAAATGTGCTGCTAAACATGAAAATGAATGTGATTGTTGTCTATGTACGTGTTGTAGTAACTGTAAGAAGTCATGCCCATGTGCATAAGATTTGTACTGTTACAAAGTGAACTGTAATGGTGTTTACACTGACAACAATTACACTCTTTTTTGTCTGTATTAGTGGATATAGTCAATTTTTCGTGAGTATTTTTTTTCATTTTTGTTCCTTATAAAAGGTGTGAAGCTAGTATTTCACCGTTCACTATCACTCTTCAGAAGGCACTAAAAACACATTCTGTATAACAGCTGTGATATTTTAGTCTAAAATATAAGAATACAGTGACATGATTTACATTCACAGTAACTAAACATTTATTTTTTCAAAACAGTAATGAATATTCAGTGTACAGTAAATGAATATGCATATATGCTCATACCCATAATGCAATGGTGCACCACTAGAAGAAGATTATGTAATAACACCTTCATCATTTTCAGTCAATTGAATAATATTTAGGATTTTGGTCACTTGCTATTGGCATAAGACTAGGAATCGCTCGGTCTAATTTACAAAAAACTAAGTGTAGCACATACTTGAGTTCTTGTAATCACTGCCACCAGTCATTTTATGCATGACTAGATGAATTCGCGCCAAGTGACCTTTTCTGTGAAAATCTACATTGGCACTTATCGGGCAGAGTTGGATGGCTTGTATGGCGACGTTGGTTTGAATGTAAACGATGTTTTTTGCAGAAAACTAGTTTCATTTAATTTTATTTTCATTGGCAGACACATACAAAGTAATGGATAGAAAGATTTCAAATGTATAGTTGTTTAATTTGTTTATTTTGATTTGTACATACATAACTGTTTATTTGTTAGTTTAATTATTCACTTTAATGAACGATGTTTATCACAGAAAACCTGTTTCATTTTATTTTATTTTCATTGTCAGACACTTACAAAGTAATGGATGGAAAGATTTCAACTGTATAGTTGTTTATTTGTTAATTTTGATCTGTACATACACAACTGTTTATTTGTTAGTTTAATTATTCACTTTAATGAACGATGTTTATTACAGGAATCTTGTTTGTTTATTTTGATTTCTATGTACGTTTAGTTTAATTATTCACTTTAAATTAAACTAAATTAAATTAAATTAAATTAAATTAAATTAAACTTTAAATTAAATGCATAGTTGCCTCATAAAAATACTTTATAGTCTGATTACGAAATGGAGTAGCTTTTAACATAATAATACTAATAGTATGGTATATTGTTTTCCAGCTTTTTAGAATTACGTTGCAGTTGAAGAAAGTACTACAAGTTAGTTTTCCTTGTGTTTGTAAACAACTTTTGTAAGTAATCATACATGTGTAGGTAATGTAACATCTACAAAATTAATCAATTTCTATTTATTTATGTTTATAACTAAGGTATAATTTTATCATAACGCTTTAAATTCATCGGCATAAGAATAGGCAATATGGATAAATGAAATGAAGTGGACTTAATTGTGTGTACTTTAGAATGAAGTAAACTGTTGCAGCATTTCTTAATTCTAATTGTGTTGTACATTGCAAGTGTGTAACCAATGTGAATGTGTATATTTAGGGCATGTACATGTATATCAGACTATCACATAATATTGAATTGCTCTGTGACACTTATGTGCAGCCATGTTACAAATATCAATGTGCAAGGAAAATTGATATAGAGTTAGTAAAGTGATATGTAGTTTTGTGTTTATTTTAATTTATGTAGACAGTTGCAATGGAAAGACAAAAAACTCTTGAAAGAGTTGTTCATGATATCAGAGAAAATATTAAAAGTTATCACAAAGGCAGGCTGCGAGGAAATGGGGTGTAAAAAAAGTCCACCTTGGCAGACTGAATGAGTGGTAGAGTTGCAATGGGAAGGAGGAGTCATCCACCACCAATACTAACACCTGCAGAAGAAGGGAAATTAGCAGAGTGGTTAATCAACATGGCAGAAAGAGGGTATGGCGTAACCAAGTCAACCATATTAATAACAGTCAAGCAAATTCTTGACAAAGATGGTCGTGACCACCCACTTAAATGCGTAAATCCACCAAATTTACCAGATGATAAGTGGTATCGAAGCTTTCTGCAATGAAATCCGAACGTGAAAATGGTAAGCACAAGGAAAATTGATCTGAAGAGAGCAAAGTTTACAAAGGAACAAGTTGACCAGTGGTTTGCGGATTTTAACATCTTCTTATCAGACCATGAGTTTTTGAACAAGCCTATCAACATCTGGAACTGTGATGAGTCTGGTTTCACAATGCATGTGAAAACTGGCAAAGTTCTTGGACCATCAAATAGATCAACAGCGGTTCCTCAAATAACAGCCAATATTCTTGGCCTGTATTAATGCCAATGGAGGTTCAATACCACCATACTAGTTCGTGGTTAGGGAATCACTTCATCCCTCATATACCTCCTTCTAGACCTGTAGTCCTACTGTATGATAGCCACAAGTCTCACTTAGATTTCGACACTTTCAGGTTAGCTGAAGAAAACAAGATTCTCCTATACTGTCTCCTGCCAAATGCATCCCATACTAATATTTTGGTCAAAATTTAAAAAGATTTATCTCAAAAAGTACTTGGTCAATGAGTCTGAAACTTGGTGAGATGTTTCTGAAAGTGTTATTTTGCAGATTTCTTCCAAACATTTTGACAAAATTGGCCCTAGCAACCATGACCACGCCCTTAGTAACAAACAAATGGCAGTATATTTGGGTTCATAACATCATCTGGTAGGCAAGTGTCTAAACATAGCAACAGTCAAGCTGTGGTGTATTTCACAAAGGTAATAACAGGGTTTAATATACAATTGAATAAACATTTTTTTTTAAATATGTAAATTTGCCTAGCGACATGATCACGCCCATAGCAACAGCCAAATGAGATAACAACATGGTTGGATAGGCAACTGGATAGTCATTCAGCAAATGAACACCTATTGTTAGCATGGACTAGCATATGGATAAACATTTTTAAAAACTACAGTTGTGCTACAACGCCACTGGCAGTATTATTTTCTGTGTGAATGTCTAGTTCAGGTTTTCCATTGTTTTACAAATGGTCTCTATTGTTTATTTCTTCCCATCAGATGTACAGCCATTACAGATTGGAAGAATAGTTTTAGAGTGTCTATTTAAGTTGAGATGTAAAAGAGGTTCTCATTGTTTTTCACTGTATTACCAAAAATATATTTGAAAGCAAGCTGGAAAAAATACTTGCCACCTTTTCAGATTGTACAACAGGTAGAAGTTGTCGCAGATTTTTTCTCATTTTTTGAAATGTATCAATAAATACATTTGTTTACTTACACATAATCATGGTGTTGCAAAGTTTATCACTGTTGAGTCTACCAGAATATGTTTGTGTGTGTGTATGTGTGTATTATTATCCAAGGTCATGAGGAGGCCACCAAACAGCTGGGAAAAACACCCACATTTCTGTGATTATTCTACTTGATTGTGTGTTGTTAGGTCAAATTACTGTCTAAAATGGTTCAGCCATCACATATGTAAAATTCGTTCAGTAATAAACAAATTTGTTGCTTAGCAACGCCTGTAAACTCCTGCCCGAGAACTGATTGACATAAGCCACTACACAAATACAGCCATCTTTGTTGTGAGCAATGCATTGTTGGGACTTTTTGAGACATTCGAAAATAGCGCCACAGTCGAATGTAAATAAACAAAAGACGTAGGTTTTTTTCCTGAACTATGCCGACCAACAGGCGATGTGCCGTATTTGGATGCACAAATGATGGAAGGTACCCTAATAAGTAAGTCTGAACTCAAAATATCGAATGGTTCTTATCTTTTTTGTTAGAATTCACACTCATTCACAGCTATCTTCAGGTCAATTTTCAGTACGGCAGCAGACGAAAATATGAACTTCCAGGGTCAGCAGAACTGAACTGAAGGTTTTTTCTCACAAACAAACAAATATTTGAAAATAATTGTAAACGAAAAGTGTAAATATGTGTTTCTACAAAATCAGCACAGAAATTAACCATTATTTTAAAAAAAAAAGAGAGAAAGCAAACGCTATCTAGTTTCTGTCGTTGATGCTTTGCTAATGAATACAAATTTCCTTATGTGTGATTTTCTGTTACCCTAGCACAGAAACAATGAAAACGAAATAAACCCCCTTTTTTACATTGGTTAATAAAAATTCCCCTTCTCTCCAGAATTATTGTTATGCCTCATGCTGAAAAGTTGAGATTTCATGGATGCAAACCACAATACTACAGTAGATGGACCAGGCTATTGAATTTGGAGGGGAAGGTAGTTGGGGAAAACACCAAAGTTTGCAGTAACCATTTTAGGTAAGAACCATTTTTCCGTTATAGTTAATCCTTAAGTTTTGGAATCTTCACAACGACTTTCCTAGAAAGCTATTAAGTTATCCATCCATCCTAACTGAAGTGTATGTGGTGTCATTGAAATCTAGTGTTTTCTATTGTGTTTATATATCAGTAGTAAACATTTGACTTGGTACTGTTTTCTTCATAAAAGGTGAGAAAGTGGGTAAATGATACCAACGCATGTGTGTGTTATTTTCCAAAAGACTGGGCGGAAGTCTGGAATATATTTTGAAGGTAACATGTTTTTTTTTATGGTATAGATTTTGCAATTTCATCAAGGAGTCTTTCTGATTGGACGGGAGCTGATGTCAGTCGTGTTAAAAATATAATATTCCTTTCCTGAAACAGGCCCCTGAAATAGAATAAAAGAGATTAAATAAATAAATAAAAATTATTTAGAATAGCAATTTTAGTTTTTTAAGTTGTTCATAACTGATATATTGGAAACAGCACTATACTGTGTTATTTTTATATTGCTTAACCAGTATTCTGTAAATCTTAAGATTTCTTATTGAAAACAGTTATTTTTTGTTACATACTAAATTCAAAACTAACATGTTCTATGACATGAATATGAAAGTCAATGTTCATTACCATGCAACCTGATATGACCATCTATTAACCATTTTGTTATAATTTTTTCTGACTGGAGCCATATAACATAATGACAGGGTAAACTTATATGTTAACCACTGTTTAAACTATTAGGGCATGTGACAACTGAGATGAAACAACTAAAAGTGCCTCTTTTTCAGGTTCCCCAGGACTACGTCCATTCATACAGAATAAATATGTGCAGGACAAATTCAACGAGTGTGTTAAAAATATTGGTGAGTTACTGCAACTGTAATTGATTAATGTTAAATATTAATGATTGAATAAGAAAGAATATGTGTATGCAGTATGTTCAACACAAATCAATGTACTTTTTTGGATATAAAGAAATATTACCGTTGTGCTGGCAAACTGATAGCCAATCTACAACAGATGTTGTTCACATTTAAATATTTATTTTGATTTTGGTTTATTACTTGAAAGAAACTATATTTATATCAACCAGTCATGTTTCAATCTCAAAGGATGAGACTGTCTCCATCTGTGCACCTGTAAAGCATTACATGGCCATACCTGATCCAATTTTGCACAATCTGAGCACGTACATGGACAATGTACCATGACAGGCCAGAACATATGAACGTTAAATTTGAATCTCATCATTAACCTTTATGTTCCTCTTAAAATAAATGATGAGTGTAATTTATTTCTTGTTTCCCCAGATTTAATAAAAGAACTACCAGTGAGATCTAAACCACAGCCAGCAACTCCAGCAGACATCAATCCAGCACTGATGACTGTGTCATCATTGCGATCTTTCGTTGGCGAAAAAACAAAGCAATAAGGTGAGTGTTACTGTATAGTAAATGCCTTGTCCTTTAAAAGATAATCAACTCTGAGCCTGTCTTCTGTATTGTTAATATTTGGAGCATTACTGACAGATATAATGCAAGCACACATACATTAGAGAGGAAGGCACACTCACAAATTGGTATGAAAATACCTGTGAAGTTGTCATTGTGACATGTTTGCTATTTATTCTTTGAATGAATTTTTTTTCTGTTATCATATATGTAGCAGGGCAAGTAAATCGCTGAGTGTGAAATAAGAATTAAACTCTGCTTTGACTATCAAATTTGTAAAATGGTAGCCTGGTTGACTAACATGACAAAATCTGAATGAAATAGGACAAAGATTTTTTTTTTTTCCAAAGAACTTCACCAGAAAGTGTTTTGTACTTTTGATAACAGCTAGCTGTTCAAAACAAATACTGAATGTATTTTCACTCACAAAAGCCTTATTCCTTTTGCTTACTCTTAAAGTTAAGTTATCACATGAATTACATCTCTGAAGCAGTAACAGTATATTTGGAAATAAGCTAAACTATGAAACACCCACATGCATGTTATGAAGAAGGAGGCAATCAGAAACTATGTCCTGTGAATGCCAATTATACAAGTCAACGGTTGTCAAATCTTGATTGCAAACATATTACAATAGATTAATTTTTTTTATGCTTTCATTTTTGTGAATTTTTTTTTAGATATCATTAGAGTTTTCTTTAACTCAATTACATTTTCTAGTTTTTCCACTCCAACATAGGGGTACATGTCCTATGATAGCAAGTAGAATAACCAAAGTTACATATTGACCCCTTTACTTTTCTAAAACAGGCTATAGCCCTTCAAAATCACCATTCACAGTAATTTTACTTTGCTGTGTTCAGCTCTTTTGTTTTTGAATTTTGTTTTAGCAAAGTAATAAAGTGGTCAGTGGTTTCATATGATGACTCACACACACACTATAGAACAAATTTCACACAGAAAGTTGGTAAAATATTGTACTTTTATATAGTCACCATTTCACAAAAGAATTCTATTTTACTCCTAATTTGCGTATTAATGACTCATTCAACTTGTCTTGAACAAACTTAAATCTGTTCATCCCAATACACCTACACCACAAATTTCAACTCAATTGGCAAAGTATTTTTGGAGAATATTTTTGAATGATTTTTAACAAAAGTTCTAATTTTTTAAACCTAATTTGCATAAAAATGACCCAATCAACTACTAGTATACTTGAATAAACTTATATCTGCTCATCAAATGACAACAAATTTCAGGGCTTTTGACCCAGTAGATTTGAAATTATATTGAAATAATTTTATTTGTTAATTATATTTAATTATTTACAATGAAAGTGGAAATGTTAATGGACATATGACATATGATAACACAGAATCAACCCAACCCTTCAGCTCCACCAGCTGTCACTGACGGCAGCACTAAAAATTTAGTTGATGGTGGTCTTTTATTTGAATAATGTTGACTACTAAGATTTGTCTGTGGACTACCAACTTCAGAAATTGTTAAACAAGTCAATCTGGCTAACATTGCAAACAGTTATTTTTAAGCTCTGATTTTAGGCCAGTGCATCAAAGTGGTTGTCCAGTCCATTTTAGTATACGGTAGTCATTATTCCTATAAGTCCAGCTCGTTTGGTTATTATCATTGCAGCCAGACCTCCAGAAGAGGTTACAGGACCCCTGTGTTTGCTATAGCATTAGTGCTATAAAGGACCAACTTATACTATAAAATTGATTTGCCCACCCTCATATATTGTATGTGTATAGTATTGTTTGTAAAACAGAAAATCCATAATTTTTCTTTAGGGTATTGATATTTATAGTATACTATATAGTTTCTCAATATGCTGTTTACTTTCTTTTCCATTATAGAGTTAACCTACATGTATTAGATGGAAATTAAGTATCTGAAACATTTATTATCACACTTCAACCCAGGTTAACTGTTCATTAACTGCAATTACTGTAAATGAAATTGTAAGCATGTTTAAATTTACAGCTGGTGATGGTGTTAAGTTTAATTAATTTTTGAAAACTTAAATGTGTAGTTGTAACATGTAGTGATTGCTGTTAATTGCCCCTCATAATTTGTTTGGTGGTATAACCACAATAGCTTTGTCTGCTTTCATCAATGTTTACTTGCATTGTGTTAGTCCTATGCTAGCTAAATGATTTTGGGGGTTTGAAATTGCCAGTCACATGATGCTATTGTTGTTCAACAATGTTGACCAAACAGTGTAGGCAAGTTCCTGAATAATTAAGCATGCTACAGATTGGTAACCTGCTCATGCAGCATTAATCAGATCAATACTTTATATTAAACATTTTATTTCTTATTCTATAGGCTCATAGTGTGCTTGTAAAGCTAAACTTTCCCATGATTTTTAGGTATTACTCTATATGGCAAATTGTTTTTTATTAGTCTAATGTTCTTTGCATGCAGTGAAAGAGAACCTTAGGTTCGATGGAGTGTACTATGGCAATGAGACCTGCCTACCACCATGGTGGCCCAAAAATATACCCTTTACATCTCCACATGACATGAAGAAAGGTACATGTACTTTAAAATGTTCCATTTTACTGTCGTTCAGTCATTGTTTATGAGATACAGAACATAATTTGCTAGTGATCTAGATAAAGAAAGATGTTATGCTTACATAAATGGTCATGTATGCTGTGTTGATAAATCAGTATACATTTACTATCATGGCATAAAGAGACTCCATTCATGTTTGTGGTATATTGCATTTTAAATTTCATGCCCTACTAGTGATGTCAAGTTCCCAGTGATATAAGCAACCACCTTTAATGTTACCTTTTCCTTTATAGGTGCCAGACAAACCAGAGGAAAACTTGTTGAGCTTGCCAAAGGAGCATACAAGTTTGAATTGTCAACACACCCATCATCACCACCGTCAACACACCCATCACCACCACACCCGTCACCACCACAGTCAACACTCTCACCACCACACCCATCACCACCACAGTCAACACTCTCACCACCACAGCCAATACCACCACAGCCAGGACAACCACAGCCTCACTCATCACAAATACAGTTTCTTAGTTCTACAACAAAAATTAGAGAGAGACCAACGGTGATAGTATCAGCTGATGAAATGTCTGAAGCATTACAAGTAATTTAAAGCATTATTGCCAAGTTTTTTGCATGATTAAATTAATAATTTATTTGTATGTGGGTTAATGTGTTAAAATGTATATTATGAAAGTTTTACTTTTCCTCAACAACAGTTTTGTTTTTTGAATAGACCATCAATACAGGCCAGTAGTGTACACACTGTTTTGTAGTATATAGCAAAATACTGATTTTGACATCAGTGGTGACAAGATGAAATGAATAATTTGAATAACTTACAAAAATTCACTTGTTAATGTACCATAATACTAATTTGCTGTGTATAATTGCAAAATTGTGGCTGATGTAGTGTATCATGTAATGCATGGTATTGTTTTAATTTAAATCACAAAAACTTGTTTTTAAGTCAAGTAATGTCTTTTGCTAAATGATCTACCATTTCTACAAACTTATATTGCATGTTCCAAAATTGTCACAAAGCCCTTTCATATTAGTCAGTATACCACCGCTATGACTACTGATGAATTACTAATATTTTGATATTTTATTTTTAAGTTCCACAATCCTTTTTTTTCACATGTTAAGTTTTATTTTCTATCTGAGATTGTCTATGTATTTTATTTCCACACAGGGTACTGATCCACCTTATAAAGGATTCACAACATTTATGTCAACACTATCCTATGAACAAGCACTGGATATTGCCAGGGAAGTGTATGGACCTTTGATGGATCATTTAAAGGTCCAAATATAAAAAAAACAAGAAGCCACAAGACCTCCTTGTGATGCGAGGTAGTTTTTATTAATAACAATTAGTACCCTCATATATGTAGAAATTTGTATTCTAGTCTAATCCAGTTTATTTTTAATGTGTAAAGGCACAGTGGTGTTTGTTAATTACATATCTCATACATACTTAGAAAAATTTAATACATACAACGATCTTCTATCAAATGTACCTCTAAGCCTGTCTCAAGCTGTGCTAAAGATACATACCTACTAACAGCCATTTTCTATAACGAGCATAAATGTAATCTTTCACCCCCAAGGCTGGCTCAGTCCACTTCACATATGACACACATACACCCAGTAAACTTCAAGTGTTTGATGCATACATTAAATAAAATTACTAGTGTGTCATGTAATCTGTGTAGTCCACCACCCAGCATTGTGCTTATCAACAATTTGTAACCATTATGAGTATGAATAAATTTGTTAGAGGTGTGAAAATAATTCTATATGTTGTTTAGCATGTCTTTATTCGAATAATTGTAGTCCCATGCCGTCGCACCACTTAGGTTTCTGTCGCAAGAGCATAAACTTTGACCCGTTCTGTGTCATGGAAACGGCTTTGTTTACGGTAGTGATTGTATGTACCGGCGCCAAAATCGAATGCGTTAGGTAATCATGGCAAAAACACTTCACTACCACGTAGATTTACTTAGAAAACATTGCAGAATATGTGGCAGTAAATTTGCAGGTACAAAATATGATTGTGCTAGTTTTACTTCGGAACTCCAACAGTGCTTTAATGTTTATGTTGAATCTGATGAAATAGATATGCATCCAGATAAGTTCTGCAAAAATTGCAAACGAGCAATTGAAAGGAACCATAGTAGTACTCCGGTTAGGGTTAGGAAAGTACCGGTATGCATAGAGTGGAGGAAACACAGTAGAAATGAATGTGTTGTGTGTGAGTACTATGGAAAGAGAGGTAGAAAAAAGAAAGTTGTCACAACAACAAATATTACACAGTCCCATCTAGGGCCCATTCCTCATGGAAAAATCAACGAGGTCGATGTCACTACAGGGCATGCTGCAACAGCCAATAGTATCATGCATAGAGTTAATGAAGTGTGTGGGGCCAAATATAGAGCCAAAGAGCCACTCCACCAGGCTCGATTTTCAGGGTATAACAGTACGGACCTTGACTGTCAAATATGCAAAGAGACATTAGATCAACCAGTGCAACTGCTTTGTCAGAGAAATCATTTGTTCTGCTCAGATTGTTTAAAGGAATGGCTTAGGACATCACCAACTTGTCCACTCTGCAGAGTTACTGTTACAGCCATATCTGTAACAGCCATTCCTGTTGCCCTGAAGAATATCATTCAAGTGAACAAGCAATTGAAATTCCTCTCAAAGAAAAAGAAATCGAAAAAGCACATGGCTTTGAGAAATTAGCAACAAAAGTTGTTAAAAGGAAAATCAACCTCCAGACTTCTAAGAAAGAGTTGGTAAGGTTTAAGACTAAAGGAACGGTGAGTATCATTGTGGTTTATTTTTAAAGAAACAATTCATACTAGTAAATGATCAAAATTTAATGCATTCAAATATGTAGTGCGTCTTTTATGATCACATGATTGTGCTAAAATGATTTTATAATTGATACTAGTATTGAAATTGTACACCATGTTGAATGGCTTTTAATAGTAAAAATAATTTTCGATTCCTGAGGTTTGTGGTTTCACTATATACTTCAGGTAATTACCATGTTTATTGTATTTTTCCTACTGTAGTGTGAATACATATTGAATAATCTACGAATGGCATAACGTCATTACAAAATCGCCGTATATCATGTCATCATCTCGCATCGCAGTATTGCATATAGTCATCTCATGTAGTCATATCGCATGTAGTCATCTCATGTAGTCATATCGCATGTAGTCATCGCATGTAGTCACCTCATGTAGTCATATCGCATGTAGTCACCTCATGTAGTCATATCGCATGTAGTCATATCGCATATACTCATTGCAGTATTGTATTTTCGAATATTGGCAGGCATTCTACGTCATAAGGGGGGTCTTTTACCATAGTGTGTCAGTGTGGTTCTTCGTTCAGAACCTGCTAACATTATACCTCGACGTAATATAATATGCAAAAATGGTAAAACCTTTCATAATGCTATTTAATGTGTGACGTCGTGGAGTAATCGAACGCAACTTGGGGCAACTTTAGGTGCCTCGAGGAACCCTGGGTTGCATAATCGAACGCACCCCTGCTGGACGTGTGAGAGACATCCTGTCAATCATGTCAGCTGTGACCCTGTGACCTCTAGGGGACGACCTTTGGTTGGATGTTGGACTCTCCTTATATGGTAGTAAAGTTCTCTCCCGACCGGAATTACCCCCAGCGAATGCCCTCGTGGTCTCAAGACGTTTGACTCGCAGTTGGAGGCTACTCGATATCTTACCCACGTCAAGAAGGACGTTATTATCCGTTATTGGTGAATACAGACCCACTTGGTAGTTGTATTGGAAACTACTGGTGCGGTGTATCTTTACAGAAGACGTCAAATTGGTGTTATATCGTCTCATCTAGCTACCAGAAGCTGAGGTTATCCCTCTCCATACGGAGGAAGTACCGTGCGTCGCCGGAGCTGCATATCACTCGTGTAAAGTACATTCAGTGTACTGTAATATTTCCGCTTGTGATTATCCGAAGTCGACCCAGCCATCCCTGACAAGATTAGAGACTTGGGAGAATCACAACAATTTGAATTAAAATACAAGGCAGCAGTGTGGGGTAGTTCAAGAACTAAAAGAATGCTTTGTGATGCTATTTTCAAGATGACAATGTGGCAACAACACTTTGAATCAAAATACAACAGTGCAATGGGGGGGGGGGCTCCCTCTTCTAGAAATTTAGGGACTAAAAGAGTGCTATGATCATGTTGTTAACTGCAGAACATGTTGTCAGACTTGTTCTATATCGAAACACTTACTATGCTTGTGTACTGTTATCTCAGTCAATTGTTCAACATGTGAAAATGATCACGAAATCAATATTTTGAGAAAAGACAGTATATATTGATTTTAAGCCAGACCAGAATGTTCCACAGCTACAGCCTTTTTTTGGTGAATTCCCCTTTGCAAATGGTGTTTGCCCAACATCAAATAGAGATATGCCTGGGCTAACCAGAGAGATGGGCATTCGAAAATTAGTGTGACATTCACATCAACTATGAAAACAAACAGTTGTGTATACTATTTTCCATTTTTACCAGTCTATCTAATTATTACCTAAGTAACCAGAGCCACCCTTTTCATCATATTGAAGCTCCTACAGGCATGTCTTACAAACATACTTTTTTTCAAATCTTGGACAAAAATGTCATTCTACCAATTCTTTTTTATTTTTAGCTCAGCTGTCAGTGTCTGTGACAGTTCAGCAGAGCTACCGGTATATACTTAGGTGGATTGTGTGTCCGTCCATCTGTTTCAGATGCTTGTTGATATCCTGTATATTTCATTTATCTTGTTTTTATTATCTGATTGCTAGATATTGAAAACTGGAACACTACAATTGATACTACTAGTACTGCTACTAGTAGTTCTGCTAGCACTACTACTAGTACTGATGTGAGAATGGACCCTGTGGATGATAATTCTTCCAGGACTTCCAATTTGACCGATCGCCGAGATTGATTGACAGATTCCATTGACCAATCAAAGAGCGTAATTCCGCCATGTGCACTTGCACGTGTCACAGCCTACGACAAACAAAGCAATCTGTCGTAGTTTCTCAGCGTGTATTGAATGCAAGGGCCTTGACCTTACGATCGGTTCTCGTATATAATATTTGTTTACAAACATTAAAACTATCGTGAAATACTGGTCATGGGATCGGTATAATATCAATGATCACTATCCCGAAGGATAGAGAGGTTGAATATTATTTTTACACTTTCTGAAGCCGAAAAAATATCGACAATGTTGACCTACACGATCAAGAAGATGGACCGCCATTACGACAATTTACGTGCATTTTCTGAGGTATGTATGTTGATATTACTGTGAGTCAAACTATTTCACCGATCTATTCATAAAATTAGATTTTTTTCAGCCCAAAATTGCCTATGATTAGTGCTTTATCTTGTCGGTCATGGTGGCGACCAAATTAAATGTTGGCCATACCACCGCATACGATACTGCCGTAGCTGGCGTACAGACGTGCATGTACGTGCAATGTCATGGTGTCATACCCATACGCAGTTATTGGCGGTGTACCCCGTGCTTTCTGTGTGCCAAATTTTATACTCAACTAAAGACTTCATGTATATTTTCACATCTAATGCTAAATATTCCTCTCTCAAGTTTGGCCCGCATAAATCCATTGTCGACAGTCAAACTTGTATTTCTGAGTCCGAGTGCATGCAGTGAATGGTTCGGCCTGTGTTTGAGCCGTACTACATCCATCCATGGTTTGACAGGCAAACACGATTAATCAAATGAAATTTTACTGTAAATGTGCAGGGACATAGTTTGGTAACATCAATGAACACCATTTCTTCATTTTTTTATACTGGCCTTCCGTAATATCGGTATATAGCCCTTTGAAAGAAAGTCGTCATTTCAATTTGTGACCTTTTGACGGGATTGACACACAGGGTGACCTGCATGTTTTTATTTATTGTTTATATTTTATATTCATTACTCCCCATTATGTACTCTTTGGTTTCAGGGATCACATCAATAACAGAATTTTTATCATAATGTGATATATCTTAATGGTGAAAGTATATGTAATATTGTTGGGCCTACATAGGCTATATATGCATTTTAGTAACTACCATTTAAAAAAAAAAAAATTTGACTGTTTTTATACTATTACCACTTTGACAAAGAAGTTATCAAATTTCTTTTAGATGGAATAAGAGGTCTTTTATCTCTAGGTGTATTTCCTGTTTGCTTTAGTGAATCCAGATACAAAACAAAAATGTCAAGCAACAAGATTGCAATTAGATATCAGAATTAATTTGTAAATACCACTGACATGGCTCAAAATCAAAGTTATATTGTTGAAATATTTTGCATCACTACTTGTGCATCTGATCCATTTCATTTTCAGTAAATTTTTTATTGAAATAATAAAAGCAAGAAATGTGATAAATATCTTCTGCAAGAGCAACCCCAAAAATAAATGAATAAACAAATGTAAGTAAATAAACAAAAAAACAAAGATGATTTGTATATGGGGAAAGTATTTATACTTGTACAGTAGTGGCCTATTTTAATTTGTACAACTGGTACCTTATTTCCCATTTAGTGTAATAATTTAGTCATGTAAAAGTAAGGTGACCTTTACCAGAAATTAAAGTGAAAAGAATGTTTTTATATAGTGAAACAACATTACTACATTTGTTACTATATAACCCTTTGTAGTAACAGTTTAAAAGTAATATCATGTCAAAACAAATGAAAAATGGTACTTCATTCAGATTGTCAGGAAATTTTATTACAAGTAATTCATTTATACTCGTGTGTCATGCATCATAGACATAATAATGTATATCTCACTGTTGTGACACTATGAAATGTTGAAAATAAAAAAGAACGATTATTTTCAATACTTTCAGAAGACTTAGTGTTCTAAGTTGATGCATGTACATTTCCTTTATTCATATTCCTTTGATGACTTGTGTTGATAATCCATCTAACACCTAATGGTGACCTCAGCATAGCTACCCATTGCTGTCATAGCAACTTGACAACAGTCAACTCATATTTTTTAGAAACAACATCTCCACAAACAATGTTGCAGTCGATTGATGCCTTGAATATCAGATACAGAAGTTCTTCCTGTAAAATAAAACAAAAATATACATGAAACATGAATAATAATGTCATCTCCTTTCTTGTAATTTCAGGAGTGGTTTCTAGTGGATGTTGGTTTGCAGAGTGATAAAGTAACCACATGAAAATGTCTTAACATTTGAAATCCTCTGACTATGAATTAAAAAGGAGATCTTGTAGTGTCTCTGATTTAAAGTTAGGAATTTTGCAGCTGATGGATAACATGGCTTATGTATCAAAAATATTCTACAAGCTACATGAAAACTCCTTTCATACTTTGCTACACCTTATTTCATGACAATCAATAGTAACAATTCCTTTGGATTTTCTTTTCTGTTTATAAATATTACAAGACATTATCAAAGACAAACAAACATTGGACTTATTGTCATTTTAAGGAGGTTTTGTATTTGGTGTTGGATAATTAAATCACTTCATGAATTGTGAATTTCAAGTTCTTTTCCTTGTGTAATAAATTAGAAATTGTAAAATAAATGTCAATTACTATTGTGTAGTTGTATTCAAACGAACTTTACAAATTCTATGGTCTAGGAATTTATTTTTTGCGTCTCTATATTTGCCATTTAAAAAAAAATATCTGGGCTTCACTGGCTTCACAGTTTATATTGGTTCACTTTTGTCAGTGTGGGGGGCCAGTAATGGATGATTGCTTGTAAATGCCAGACAAAGAAATATCCATTTTTGGAGAGCTACAACTTGTTCAGTGCCACAAAGTTAACACTGACTAGGCAAGTTTGAAATAAATATACAACTAGAAAAAAAAGTAACATAAAATTAGGAAGTATTTGTTGATCCACTGGACTTCAGAAAGAAAAGAACGTGTTTTTTTATTACCATAAGTTATTGTTATGATTATGATTATCAGAAATTGATACTCTGAGAGTATCAGACAGTAAATAATCTGCAAAATAACTACAGTTTGAGGTAAACTTAAACGAGTGTCTATTTTTTCAAGTCTAATATGTGTTTCTTTTTTTTCACTGTGCAATGCTTGTGAAAGAAATAGAATTTAGAGTAGAAATGATATGGTACGTTGCAGTTGACTTACGTTGTTGTGTGCAGTGAATAGTTAATTGATGGCGACTGTTATTTCAGAAAATCGTTGAGTTTTGCAGTTATAACGGTCGGCACGACTGACATTTAAAATTGTGAATTCAAGAGTGTTTTTTTCCCCTTCAGTTTGCCTACTATATGCCTCTACACTGCACGTACGTCAACAAATTACATACGGCGTGCAGGCCAGGACGCTTATTTCAACTTTTTGATACATCGTATCCTGAAAGTCAAACAAGTGACCTCTCATACCGTAAAATGCTATAAATTGCGCTGTTTCTACTTTTTGCATTTATCTGTATTGAAAGAATAGACATTGCTATGTAATACCATTGAGGATACAAATCAAACCATTTTTTCCTCAATAACAAACTTGTTATTCATAATATTCTATATCGTAGCGATGCAACGGTGAATCATATAACTTTACTTCTCATCTGATGATTTATCACGGTCACCTAGTGGAATTTATTGTAAAACAAAAAGTATTGCTATGAAATGTGAAAATCAATGAAAACATCAGTGAAATAAATAAATACGTACCCAGCTGTACAGGAACGGGGACGGCTATGAATATGATGTAAAATCTTATTCAACATGCATCTGCCATGTGGTTTCTCATACTTCGATAAAATTTGATGAACTGACACTACCCGAACTAAAATAAATTGTTTCCATCGATGTACCGACCGTAGGAAAGCATATGATACACCATCTTTGCCTTGGTGGCAGTGGAACAATAAAGAACTCTCAAATTATGAATAGCATTTTCAGCAATCGCCACGTTGGACGCCATGTTTTACCTACGACAAACCATGCAAAACGTGCGAAGTTGTCGTAGTAGCAACGGTAACTAAGGGGGGCGTGGCTACAGTGCTCAGGGTGATCGGTCAAATTGCAAGAGTAAGATCAATTTAACTGAGCAGACAAGAACAAAGCAAAGAAAGACATCAAGTAAGCATGGTTTTCCAATCTCAAATTATGCTTTTTTTTATCCCTGTGTTTTTATGAACTTGTTATTTCTGCAAAAGTAAGAAGTTTCATTTCCCTTTTAGTTATTTTTAAAGGGGGAATGCAACTTCAGGAAATACAGATATTTTCATAAACTATTGGTTCTAGGGATTTATTTCGTATTTACATCACATACATTACATGTCATTTTGAAAGAAAAAAACGAAAGTTAAAGTGTGATAGGGCTTCATTTTCTATGAGCCACTGTCCTGTGGGTATTCAGTAGATCTATAAATATGCAAATGTTGAACGTTCATGAATACTAAGTTATATGCAGGTAGTAAGTACCTGTTTCCAGCAGATGAATGTTCATATCTACTGAATACACATAGCCTAAAACAGCATGTTTTTCATGTGATGAGTTTATGATTTGTTATTTTCATTTTTCCTGTCGTATTTATTTATTGTAATTTCAATATTTTATTTTATTGGTCAGTGGCCTTTGATATTGAAATGAACATACAATAATGCATAAAAAATAGTACAGTAACTGGTTTGAATGTGTGACTGGCTATTATAAATGTCTGTGACTTTTAACAGGAGCTGTTTTTCTTTTAATGTTCATTCACACAGACTGTACAAAGACAGTGGCTGTCAAAAAGGGAATATTGGAGAGTGACATTTTGGACGGTACAGTAACTGTTTCTAGTTCTGAAGATGAGTGCATTTCGAGAAGACGCTCAAGAAGGCCTCAAATGATTTTGACTGATTCTGATGATCAGTCCATCCATACATCATCAGGCACATCAGCAGATATCGTTGTTATTGGATGAAGCGACAGACGTGACAGTTTATCAACAAGTCATCATGTACTTGAGATATCTACACGAGGGTGATGTCAAAACACAGTTCTACGGCGTCGAACGTTTGACAGAGAGTGCTACCGGTGCAAATTTGGCTGATTTGGTTCAAACGAGATTGCAACGAGACAACATTGGTCTCAGTCAAATAAAATTTGTTGGATCAGACGGTGCAGCAAATATGACTGGCCGGAAGTCGGGATTCGTCGCCCAACTTCGTAAACAAAATGCACATGTCGTTGGCATATGGTGCATTAATCAAAGGCTCGCTCTTTCCATAGGAGACACGGTGAAGTCGTTGAAATGGCTCAAACGCTATGAGGGTACTGTCCAGCAAATAAATAAATTGTTTGAGTATTCACCAGAAAAGACGAGGAAATTAGAACTCATATCCACTCAGTATGAATCAACGCTGTCTGAGGGCAAGCGTAAGAAGTTTGTCCGACCTGCCGCAACGCGCTGGACGTCACATGAACGTGCCAATGATGCAATCTACCACGGATACGAAGTACTGTTACAGACTTTGTACTATTTCACTGAAGAAGCAAGAATACGGGACGCTACTGCAGCAGGACTATACTCATTTTGCCGTCAGTATATGTTCATCGGTATAGTTTACATTCTGCAGACTGTACTTCCGATAATAGGAAGACTCGCTCGACTTTGGCAGAAAGACATACTGATTTTCAGTGAAGTGAAACCTTACACCCGCACGGCTATTGATAAATTGAGTGAACTCAAACGAACCCGCGAGCCTTTGAATCAACTGCGAGCAGAGTTTGAGGGTGGAAGATTTAGCGACGGACAAGTTCAGTTTACCCACAAGAACGAGGAGGGATTAGATATATTTTACGACAAACTGCTCACTGATCATCTATGTAGTAATTTAGAAGCTCGTCTTTCTTTGATGCCGTTACTTGAGGCATTTGAATTATTCGACCCGTGTCGTTTTCCCGGTGTTGACGACAAACAGTATGGGAAGAATGATATTTCCCTTCTCTGCCAACAGTTTGCTATAGACGAAGAGAAGACTCAAGATGAATGGTGTAATTTTCGGTACAAATTTGACTCCCCACCAATGTCGACGTTGAGTACAGCTGGCGATGTTTGCCAATTAGTTATCATGAAACAGAGAAACGCGATCGAAGATGAATACCCCAACTTGTGTAAACTAGCTGAACTTGCTCTACTTGTTCCTATGTCTAATGCGTGGCCAGAACGCGGAGCATCGTGTTTGAAGAGAATTAAGTCACGACTACGCAATCGAATGAAGGGAGACTTGCTACAGGCAATTATGACAATTGATTTGCATAAGGCTAATGACGACGTAATCACTGATGCCGTAACAGCATGGCGAAACAAACCAAGACGTCATGTGTTTGGACCTGCACGCCGCCAGGACATTCATGAAACTACAATCGGTGATATATCAGAACTTGCTGATGAGCTTAGGAACTTAATTTGCTATGATGAACCAGATTGTGATGAGGACGATGTGTGTGGAAAGGACCAGTAATATTTCTACTCAAAATTGTAGTAAAATAACATGGTACAAGGACACAAAAACAATGACATTTGTACTCAAAATAATGTAGTCAAAACATGGTACAAGGACACAAAAACAATCACACAAGTGAGATGAGTGAAACACTACCTGTGATATGCAAAGAATAAAGACTAGTATTTACAGTAAACAAATGACTGGTCAGATTAGAGCATGTGAAACTTGTAAGAGAATGTATACCTATGACTACAAAAACTGCATTGATTGTTATATTATATATTTACTTTAATTTTCTTGAAATAAATCTTCAAAAATGAGAAAAGAAGACACTTGTGTTCTACACATTCATTTTAATTTTTAATGGGGAGGGAGGGGGGCAGTGTGTATGTAGTAGAGAGCCACGTTTCTTGGTTGAGAATCACCGAGGTGATTCCAAACCAAGAAACACCGAGGGGGAGGTGGTTCTCTTACTTAAACCACGATTAAAAGTCAAAGTACTTGACATTCATAACACATTTTTAACAATTACTTTACAAGAAAATATAATATTTAATTGTTAATTGTAAATTCATGTCTTAAATCGTCACTGATGGTTTAAAGAAGATGTTTATTATAGTCTAAATACCCCTTTTTTATGAATGGTCACTGTCCAAGAATTGTGTAGCAGGGATTTCTAGAAATCCCTGCCACACAATTCAGTTTTTGACAATGATGAATTCGTACACCTGTTGAATGCACACACCTGGACATTAATTCATTTATTCTAATATAAAAATGTAAATGAGCAAAAATCTGAACAAGCGAGTCAGTGTGTGACTTGCTGTGGTGCAGGTAGGATGTCCGACCAAGATGGGGACATATTTATTACTCAAAACTCGTACAGAGAGCCAGTATATTTATTGAAATTTCGCAAAATATTTTAGTCTAACAGTATGCACTACATTTTTTTAGTTGACTTTCCACGAGTTCAGATTGAAAGACTACATTTATATAATGTTTGAATATATGTTTCTTTACATTTACAGGATGTATCCGTATGTGGCTTATCGTCAGCTGGTGAGATTTTGCTGGGGTGTCCTTGGCAAGAACAACAGAGTGCCACTTCTTGTGCTGTAAAAAAAATTCGCGACTCTTTTCCCTCAAATACAGAGTATACATCATTCAAGTATCCACCTATTATAAGGTAACAAACTAGTAAGTAAAGTAGAAAAATGGCAGTAAAATAGTCCTCAGAGATATTTACATCTTTCATTTATTAAAATGCACTAACTTTCTTGTTCTAATGAAAGATTACAAGGCTACGTGTACTATGAGAACTAGTTAGTCTATTGCAACACATCCATTACTTTTGAAAACGAGTTAGTGCTCAAAACATTTTAAGTGTACTTCAAAGGACTGTTTTACTGATGTTTTTCTACGTCTCTTTGAATGCCTGGGTTCATAAATTTTAACGTTCAAAAAAGCCCAAGGAATTTTCTATTTTGGGGGGTCAGTTTTCCTGGAATCAAAGTATCTCGTGGACAAGTATATACAAAATTACATGTCACCAAATCAACAATCTCACATTTTGATTGGTGGAGAGCTCTGCATATATGCAGGCATATATTTCACCAACAGCCGTATTTTTGCTTGTTGTATAAAGTGATCACTGCATGTCCCTTTGTAAACAAATCTAAACAGACAACTAGAAATCAAGCTATAACCAGCATTTCCAATGCCAAATTTATTTTAAATCTTACAAAATATACTCTTTGTAAGTCTTTGAACTGCACCTTTCGTGTCACAGGGAAATCATCAAAAATTCCATACAGATAGGAGAAAGTCTAGTGACGGCAAACAGTCATCAAGCTATCGTAAACTTGAATTCATGTATTTATGAACAATACCAACAGTACCGCCACATTGCAATTTTCTATTTGACTAGAACAACAAAGCATACCACGAACATTTCTATACATTTAATGTAATACTGTATGCAAAACAGACGCTCATTTTTCAGCTGACGGTTATTATTTTGAATGTCACCGATTGATATGCAAATAGTAAACATTACATCATATTACAGAGCAAACGCGCTCTGATTGGATAATAAAGTTATGGTTGAGATGTAAACAGCATTACAGTCATACTGCGTGTGATACTACGCTCAACAGTATAACGCTGAAGTGATTTTATTTTGAAATGAAACAGTATTTTTAGACATTCAAAATCAATTTGTAGTAGCAGGTGATGTAGAAATATGTTATTTGCCAAATACTGTTTCATATCTTGCTACTCAAGGTCATATTTTCGGTATAACATCTCGCCTGTGGCAAGCTGATATTATGAAAAAAATGACATCTTGCAGCAAGATATGGAACAGTATTTGGCAAATAACATACTTCTTACAAGTGTGAAAATCTACTCCTGAACAACTGAACTGCAATTTCTTTGTTGGATTTTTCACATAGGCTACTGAGTGGTTCTGGTACTGCTACTTGTTCTTGTTCAGCATTGTTCATACACAGACGTATCAATTTGGACATCAGCTTACAAACGTAATCTATAAAAGGAATAAAAATATTGCAATGAGAATGGATAAAGTTTTAATATTCACTTTTCATATGGAGTACTAAGAACATGTACTATTATCTGAAACATTACTCTTACTCTTCACAGGCAAGTCAAGCATACTACATTGTACATTAGGAACAAGCCAGAAGACGACAAAATGAGCAATTCTTTGTTGAAGACAGACACCATCATAATGCATAATAAAGAGTTTCTGTCTTTCATGTTGCTTTAGGTTGCCCGTTACTACCTATTGTATTATTATTGCATTGTACTTTTTTTATTTAGAGGAAAATTAAACAAGTTAAACTGTTAAATTTGTGTGTGTGTGTGTGTTTTTCTTAGTTCTCCATAAATAGTGGACTTGTACTTTTGTATCTTGTACTTTAGAAAAAACTCAGTTTTTGTGACAAGAAATGGCTGGATTTTTGCTAACTGACCCTTTAGATAATTGGGCAGAGTGCAATGTAACAGTTGGCCTTTATATTATTGCATACTGATGTATCTTTCTTATCACTATTTACGTTTATCCTTACTATAACTAGGTGCTGTTTTCACAGCTCTGACGGAATGTCCTTGCTTTGCTCTAGGGTATTTTATGGTATACTGAAGCTGCCCTGTGCTTGTTGTTGCATGCTGTCTGCCAGCATTTTCAATGTAATGCAGAGCTGCTAGGATCAACCTACAGAAGAAAATAGTATTTTCCCCTTTAGACATTCATACAAAGTACTACGTACAACCAGTGAATGGCAAGCACTTATCAAGCGGGAACTTGTTACAAAGAAGGAAAAGTAAATGAGTGAATTGGATTTATTGAACTTTGTACAATGTGTTGTAAATATAGAGACAAGTATACATCATAAGTAAAATTTCATGACTTCTTTACACTAGTTTACAGTCAACCATAGTAATTTCCAGTTTCTCTGGCATTACATGTACATGTAAAGAGGCCATAAAATGTTCACATGATCAAGCCACACTTGTCTCAGTACTTCTAACATGTTGTGTCCAGTGTAGTTACCAACTTCAATTGTTTACTTACACTGTTTTCAAATGTTCCACTTTCAAATGTTTACCCGTCACTTTGAAAAGCACAAACATATATTTTGCATTGATGAGTGTGTTATTGGATATTTTACTAAGTACGTGAAAGCAGTGTTTTGCCTCACCTGCATGCAATACATTCCAGTATGAGAGTAGGCATACATCTTGGGTGCAAACTTGTTCACTATGCTGTGAAAACACTTCAACCCCATAAGTTTGCTGTGACGTTGACATCCTCTTCACATCTTTGACAAAAGCCTTTCGGCCGATGACTGTATTCAGTTTCAGTGCTGCTACTGAACCTAGAAACACAAGTATTGAAAAGTGAATGATTGTTACAGGCAGAGAGTGTGTGATATTGAAGATTTCTTACTTATTACAGATTAAAACACAAGATTTTGATACATCACCGTTACATTTGTCAGAGTTCGGGGGGGCAATTTTGAAGCTGTTATTCCTAATTGGTGGGATTGTTTCTTCTATTCTAATTTTGTAATGTAATGCAGTCTACCTCTACATTTGGTGTGAGTGCTTGACCTGCTGTATGATAGTTATGTATGATGTTAATCAAACTTTGGTTCTGGTGCTTGTTGATGTGGTTATTGAGTGACGACCACTTGTCAGCAATCACTTCCCCATTGCCATCAGGTGTGGATACAGCACACCAGTATAAGTGGTTTACAACTGACTGCATCCATTCCCCGATGGCATCACATTTCCTTTCTTTAGAAAGTTTCACAAGTCTTTTTTTCAGGTCTGAAAGTGTAAATATGTAATTTTTAGAACTTGATGTAAATTTCACTAAGTTTTGTTTTATAAACATCTGCAACACTATTTTAGTATATTAAATTCAAATTTTGGGTATTAAATACGGTATGCCTTAAGACGGAAGAGTAAATACAATGCACCAGCTCACTTTCTCAAATATAAGTAGTAGCTATAATGATCTGTTGTAAACATGAACTAACACATTGCAATGTTTCTATTGCACCAGAACCTAAAGTGAACCCCACTCCAGGAAATAGAGAGCGTTTCAAAAATTTATGTGTTACGGAGTCATTTTATCATTGTACATATGTCATTGTGGTATCTTTGCTATGGGATACCGCATCATGGGAGTCAGCAAAAATCATGTTTTTGAGTTGCACTTAAGAGTATTCAGGAGTCTAATTTCCCTATATATATTAACTTGATGTCTCTCTAATTGTAGGTGATGTAAAATCATGAAATGACTATAGCAAATAATAATAGTAACCAGGGAGAACATTAGTGACTGACACGTCACTGCCAGTCTTTATGAAGTTGAAATGTTCGTTGTAGGCGTCAAAAAAGGTCGAGGGATAGCGGGTCATTTTTTTTGAAGAGGAAAAAATTAAAATGTTTCCAAATAATTGATTTATAATAATCATTAGGTCTGACTTTACCGTGAATCCAGGCAGTCCTCGGCAGTGTCTAACGCACACTTCGCCAGAACACCATGTGGGCATGTAGTCCTGCTTGCATACGGAGTAATCCGGGACTCGATTCTGACAATTGTCCCTCTTAGAGTCAAGTCAGTAATATAGACTCGTGTACACCGTCTGTAAGCAGGACTAGTGGGCCTGTTACTAGTAAACTTACCGCGGCTACGGAGAGAATGTTGGCATGGTGATGTTGAAGCAGACTTTCTGCATAAAATAATTGAAAATGATTTCAAATGTACATGTGTAGGTTTAAAATTGAAAATTTGACAATACTTTGGCCACGGACAGTGTGGAATAAGTCGACTGCTTAGAATCAGGTTCTGGAAAGGAATGATGTCCACATACAACCAAGTACTATATGAACAGGATGGATGGATGAATGGTGAATGCATGGATAACTGAATGAACGAACGAACGAACGAACGAACAAATAAATAAATAAACAAATGAATGACTCTAGGAATAGTTCATTGGTATGCCGATGCGTTACTCATAATGTAATTGTAAAGTACAAATATATTTTTTTAACAAACAAAACAGAAGATTGCATAATTATAAATACATGTATAAATTGACTTTTTGGGGTTTTTTGCTATTTCGTTAAAACTTTATAAACTTGTTCTGTCATTCTAAAGGATTATAAAAATGTTATTTTGGAAACGTGTATATGTGTATTATACCAGGTGTAATTTTCATCATAGAATGGCATTTTAGATTCCATGTATGTCCTTATATAACATTAAAAAACATCACCAACAATTAAGTATTATAGCATTTATGTTGACATCCTACTTCTCTATATGATGTGTATGTTTTCCACATTCCATGAATGCATGTAGTGTAATTACAAGTGGATTATTCATAAGATTACTTACATCCACCTACCAGGCGTTCTTCATGAACAAAACACATTTAAATCGAGGAACGAATATCGCATGACTTCATTTTGTCAGATGCAGCAGGTAAATTAAGTGTTTTATAACCAAGTATACAATTTTTACATAAACATCCTATCTTAGATTGACATGACGGGCATGTGTAAGCTACCAGTGTTTTCTTGGTTTTTCTCTCACGCTTTCAAACAACTATTTGTAATACTCTACATACCATTTCCCCTGTATTTATGGAAGTGGGTATAAGTGAAGTGCAACTATACCTTTTGTTATGGGTTGCAGTAACTAGGTAGGCTCATTATTTAGCAGAACAATGCTGAATGGTTATATCCATTATCAGAATGATAATGCAATTCATTGCTTTCAAACTCAGACCACCAACCAAAATTACATATGATCAGTAATAAATTTAAAAAAACATTTAATTCAGTAAATTGATTTTAAATCTTTTGGACGGAACAGTTTGTTCATTCTAACTGGTAAACGATAACTTTCGTAACGAACGACCTTTCAAAGCATTCACAACATAGTTTGCATTGAAAAAATACCGCCAAATACCATTGTAGCACAACTATACAGTTTTTATCAATGTTTATGCACACGCTGATCCATGCTAGGTATAGGTGTTCATTTGCTGATTGACTATCCAACTAGACATATTTGCATACTTTTTTTGAACGTTTTATTCATTTGTCTATTAATCCCTATTGTTATTTTTGCAATACACATGATCATTTGGCTGTTGCTATGGACACGGTCTCGTTGCTAGACAAATTTATGTGTTTACCCCTCATTTGCATATTACTGACAGAATGATCATGTCATGAACTAATCTAAATTTAGTCACCTCTAAGAACATTCTCACTAACTTTCGGGCCAATCTGCCAAGTACTTTTTTACTTTAAGTTGTTTACTTACACACACACACACACACACACACACACACACACAGATAGACAGACAGACAGACACTTTGCCATGCCTATAGCACTACTCAACCTTAACAGTTCAGTTGTGCTAAACATTGTCCTTAAAATCATGGATGTACATATATTTTATGTATGGTACATTAAGGTATTATAAGTCATGAAATGTACTAGTCCTTGCTCACAGAGTTGATTGGGATTCAATTCTGACATTTTCCCTTTCCTTCTAATGTCAGAGTGGAGTTCTGACCTATGAAGACTACAGGCAGGACTAGAAATGGACATATAAAGCACAGTGAGCAGTGAAAATTTCCAATGTATACTGTGCACAACAATAAATCCTCACGAAATCAAACCAGGTGCAAGCAAAAGTTTAATGTTAAGAAGTAGTCAGTTTAGTTTGACTGAATTCATAAAATTTAAAATTAAATTATTCTTTTCCGCAAGATTTTCAAAAATGTTCAGGAAACGGTCCATCGAACGAGTGTTCTCGGAGTGCCATTTCTCCATCATATCTTTTTTCTCTTTCTCTCTGTCTTGCCGTTCCATTCTATACTCTTCAAATGCTTGAGAAAGGAGTCAGATGCAGATCTTCTTTTCTTTCTGTTAACTTTCTTAGGTTCGCCCTCGACCTCACTGGCAGCATCATTGTTTCCATCATCTTTTACTGATTCTGACAGACATGAATCACCCTGTCCTTCCTCCCTTCGTTGGAAACCTTCCAGATTGGAATATACGTTTAAAGGGCGGACAGAGTGAGACATGCCGTATATTTCAGCAAATTCGTCATAGAATGGGCAGGTTTACCTGTTGTTACCGGTAGTGTTATTGTGGTCACTCGTAGCTGTAAACGTGGACTTGAGGTTCAGGAACTTCCTTTCCCACTAATCGGTGGAATACGGTAGATTATGCTCATGAAGCTCTGCAGATATTTCTTTCCACACACTTTTGTTTTTAACTCGGGGATCTTTCATTAGGCGTATCTTTACTTTATAGAGATCTAAGAGGAGAAGCACAGCTTCCCTAGTCCACACAGTTCTTGTTGATACAACTTCATTGCTACCATTAGAGCTTGCTATAGCAGAAGTTTCTTTTTCGTTTTCTGTTGGTGCCGGAATGGTTGTTGTTGTTGTTGTTGTTGTTGATGATGATGATGATGATTGTGAAGCAGAAGTTGTTGGTACATCTGGGATGACAGACGATTGCCCCGATTCTTGTGGAGATATTCTTATTACATTACAGCCAGCCACCTGTGGATACCGAATCTTCAAAACAGCAATATCAGTTTCTCTGTCTGTAAGAAGAAGAGTTGTGTTTCACATGATCAAAATCAACTTGCACTATGTCGCACTGCACTAGTGCAGCCCTATGCAAGTTAAGAGTCGGACTGCTTTCACAAAAACTTAGAGAAGCAGGGATTTGTGGGGGGGGGGGGTGATTGAAAACAAATAAGTTTGGTTGGTTGATGGGAGTATTTGAAAAATATACCGACTGAGTGACTCATCATAAGTGGAAATGAATAGAATCCTGGCCTGGTTATTGCAATAACCAACCACAATCATGGTACAAAAGTAAATGCATGCAACTAAAACTTGACTGATTTAATTAAAATGATAAAATGTTAAAGTTGCCATATGGATGAAACAATTTTATCATGGCTTCCTACTTGAAAGATCATTGTCAAACAATGTGTACCAAGTCCTTGACTGTAACTCAATAAATTGGAAAAGATTAATAAATGTGTAATACTTTTGTTACTATACATACAACAACATAAAAAAATGAATGATCATATGTTAATATAAAAAAAACTTCATTTCAAGGAGCATACTACATACTGCCTTATATATTTTTTAAAATGAGTTGTACATCAATATATATCAATCTGATAAACACAGTAAAGTGAGTACATTGTTTAAATTTCTTATGATAAAATGTAGTGTTAGAAATTGAGTTTTTACACACATATTATTTAGGATTATAACATGATCTATGCATATATATGAAACCGTGTGTTGTATAAATTTTATTTGGCATGACAAGAGGTACTAAAATATGTGGGTTTGACAATTCCCCCCCCCCCCCTCAAAAAAGAAGTTTTTCACCATTCATCAACCAGGGCCAGGGCTAAAATAAATAGTGTACACAGTACAGTGTTATTGTCTGGTTGTTTCAATGTTTGCAGCTTGAACATCAACTGAGTGACAGAGGTCAGTATTTTTTGCTGTGGTTTTCCATGTTTTTGTTCAATCTTGAAGACTTTAATTATTAATGAATGTGTGATAGAACGTTCATATTTTCAATACATCATGAGAGTTACTGGCGTTTATCGACGCGAACTTGCTTTTGAATTGACTTCTAACTTAGTTCTAAAGACGAACCACACACCCGAGCCGTGCGTGGCTAGCCATACCATGTGATTTGTATTTGTATAGTGTATTTGACTTGATACTATGATAGTGAGCGCCGTTAACCACATGCACTCGAATCAATCTGTATGGTTTTTGAAAAAAAATTGTAGTGAATTATTTACTACACATTTTTTTTTAATCATACAGATTGATTCGATCGAATGCCTAGCCCGGGGCTGACAACCATGTATATGTTGAAGGTCTGACTGTGTTAGACAAACCATTGTCCGAGATGTCCCATATAAAAAGACTTGGGTTTTACTCACCAGTAGCGGCCAAGTGGCATCAGCCGGTTGCAACTGTGTCGCGTAAGTACTAAAGTAGCTTACGTTAAAAGTTTATCACTAAGCTTTGGTGAAATAAAAACACAAACGTGAGTATAAACACTGTCTCTTGACATTGCCACGGTAAATGCACACGATCAGCTGGTCATTTGTTTACAGCTTCGTAGCAACAGTAACCGGTTGCGTACGTAAAGAAATCATATTGTAGCCAAAGTGTAACAATCTAGACTTGTGTTGGGATTCCCTTTGAACATTACACCAGTTGCCACATTGTACTCAATTTGTACGTCTATCGTCTTTCTAGTCTAGTAAAAAAAATAGATGTTTTGTTTTTGTATTGCAGAGGGTACGGATACTGTAATTTGTAAACACGGCACAGCCTTACTGTTTAGTCTGCAAGATTTTTGTAGTCGGCACTCCGATAGACACACCGAGACAAGAACAGACGTAGAATGTTATTGGGACAAACCAAGACAGGAGTCCAAACCAGTGGAGGTCGATGATTTGGCTATACACCATAGTTGTGTACATCCAGTTCAGCCAACTACATCATCCTACAACCCATGCTCTAAATCGTCACCATCTCAAGACAGAGAGTTGCAAACCAAGATGTACTACATTTTTAAAGGTTCTGACAGTTAATGGAACAGTTGTTAGACCCAATGAGTGATGATAATGATGACAATTGTAATCTTACAGTGATATGTATATCTGATTTAATGCATATGTTTAGGTCTAAGGGAGGAACAGATTTCATTCAGTTTATGATTTCTAATACAACAATAAATGATATAGAGAGGATCCAATCATTAACCACAAAGCAACAGCTTTCTAGTGAATGGTTTTACTACAGGAAAGGTAGAATTACAGCAAGTATTGTAAGTGACATTGTAAAATGTAAGGGAAAAAGAGAAAGGGTTGATACCATTGTTAGCAGAATTATGGGAGAAAGCTGTGACCTGTCTGGTGTTCCAGCTGTGCATTTTGGTATTGAAAGTGAGCCGTCATTCGACAGTTTTACTCTGATAAATATGCTAAGACACATAGAAAAGCAAAAATAAAGCAAACAGGATTGTGTGTATGTAAGGTTTGTCCCTACATTGGTGGAAGTCCTGATGATCTTGTCAAGTGTGTATGTTGTCCTCCTGGTCAGTCAGAGTATAAAGCATGCTATAAACATAGGAATGGTTTTCCAAAGGATGCAGCAGAAGACCCTCAGTATCAAAATGTATATCTTGATGAAAATAATGAAATGAGACTTTGTACAGAGTCTGCTTGGTATATACAAATTCAAGTTCAGCTTGCATGCACTGAACGTCAGTGGTGTGATTCTGTGTTATACACACGCAAGGGAATTGATGTTGACAGGATATATTTTGATGACATATTTTAGAAGTCAACTGAAAAGTTGCTTTCTGCATTTTACAGAGCAAATGTCATAAACAGGTTAATGTAATTATCAAAATTGTAAAGATATGTGATAATCCAATCTTGCTCTTTTTATGTGCTATTTATCCAGGTATATTTCTGTAACCATAAATAGTAAGTCAAATAGTAAGTCACAGTATATACATGTACATATTTTCAAAGGGCCTAGAGACAGGTTTAGATTACTAATTATTATGGTATTTTCATTCTAAGTGTAGAGTATTAATTTTGATGACACAATAAAAATGCAACATTTCTATATTTGAATAATCTATTTTATTGTAAGAGTCAACATGACTGCTTTGTAAACATCAGTACATAAATTTACAGAATACATGTAGCATATGAACATTTTCTTATTAAAATGTACGTCCAAAATCAAGTATTTATAATTAACGAAATGAGTTGTATAAATATATAAGTGATTCCTAATATAAATATATTGTTAGTGTATTTATTCAGCTAGTTCAGTCTGTTCAATATTCTAATAACTAATATATAATGTATTAAATATATTAATTTTGATTTAAATAACTACCTATTCAATATATCTTTTTGGTATTTTTAAGAATTAAAATATCACAATCTCACAAGTTATGTGTATGTATACTGTAGGGAGTTCAGTGAAAAATTTAGATCCTTAATAGCTATATTTCAATATTTGACAATTATCATCCTAGGAAATTGAAGTAAAACAACACAAAAAATATTGAAATTGGTCCACCGGTTCAAACTTTATTACACTTTTACCGCGCTAAAATTTACCCGTTTTTGAGAAAATTGAGTTGTAAATCTCTAATAACTGACAATTTCCCAATTTTACGGGAACTTAACTTCTTAAAAACTGCACTCATTAGCAAAACTCTTTAAGATATTGAAAGAGTTATACCCAATTAAACAATATTTATATGACTTCTAAAAAGAAATATTCTATTTTTAAATTTCAGGACATCCCAAAATGCTAAGTATTTCATCTGACTTTTTTCAGTGCGGCACCATTGAAAAACATCAAAATCCTACAACTTTGATGACTGTTAACTTCAAAATAATTCTCTCAAGTTAGCTACAATTTTCAGACAACACAGCTATTTAGTTACAAAATTAAAAAGATATAGTCATAGATTAAATTCAGATTATATTTGTATATTTTCAACACATTGAAAATCATGAAGAGCCTTATGTTTTCATTATGAACAATGGCGGCCATATTGGATTTTTAGGAATTTTAATAAACAAACTTTTTCTGTTCATGGAGTTTATGTTACTAATTTATACATTCGCCAAAGTGATAAAATAATTGTTTAGGTGTTTATATGTATCACATTTAGTGATTGAAAGTATCAAATAATTATTAAAAAGAAAATAAGTAGGGAGTGTAGTGAAATTTTCATCTTTAAATGTTTACTTATTTACAACAATTGAATATGAATTTACATAGGTGTAATTCATTGTCTCTTATGTATGATATCAATTTCATATTAGACAGCAAATATTAAATATATGCAAACCTCACCTGATCACCTGAAAGTTAATTAAAAGTATTTGTTCTTGAATGCTGTGTAAGACTTCTCTACTTGATCAATGTTTCTCACTGACCATGCACGCAATAGCGAATCTCTAGGTTCAACATAAATTTCCTTCAAAATAAATTTGGGATCGATTGTGGCAACATCATCTTTGGTTGGCCATTTAAAAGAATTATTAGCACGACTGTTCCTCATGAGAAAATGGGCACTGATAGCATGTGGGGTACACGAAGTGACTTCACCAGCAAACCAGTCATCTTCATAGGCAACTGCTATATATATGCCGGGTTGTATTGGTTGTGTAACCCCAAATTGTTCTGCGTGTGTTCTTGTTTCTCTTTTCTTCTTTCTCTTAGCTATTTGTTTTGTGTTGTTATTATCTACTACCTTCAAATTGTTATTAATGTCATCAACAAAGTTTGGTAGGACACCTGTTGTATGAATGATACTATTTAGATTCTGTGCAAGTTGTTGTATTGTCAGTTTTTTCCCCTGATCCTGCCACTTCTTTAGCTTTTTGTTTACAAGTTTTGTCTTTAAAATATCAACATGAAACAAAATCTGGTCTTTCAGTGCTTTCACTTGTTCACTTCTCTTCATCTCTCTTAGTTTTTTCTCTATTTCTACTTCACTTTTCCAAACCCCATACTTATTTCTAATCCTGTGTTCCAATTGAACTGTCTTCTGTTGTTTTCTTTGTAGTTGTTTGTGTTTCTTCTCCATTCTCATTCTCTGTAATTGTCGTCTTTTCTTCATCAGATCCTTACTGTAATTTTGTTCTCTTTTTTTACGCTTTGGAACTTCTTTTCTTGCGATCTTTAAGTATTTTGTCTTAATTTTGGGGGGAAGAGTAGTAATATATGCTGTGGTCTTATTTCTAGAATAACATATGATTCCTGCTTTTGATAATCTTCCTTTTTGAGGGGCTCTTCTTATCTGTCTATCAAGGTCAGAAAAGTCACTTTCAGATCTTATATTAGTCAGTGGTGCATTCCACACCTCATCAATCAATGTACTATTGGGTTGGTTCTCGTTCCCCCCAGGTAGTTGATTCTTTAATTGTCTATCGACAACAGGGATCATAGATTTGCAAAAACACTGTAATGCTTTGGAGGTTAAGGCACCAAACTCTGTATCCCTTTCCTTTGGAAATAAGTGTGAGTACAAATCATCCTTGGTTACAGTTGTATAAGTTAAGTATGATGTTTCATTTAACAATGGTGATGGATCTATTGCATTGTCAGCTAAGCATGTTTTTAATTCTAGCCAGTGTTGGTTCATGTCATAGTAGTGAATATCTGTTCTTTCTAACATACCATTAATGGCCCAGATATTAATTTTGAGATTATACCGAGTGCCCTACACTCTGCCATTACCAATTTCTCATCTAAAATGGAACCTATTACACATCAATTTGTTCACAGAGTCAACTCGTCCTGACTTCAAAAAGTCAGAGATACGGTTTCTATGGTAATAGACGGCTGCACCCTGATGAAATGCTATGTTAAATCTATGGTGTTGAAATGTTGTTAGATGATTCATTTCTTTTATTTCATCTAAGTAAGGGGCAAAATCAGTGAAAACTCCTGATTTCTGACATCCAGAGTTGGTGAAGGCTTTACTAGCTTGGTACAGAAGTGCAAAGCAGTGTGACTGGTTACCAAGTGGTCCTTTCTCTGTATTTCAATTGATCTTCGTTTTCACTTTCAAAACATTTACTTGAGTTACTGACTACTGTTGCCAAACCACTAAGGACATGCATACCACACAATAGGTGATTCACTGTTTTCATACTAGTTTTCTCAGATTCGTTTAACTTGTCCCAGTTCTTTTCCACTATTGGTAGTAATGTTCCTCTCAATTCTCCTAATTTGCTTTTGTATTTTTTGTTCACTACATGGCGATCGCTCATTATGTTTTTAATGTGGAGGAGCAGTTGTGCATATATTTCTTGATGTTCAATATCATTTTCAGAGATGGCCTCACTAAGCTCATGGAAGGTGTGCATGGTGGCTGATATTTAGTCATCAGCACTCCCTCTCAAGAGTTCTTGAAACCCTAAAGAGAGTGATGTTTTATCAGGGAGTGTGACCTGGATCCCAGCATAATCAATAAACCTCTTTCTAGTACCATCTGAATGGAGAGTGTTTATTGGTGGTTGTTCTAGGATTTTGGAAGCTGCCTGGGCCTGTGCAATCACTAAAGCTTCGACTTGCATCATTGATGTCAGTGATTTGCTAGGTAGTCTCTCAACATCAGCATTTGGGAGGTCTTTAAGTACAGATTTAACTATAGCAGAACAGCTTTCGATAGATACATTATGAGCCAGTAGATCATCGTACTACATCTAACATATACTGTCTGTATATTTTCCATCTTTGAATGTTTTTACATCTGGTTCATTGTCAAGCATGTCATTTATTTGTTCCTTGAGTTCTTGATTTTCATTTTCTAATTCAGATATTTGTTCTTTAGCATGTTCTAATTTCATTTGATCACTTCTCTCAATCGTCACAGCCTTTCGCTTCCAGAAGCTTTTATTTTTTTGGAGATTTTTCTTTTCTTTTAATATCTGATCCAGTTGTTTGTTGAGTTTCTGTGTTTCTTCTGTTACTTTATCTAACATTTCATTTTTGTCTCTGAGTTACTTGCTCATCTCTGATATTTGATCATCACGTCGTTTTATTCTTTTGTTTTCATTTCTAGATGATAATGATGCTATTTTCTCTTTCAGCTGAGCAATGAGTTTTATCTTATGTTTGTACTTTTCTGACAGTTTCTCCATCTTTTTGTATTTCTCTAGAGCTGCTAATTTTTCCTCAGACAATTCCTCCATAGCTTGAGTTGGATTACTTATTTCTTCATAACTATCAGCTAGACTACATGTAAATCTTCCAATTAGATTTTCCAAATCTACGTCACTTGTGCCATCTTCTTGATTAGAAATTCCCCCACTCTCATCACCACTAACTCTATCTTGAACTTTTCTAGCTGGTGCCTTATAGGGTTGACTTAGAAAACTCTCTACATCATTACCACTTCGTTTAATTTTCAAATACCTATCATGTAGACGTGTCCATTGCTGGCTAACTGCTGTCACACTAAGGTCACTGGTTCCTAACATAAGTACACCTAGCCACTTCATAGCATGACTCCATGGAAGGTGTTGACTCGCCAGGAAATTCTTTAATTCTAGTATGTGTCTAACTTCTAGGTTCATTGTACGATCTTCATTCTGAGCAAAGCTACATGTTTTCAATATCTCTGGTGTGATGTGTTTGTCTTGAAAAGTAGATGATAATTTTGGTATGGAAGTTGAAATTGGAATATTAGCTTGCATAATATCTGCTTCATTCCCTTCCTGCCTTGCTCTATCTTCTTCCTAACTTTCCTGACTAGATTGCTAACTTTGGATGGTAAGTTCAGGTTCGGCTCAAATAACCTAAGGACGCTAGGCAACACCTGCTGAATATTTGTACCTGTGGTCTGAAGCCCACTGTGTAGACTAAGAAGGAGCTCATTTGTCAAAGGAACATCACATCCTATCTCTACTAATGTTGTCTTTCCTGACAATAAACTTTCTAGTTTATCACAGATTGTGAGAGTAGTTTCCATACTCTAAGTAGAGAAAAATATATCGACAGTTATTAAATTGTATATACCATTTCTAGTACACATTGATCTGATTTAATATTATAGCATTTGTAAAGACCAAAAAATTACCTTCTCATAAGGCAAGTCTCCATAGTGTCATCCTTAGAGTATATTAGAATGTATTTCCAACATAAAAGCAAATAAATTTGAACGTTACCAGTAGTATTAATTAAAAATTTCGTTACTAATTACATGTAAAACTAAAAGTCACTTCGTGTATCATACTTCCGGGTTGACATAAACATGTATACTTACTACGAAATGACAAACACAAAACCATTAGTAAAATAAAATAAAAGTTCAAGATTTTTATTTTCAAACTGAACATCAATCTCCACTAAACATTCAATAACTGAGTTCGTGTATTTCATTTATTTAGAAATGTTCCTCAAAACACAAACACGGAACACGGAACGTGTAATTGTAGTACTACTACCATGGCTTCCAGTTCAATATGTAGACTAACTCAGTGTAAGTTGTAACGATAAAATTTACGATCATCACCGCATGTAGGAAGTACAAAAACATAGAACACATTGCTTTCTTGCTGAATAAACTCATCGAAACAAAATGAGACACGAACTAGACCCACAAACTAAAACGATTTGAAATTCAACGCACCGATATCAACATGATAACATTGCGTCGTCGATTTTGACAGCCGCCATTGAGCTCACCCAGTCAGTTACGTCGAGCGCCCGGTCGAACGTTGACATCCAGATTTGTACAACGTTTTTATAAAGGGAGCTCGTTAATGACATACTAAATGAATAACTCAGAAACATAGTTTAAATACCAACTGATCTAAAAATATCTGTTTAGAAAGACTACGTACCGTCTATAAATACGAAATCACGCGACAAAAACTTCAATCTTACTTTACTACTAGAAATGTCGGCCCTATCCGTATTTAACACATATCATCTTACAGCTAATTTTATTGGCTATAATTTCAGCTAGATTTGAAACATCTTTACATGATTGGCTCTCTCTTCGCTATTTCCGTTTTCAAGAGACACCCCCGCCAGAATCAAGTGCTACGTAGTGTGACGTCGTACGGCAATGGCGCGAAGTCGCCCAACAGGCGATTTTCCCACCGGGCGTGCTTTTCGAAAACTACACAACATATGCTTTTAGGGCGCGAAATCATTGCAAATCTACCCCCTTTCAAAACTAATCGTAATTTTATCGCGAAATGACAACCGGAGTTGGTTGAAATAGCAAATTAAAAATCGAATGAAGTTTACAGTGACCGTGAATTCGTATGTATGGCCGCCATTTTGAATTCTGAACTCCCTACTGAATATAAAAGTATAAATAGATGATGGATGTACATATCATACTACACATACATTTTCTAGTAGTATTACTGGTGACATTATTAAATATGAAAGTTTGACATGAAGAACCATCCCCAAACCATCTGTGTTTATCAGGTTATTAGATGTTTCACTTTTTTACCAGTGGAGGTAGCATATTAGACAAGTCTGCTGCTATTGTAATCATCTGACCAGTTATAGGTTTCAGAGTTAGCGGTATAACCTGATTTAATAATCTAAATCGTTACAACCGTCCAATTGCCCTTTCAACATGAATTCTAAATCTAGCTATATCTTGAGTAGCAAGTACCTCTGCAGAATTCAAGAATCTTCTCTTACCAGTTTTACGACGTGTGAAAGGGGGCATTATCAATTTAGCTTTTTTTGGCAACAATAGATCTTGTATATTGAAACCTATATCTGCTAGTATTGCATCACCTGCTTCCAACAAATCCATGAATCCAGATTTGCTAGTTATGTATCGATCAGAAACATTTCCCGCCCACAATCTAGATAAAAAGGTGAATGCTCCTGAAGGACTCACAGCAACTAAAAGTTTGAATTTGTGTTGTGGGACTTATATGAACTATATGTTACAACCTGGGCTTTTACATTTCTTGGTGTCTCAATGAAAAATTCTGTACAATCTATGATTGCTCTGACATTGGGAAACTTTAATCTGAATGATATGGGCATGTATTTATCAACTAGTTGTCTGGTTGGCCATACCATACACTTAGATAACACTGTACTCATGTAAGTAATCCAAGTGGTAAATATCCGTGAAACCCTTGATTGTGACGCCCCAAACAGATCACTCATAAAAACAGTAAGAAGACCTAAACGAAAATGAACAAGTGTCAATATATATTCTTCATATCTACTTAATTTTATTTGTGGTCCACTCTTCTTTCTTTTATTTCTCTGATAATGTTTTGCATGTGCACTTTCCTTTCCACTCCAATACTTCAGCTTCATCTCATTTTCATCTAGAATACTGAAGAAATTATTTAATTTCTCTTTACTGGGCACACCAGTATACTGACTGACAGAGGAATCTGATTCAACTACCTTTTCAATAAAAAGGTCACGGAGTAACTTACTTTTATTAGAAAGTGTACTGGTCATAGACTCATTTTCCTTAATATATTTATCTATCTCAGCACAGGTGATATCAGTTTGAGTTCCTGTACTTGTAACTGTACTGTTCCTGTTGTTGTTATTATTGTTAGTATTGTCACTTGTTTCACATTTTCCAGCATTCCTATCATCATTACCACTTATTGATATAATTCTCACTTTGGCAGGTCTGTTATCCAATTCATCATTTTTACAGAGAGTACTAGTATGTGTACAAATATAATCATGATGGTTGACAGGCTCTGTAACTTGATGTTCAGCTACACATTCCAATCCTGTAAAGGGGAAAATAAGGAAAGCAATGAGTTTGGAAATAATACTTTACTCTACTTTTCATTATCTAATACACCTTATGACTTATTCATGGTCAGTTTACCAATTCATACCTTGGGGTCCTTGTCATTATTCATGTTTTGTTTTGACCGTTTTTTCGGGGGGGGGGGAGAAAATGAAAGCATCATAATATAACATCAAATTTCATATTGAAATCCTTGACAATTTCTGAATTCACATTGCTAGGGAAATGTCTGGTGCAGTAATCATTATCAGAGTAAAATATGATAACAACAAGACTGTTTTATCAAAAATGTTCTGCCACATAATAGTATGACCTGGGTACGCTACATGTCTGGCTATATTGTTACAAAGTAATCAAGTTTAAAAACAGGTCACACTTTCATATATATGTCGGATAGAAATACCACCACAAGAACTTTAGATTATTTAGCATATCATTCTCCTCATAAAATGGTGTTATTTACCTAGGTTTGTCTGTAGATGTTGACCCCTTGTCACTCGACTCGTGGCTGGACTGTGTGGATAGTTTCTACTGCAACTTCTACTCCAACATCAATATCATCAGCTGGGATCATGACTGGATGTTGATAATCGTTGTATGAAAACATCGTTGGCAGATATTGGTTCGCGATTTTCGGCTTCCCTCCAAGAAAATGTCTTGAGCACACCCTTGAATACCTGTTTGGTTCCCAATTTGGTTTCCTTCGCATCGCAAGCACCCATTGTTTTCGTAGTTTCGGGTATCTTTTCGTCGGAAATGGATGAAAGGAAATATCCTTCATGAACGGATATTTATCATATCGTTGCCGTTTTAAAGAGGCTGAACTACACTCAGGGGCATTGCAGTAAAAGTGTGGCATATTCAGACCAAAATCAAGTCAGATATGGCGAAAATGTTTGAACAGAGGCGAAATATGTCATCTGATCGAGCGACTTGTTGTACATTCAAGGCTGTATCAGCTGTCAAATCAACCCCGCACTACAGATGAAATTGATTGCCTTTCGATGATAGAGGGCGCTGCGTCGCATAGCAACGACGAGAACCCGGAAATCAGCTATTAATACAGTTTCTTGCTACATTTCGTCTCAGACCTTACTGCTCTGAGATTTCGTAGAAGTGAATGAACAAAGTTTTACCATGCACATCAAACGTTGACATCAAAGTATTGACGTCCGTGTGTCTCCATCAAGTTTCAGTAAGCCGCTAAATAGGTTATTTTCATTCAGACTAAATAATAGTAAGAATTGCTAACTTTGAGTGTAGAATGTATTGCTTTCTATATGATTCTATCAAACAGAGACAGTGAACAATAATCTGCAACGCACTGTACCCACGTACCCACATATATAAATGAAGTCAGTTTATAACTACACTTTTGACGCCACTTTTCCTCATCCTCTTATAAAAATAAGCTTTTGTGAGTATAAAATGTATTTTATTTTTTGCATTTGTTACTGTTGTTGCATAAAATAAGCATATGATGTTTAACTTTTCTCTCCGTTTCGACGATTGATTTCCTGACCATTTGAGTCTCGTAATACCAAGATCTGTGTGATAACTGCTATTGATGCGCGCACACAAGTCAGAGAACTTAGTTGCCAGGAGCAACAAAAGTACCGTACGGTCACGTGTAGCATCAATATCTATTATTCGTTCGATGAAGATTCCATAATTCGGTTGTGAGTGAAGACGATGAAAGCGGCGGCACAGTCCTCTCTCCATATACCACAGAAAATCGTCAATTTGTAAGTACATGGATTCAAAATACTCAAAATTCATTTTCTCTTTATGTTACGGAGGTCATGAAAGGTGCATATATCCAGGGCAGACTCGCAGTCACCATTACTTACGACTAAAAAACAAAAGTAGGCGAGGGGATTTTACACATCGTCGCGACAACAAGTTAAGCGTTTCTCCCAGCGTTTCACCCAGTCTCAACACCGAGGGCGCAATACACTACTTATACTGGTAATCGCTCATGAAAACATCATTTTCCTTTAACCTCCTAGTGCAAAAAATTCTTGTTTGTGCCGCAACCTTAGAAAAATTTAGGTTTCTTTCAACATTCCCATCGAATATTCGTCTGCCGCGGCAGGCAAGGGGCGGCAGCTTTACTATTTTCGCTATATGGATGCTGCACTATCAATGGTATCATTACAGAAAGATGTACGTATGAACCCTTTTTTATACCCTTTAAGCGCATAAAGGCTATTTGGTCATCTCCTGAAGATTAAAATTCCATTAACTATTATAAATACATAATATCCGCGACGGATGTATCAGGCGACGGAGAAACACAAAAGACAAGATTTGACCAGGAAAGTTTTCGCTGTACAAAACAACTTTATGTTCAAAATAGTTATCATTCTGACAGACATTTTATTTTTATTTAGTCCATTTTTTTCTTTCTTTTCCCCATTTTTATTTATTCCTTTTATCATACTTTTAGTTTTTTATCTTTATTTTATTCATCTAATTCATTTATTTATTACATTTTAGTTCCCATATTTTGTATGAAAGGGTACAGTTAATTAGTTATTATTCTTTTCATTTGATACTTGCATAATTACTATAATTATATGACAAAAGGTAGGAAGAAATAAATTGATGTAATATGTTGGATTGAGGCAATATCCCCAATATATCCCATAATATCACAATACTATAGTACGTCGAAAACAGGTGAGGATTATGAATGACATGCTTCAGTTTACAAGCTTTTCACTCGAAAACAATATTCACATAAATCTTACCTTAAACTAAAACTATTTTAGGGTAATTTTAATACCTAACTTCTATGACATTACAATATTGTCTTTACTTCTAACATTACAAGTACAGCTGATTACATTGTAAAGATTTCATTGACACGTCAGTACATATTATAGTAATTATAAATGATGTCATTGACACATCAGTACACATCATAGCAATTATTAATGACGTCATTGACACGTCAGTACACATTATAGCAACTATAAATGACGTCATTGACACGTCAGTACACATAGCAATTATTAATGACGTCATTGACACGTCAGTACACATCATAGCAATTATTAATGACGTCATTGGACGTCAGTACACATTATAGCAATTATAAATTGCGTCATCGGATCATTCGTTAGTTTTGAGTTTAGTCGATTGCAAATTATGGTTAGGTATGCTTCAGTAAGTATAAAACGAGTACCTGTCAAAAATACAGCAAAAATTAATTACACACAAAACGTATAAATTCACCTTGAGCATCTTTGGTGTCCGATAAGTATTTCTCATGACGTCATAACAATATAAGATCGAGATGCAAGTGAAAGACTACCAAAAGGAGTTCTTGCTTTCAATGTGTGATATGGTGATCTACATCGTTATTGACACTATGTAAAAAGGTGACGGATTCAATGATAAACAGTCGGAACAAAAGCTTCTGTAAAAAATTCTGTAATTCCAACCAACTCCGTCTTGACATAACCTTAAGTTGCTGTTTCCATCCGTAGAGAATGTAAAATAAGACAATTGTATCAGAAATCAACTAAAACAAAGCTCCTCCCCATCCCTATCCCCTCCAAAGAACTTCGATCTTTGACGTAATTATTTGATGGTAAAGATCTATCCCAACGATGGGTTAAGTGCTAGTAACCTCTGACCCCATGTTATTTACGAAATCCTAGAATATTCAAATTTATCCCGTCAAAAGAAGATGAAATCTGGATAGATGGTAAAGATCTATCCCAACGGTGGGTTAAGTGCTGGTAACCTCAGACCCCCATATTATTTACGAAATCCTAGAATATTCAAATTTATCCCGTCAAAAGAAGTTGAAATCTGGATAGATGGTAAAGATCTGTCCCAACGATGGGTTAAGTGCTGGTAACCTCTGACCCCATGTTATAACGAAATCCTAGAATATTCAAATTTATCCCGTCAAAAGAAGTTGAAATCTGGATAGATGGTAAAGATCTGTCCCAACGATGGGTTAAGTGCTGGTAACCTCTGACCCCATGTTATAACGAAATCCTAGAATATTCAAATTTATCCCGTCAAAAGAAGTTGAAATCTGGATAGATGGTAAAGATCTATCCCAACGATGGGTTAAGTGCTGGTAACCTCTGACCCCATGTTATAACGAAATCCTAGAATATTCAAATTTATCCTGTCGGTAGAAGATGAAATCTGGATAGATGGTAAAGATCTATCTCAACGGTGGGTCAAGTGCTCGTAACCTCTGACCCCATATTATTTATGAACTCTGGAATATTCAAATTTATCATGTCAAAAGAAGATGAAATCAGGATAGGTGGTAAAGATCTATCCCAACGGTGGGTCAAGTGCTCGTAACCTCTGACCCCATGTTATTTATGAACTCTGGAATATTCAAATTTATCCCGTCAAAGGAAGATCAAATCTGGATAGATGGTAAAGATCTATCCCAACGGTGGGTTAAGTGCTGGTAACCTCTGACCCCATATTATTTATGAACTCTGGAATACAAAAATATATCCCGTCAAAAGAAGATGAAATCTGGATAGATGGTAAAGATCTATCCCAACGGTGGGTTAAGCGCTGGTAACCTCTGACCCCATATTATTTATGAACTCTGGAATACAAAAATATATCCCGTCAAAAGAAGATGAAATCTGGATAGATGGTAAAGATCTATCCCAACGGTGGGTTAAGTGCTGGTAACCTCTGACCCCATATTATTTATGAACTCTGGAATATTCAAATTTGTCTAGTCAAAAGAAGAAGAAATCTGGATAGATGGTAAAGATCTATCCCAACGGTGGGTTAAGCGCTGGTAACCTCTGACCCCATATTATTTATGAACTCTGGAATACAAAAATATATCCTGTCAAAAGAAGATGAAATCTGGATAGATATATCCCAACGGTGGGTTACGTGCTGGTAGCCTCTGGCCCCGTATTATTTACGAAATCTTGGAATATTCAAAATTATCCTCTCAAAAGAAGATGAAATCTGGATAGATGGTAAAGATCTATCCCAACGGTGGGTTACGTGCTGGTAACCTCTGACCCCATATTATTCATGAAATCTTAGAATATTCAAATTTATCCTGTAAAAAGAAGATGAAATCTGGATAGATGGTAAAGATCTATCCCAACGGTGGGTTAAGTGCCGGTAACCTCTGACCCCATGTTATTCATAATACCTGTTTTATCATACCATTTCTGTGATGCTGTAAGTTTTGGTTTGGGTGAGAAAACACCCCATAGGCATTGCTGGACAGAGCATTGGTAAAATCCTACCTTAACTGTTTGGCTTGTAAATGTTTGGCATGAAGGAAGGGTTTCGTAGCCGGCTCGCAGCAAATAATCAGACAGAGTATTTGTATCTCAAGATTTAACGAATACATTAGTACTTCTGAATCAGTAAACAATTATGCATTTTAGTAATTCCTTTATTTTTTGGCATCAACATTTAATTAGTAATAAAGACATCCCCATCAACTTTTGAGGTATATTGGAAATATTGTTGTGACGTGTTTTATGTTTGTGTGCTGGTTATATGCCAATCTGATTAAAATCCGATATAGATGTCGGCTAATCGTTCATTGCTATTTTACATTCGTTATATTGCCTGAATTGACCTTCATGTTACATTTTTACGTTTTAATCCTGGTCGGCTCCTCTATTAGAGAAGGCGATCAGAGGAGGCGATCAGGATAAAAACGTAAACATGCGTACCACGAAGGTACGTCAATTCAGGCTAAATAACGAAGGTATTATAGCAAAATGAACGGATTTTAATCAGATTGGTTATAGGCAATCCTGATCACAAAAGAAAATTCGGCCGTTGTGGGCGCTCTTTTGAACCCTTTATTATAAGGATGCCACCAGTGATGTAGTCGTCTACAGTCTAGGGAGGGATGACAACGACGCCCCCGACGACGCATTTTATAGTGTGGTACAGTCTAATCTCGGTTACCCTGACTCTCAACCTAGGCTATGAAGTGAGCCATCAGCGGTGAGATTAGGTAACCGAGACTAAGTACAGTCTAGGGAGGGAAGATAACGACGCATCCGGCGACGTCTTTATTTATTTATTTATTTATTCACATACCATCCAATAGGCATAGTCCAGTAACAGGATGAGAAAAAAACAATAAAAAATACAATACAAAGAAAATACTAAATAAAATACACAAATGAAACAATATACATACACTAATGACAAAATGTAATGTTAAAACGTTCACACAAAACATTCTTGGGAGGGATGGTGAGCATGCCACCAGCAACGCATTTTACGCCCTTTAGAGGGATTATAAGCGCGCCACCAGCGACTCATTTTACATTGTAGGGAGGGGTGCATTTTGCACCATAGGTAGGGGTGATAAGGGCGCCCTCAGAGACGCATTTTACATTCTAGGGAGGGGTGCATTTTACACCGTAGGTAGGGGTGATAAGGGCGCCCCCAGCGACGCATTTTACAGTCTAAGTATGTCATTGTTTAGGTTTTATTCCAAATCAAAACTCTTATCACTCACCTTTACTACTACAATAAAACAGTACGTCACTGAATAAAATCTATCGGACTCGTCTGGAAAAATAAAGTCTAAGATATTTGCCGTTTGTATCACGCTCTCCTCTGGTTCTCCCTGATTTCAATGAAATCATAGTCGATAAATGTCACATTGTATTCCAAGATTTACACGTACCACTACATGTGGCTAATTAGCTGTAGTTGGTACATGACAATACATTCCCAGGTTAGCCAATTATCTAGACTGTAAGATACGTAGTGACGTTTCGCCCTCACCGGCCTCCTCTAGGTAGGGGTTGGCCGATGTGTGAGGGCGCCCCGTCACGGCGTACCTTACAGACTACCAATTATCCAAAGCTCTACATACTGTATCACACCATTATTATGTTCATTATATTTACATGTCATGCCATACAAAAGCAGAGTTTTTAACAAACAAACAAACAATTACATAACTATATATAAAAAAGGCTACAATTCTTTTTCAGAAACCGGAGAAAAAGTGGGACTCTGAGCAAGTGTGTCTACGAATTAAAATATAATACATCTACTAAATGCAGCAGATTTCGATGAAATGATGTAAAATTTACACCTAATCTATTTGTTATTTTGATTTCTTCCACTTTTTTGATATTTTGCAATTAAAATACAACATTTCAAATCCTTGGATAACAGTTATTGTTTTGCAGTAGTTTCACCTGTAAAGTGTAATATTGAAAATTATTATGTAAAATTTATCACATTGGCTGATTTCTTGGTAGGTAACAAAAATTCAAAATATATCAGAAGGTGTTAATTCAAATATTTCTGGATTACACAGATATTACTAATGCCGACTGCACCTCTAATAAGTCAAAGTTTAACCACATTGTGTTATTATATGCCAATTTTAAAGTACGCATCATCCCAGTACTATAGTTACACCAACCATTTAAACAATGCACATTATATATAACGAGTGAGTGAGTGAGTGAGTGAGTGAGTGAGTTGTTGTTGTTGTTGTTGTTGTTGTTGTTGTTGTTGTTGTTGTTGTTGTTGATGTTCCTTTATTCCTCCTCAAAAAAGAGAAGAGTTACACAACAATAAAGCAAAAAACTATCAAATCAGATCAGAGAGGAAAAGTATAAATAATTACAGAAAACTAATTGCAATATTCATGTTTCAAATAAACATGGCGTAGGGTTCGTTTCTAAATGTCCAGGCACATATGCATACACTTTAAGATAATATCTTGAAGTAGTTCTGTGTTAACGAGGAGATTGTCGTTGCAAAAGACATCTCCTAAAATTTTGACAATGAAATCAAACTCACCTAGGTTGAATAAAGCCACAGAAAAGTCTACATTCAGTTCATTGAAGAGACTTGTCCAGAAATAGTCTCTAGCAGTGGAAGTATGGCGACATGACGTTGTTAGATGAATGAGAAGGTTATCAGCAACGTCTTCACATTTGGAGCATTTTATATTGCATGGAGTGGCAAGAACTTTCATGATTTTGTAGACAGTTGACTTGTATTTAGGGAATTTGCGTGAGTAGGAATATAAATGAAACGGCAATATATGTGTATGTAACTGAGAGAAGAGCTGTAGTTCATCTCTAGTTGCAATTCTATCTCTCCAAAGATTGCACTCTTTCTCATATATAGCATCTTTTACAATGAATTCGTCTAAGAAGCAAAGTATCCGTATTTCAAAAGAATATTCATAATATCAGGTATAAAGCCTAAACGTTTCTTTACAGATGAAACTTAAATTCAAAAATTCGTTGTAAGAATACATGTTTTCTGACTGAGAAATTATCACAGTTACATAGAGTTCCAAAAAAACGCAATTTACAATTGTCAATGTATGCCTCAATTGGTATCAAACCTACTGCGCTTAGAGCTAGATCAGTCGGAGTTTTGGAGGGAAAACCTTGAATGGTTTTGGCAGCATATCTCTGACAACGTTCAAGCATTAGAAGTTCAGTTTCATTGGGAGTCCAAAGTTCACAAGTATGAAAGGCTGCAGGAAGACACATGCGTCTCCAAACTTCTGTACTGACGATTGGATTGAGACCGTAAGGTCCAATACCAACACTGCGTAACGAATTTATCAGACACCTGGCTTTCTTACAAACAGAGAATGTACGTTCCATCGACGATGTGTTATTATATGCCAATTTTAAAGTACGCATCATCCCAGTACTATAGTTACACCAATCTGATTAAAATCTGATGTTAGATAGGCTGGTTTTCCTGTATTTACCTTTATTCCATCGTTATTGCGTCTTTTACGTTAGGTTTTTTTTTCCTGGGCGAACGCCTTTCAACGTGATGAAGAATTGTCTCTTGAATGCAGAATGCTGTGGTGATATTACTCTGACCAGGTTGATAGCCGGCTTGTAGGGGATGTTTCAAATATTTCTGGATTACACAGATTGCACGATTGACATTTTTTGCAAAAATATTAATCATGGAAAGTTTTCCCCGACTATGTTAGCTTTGAAAAATGCCAATCGTGCTACTCGATTGACATTTTTGGTCTTGTCTTCAAAAAAAAGCACCATCATTACACTTTTGATGCATTTTAGACTGTCAATACTCAGTCGATGTCAAACATGTCAAATAACGATCTCTTGTCCATAGTTCAGAGTGTAGCATGTACAGTTTCTTAATATTGGTTTCTGTATGCATGTTTGTATCAAATGAAAACAGTGAACACTAATGTGCAAAGCACTGTACCCATACACCTACGTATACAAATGAAGCAAGTTTATAACTAAACATTTATCGCGACTTTTCCCCTCCCTCTGATAACCTTTTGTGTACGTATACATCAAATGTATCAATTTTCCTTCCACAAGCTTATCAAGTTTTCTCTCTATTTTGACGGTTTATTTCTTGACCATTTAAGTCTCGTAATACACGAGATCTGTGTGATAGCTACTGTTGATGCGCTCACACAAGTCAGAGAACTTAGTTGCCAAGGGCAACAAAAATACCGTACGGTCACGTGTGTCATCTATTATTCGTTCGATGACGATTCCATAATTCGGTTGTAAGCGAAGACGATGAAAGCGGCGGCACAGTCCTTTCTCCATATACCACAGAAAATCGTCAATTTGTAAGTACATGGATTCCAAATACACAAAATTTACTTTCTCTTTATGTTACGGAGGTCATGAAAGGTGCATATGTCCAGGTTAGACTCGCAGTCATCATTATTTACGACTAAAAAACAACTACAGGTGAGCAGATTTACCATTCGTCCCGAAAACAAGCGTTACTACCATTCTCAACACAGAGGGCGCAATCCACTACGCATATACGTACTCAAAACGAATACAACTTTTTTCGAGGACCGAGTTAGTATCATTTGAAAACTCTTATGACAACTACGATTGTTTCAATTTTCTATCATTTTCGTTTAACTTTATGGTGCAAAGGTTCGTGCAGCAATTGATTAATTTAGATTACGTTCAATATCCCCGTCGATTAATATCCCATACTACAATATAATGGTATCCGTCATTTTATCTGCCATCGAAAACAGATTCAGGGTTATCACTGATGAGGTTGTGAACTTTACACTATTCACAATATTCACATAAAACCTAGCTATAGCTTCAAGTATTGTAGGATAATGTCCGTGCATACCTTTCATGACATTACAGTTGTCTTCTGACATTGCAAGAACAAATGTTTGCAAAGTATATAATTTTAGAGTATATCATTTCTAAGTAAGTAAGTATTGAGTTCTGATCAGTCAATAGCAAATGGTGGTTAGAGACGCTATCCCAGTGCAGTAAGAAGTATACTACGAATACCTTTATAATATACAGCAATGTTTGAAGACAAAATGTATAAAGTCGCCTTTAGCATCTTTGTGCCCAAAAAGTATTTCTCATGACGTCATAACAATACGAGATGCTATAGCTAGTGAAAGACGACCAACAAAACTTCTTGCTTTCAGTGTGTGATATCTACTTCGTCATTGCACAGACAACTAACACATACTTGTCTGTGGTCATTAAAGCGATGCGAAAAGCCCCTAGGGGGTTTCTCAAGAAATAAAGTAAAGTTTCTTCCCTTCCCTACCCTCTCTAACGAACTTCATTCATTGACGTAATTATTTCAAGTTGATGAAATCTGGATAGATGGTAAAGATCTATCCCAACGGTGGGTTAAGTGCTGGTAACCTCTGACCCCATACTATTTACGAAATCTTGGAATATGTACATTTTTTTTCATTTCAAAACAAGATGAAATCTGGATAGATGGTAAAGATATATCCCAACCGTGGGTTAAGTGCTGGTAACCTCTGACCCCATATTATTTACCAAATTGTGTAATGTATATATTTATCCTGTAAAAAAAAGATGAAAGCTGGGTAGATGGTAAAGATCTATCCCAACGATGGGTTAAGTGCTGGTAACCTCTGACCCCCATATTATTTACCAAATTTTGTAATGTATATATTTATCCTGTCAAAAGAAGATGAAATCTGGATAGATTGTAAAGATCTATCTCAACGGTGGGTTATGTGCTGGTAAACCTCTGACCCCATATTATTTACGAAATCTTGGAATATTCACATGTATCCTCTCAAAAAAAGACGAAAGCTGGATAGATGGTAAAGATCTATCTCAACGGTGGGTTATGTGCTGGTAACCTCTGACCTCATATTATTTACGAAATCTTGGAATATGTACATTTTTTTTCATTTCAAAACAAGATGAAATCTGGATAGATGGTAAAGATATATCCCAACCGTGGGTTAAGTGCTGGTAACCTCTGACCCCATATTATTTACCAAATTGTGTAATGTATATATTTATCCTGTAAAAAAAAGATGAAAGCTGGGTAGATGGTAAAGATCTATCCCAACGATGGGTTAAGTGCTGGTAACCTCTGACCCCCATATTATTTACCAAATTTTGTAATGTATATATTTATCCTGTCAAAAGAAGATGAAATCTGGATAGATGGTAAAGATCTATCTCAACGGTGGGTTATGTGCTGGTAAACCTCTGACCCCATATTATTTACGAAATCTTGGAATATTCACATGTATCCTCTCAAAAAAAGACGAAAGCTGGATAGATGGTAAAGATCTATCTCAACGGTGGGTTATGTGCTGGTAACCTCTGACCTCATATTATTTACCAAATTTTGTAATGTATATATTTATCCTGTCAAAAGAAGATGAAATCTGAAAAGATGGTAAAGATCTATCTCAACGGTGGGTTATGTGCTGGTAACCTCTGACCCCATATTATTTACGAAATCTTGGAATATGCACATTTTTTTCATTTCAAAACAAGATGAAATCTGGATAGATGGTAAAGATCTAGCCCAACGGTGGGTTATGTGCTGGTAACCTCTGACCTCATACTATTTACCAAATTTTGTAATGTATATATGTATCCTGTCAAAAGAAGATGAAATGTGAAAAGATGGTAAAGATCTATCCCAACGGTGGGTTAAGTGCTGGTAACCTCTGACCCCATACTATTTACGAAATCTTGGAATATTCAAAATTATCCTCTCAAAAAAAGACGAAAGCTGGATAGATGGTAAAGATCTATCCCAACGGTGGGTTAAGTGCTGGTAACCTCTGACCCCATATTATTTACGAAATCTTGGAATATTCAAATTTATCCTGTAAAAAGAAGATGAAATCTGGATAGATGGTAAAGATCTATCCCAACGGTGGGTTAAGTGCTGGTAACCTCTGACCCCATATTATTTATGAAATCTTGGAATATGCACATTTTTTTTTCATTCCAAAACAAGATGAAATCTGGATAAATGGTAAAGATCTATCCCAACGGTGGGTTAAGTGCTGGTAACCTTTGACCCGATATTATTTACCAAATTTTGTAATGTATATATTTATCCTTTCAAAAGAAGATGAAATCTGGATAGATGGTAAAGATCTATCCCAACCGTGGGTTAAGTGCTGGTAACCTCTGACCCCATATTATTTATGAAATCTTGGAATATGCTCATTTTTTTTCATTTCAAAACAAGATGAAATCTGGATAGATGGTAAAGATCTATCCTAACGATGGGTTAAGTGCTGGTAACCTCTGACCCCATATTATTTACCAAATTGTCTAATGTATATATTTATCCTGTAAAAAGAAGATGAAATCTGGATAGATGGTAAAGATCTATCCCAACCGTGGGTGAAGGAATGGTAACCTCTGACCCCATACTATTTACGAAATCTTGGAATATTCAAAATTATCGTCTCAAAAGAAGATGAAGTCTGGATAGATGGTAAAGATCTATCCCAAGAGTGGGTTAAGTGCTGGTAACCTCTGACCCCATATTATTTACCAAATTTTCTAATGTATATATTTATCCTGTAAAAAGAAGATGAAATCTGGATAGATGGTAAAGATCTATCCCAACCGTGGGTTAAGTGCTGGTAACCTCTGACCCCATATTATTTATGAAATCTTGGAATATGCACATTTTTTTTTCATTTCAAAACAAGATGAAATCTGGATAGATGGAAAAGATCTATCCCATCCGTGGGTTAAGTGCTGGTAACCTCTGACCCCATACTATTTACGAAATCTTGGAATATTCAAAATTTTCCTCTCAAAAGAAGATAAAATCTGCATATATGGTAAAGATCTATCCCAACGGTGGGTTAAGTGCTGGTAACCTCTGACCCCATATTATTTACGAAATCTTGGTATATTCACATTTATCCTCTCAAAAGAAGATGAAATCTGGATAGATGGTAAAGATATATCCCAACGGTGGGTTAAGTGCTGGTAACCTCTGACCCCATATTATTCATGAAATCTTAGAATATTCAAATTTATCCTGTAAAAAGAAGATGAAATCTGGATAGATGGTAAAGATCTATCCCAACGGTGGGTTAAGTGCTGGTAACATCTGACCCCATGTTGTTCATAATACCTGTTTTATCGTACCATTTCTGTGATGCTATAAGTTTTGGTTTGGGTGAGAAAACACCCCATAGGCATTGCTGGACAGAGCATTGGTAAAATCCTACCTCCCTGCCTTAACTGTTTGGCTTGTAAATGTTTGGCATGAAGGAAGGGTTTCGTAGCCGGCTCGCAGCAAATAATCAGACAGAGTATTTGTATCTCAAGATTTAACGAATACATTAGTACTTCTGAATCAGTAAACAATTATGGATTTTAGTAATTCCTTTATTTTTTGGCATCAACATTTAATTATTAATAAAGACATCCCCATCAACTTTTGAGGTACATTGGAAATATTGTTGTGACGTGTTTTATGTTTGTGTGCTGGTTATATGCCAATCTGGTTAAAATCCGATATAGATGTCGGCTAATCGTTCATTGCTATTTTACATTCGTTATATTGCCTGAATTGACCTTCATGGTACATGTTTACGTTTTTATCCTCTACTAGAGAAGGCGATCAGAGGATCGGCGATCAGGATAAAAACGTAAACATGCGTACCACGAAGGTACGTCAATTCAGGCTAAATAACGAAGGTATTATAGCAAAATGAACGATTAGCCGACATCTACATCGGATTTTAATTAGATTGGTTATAGGCAATCCTGATCACAAAAGAAAATTCGGCCGTTGTGGGCGCTCTTTTGAACCCTTTATTATAAGTATGCCACCAGTGATGTAGCCTACAGTCTAGGGAGGGATGACAACGACGCCCCCGACGACGCATTTTAGTCTGGTACAGTCTAATCTCGGTTACCCTGACTCTCAACCTAGGCTATGAAGTGAGCCATCAGCGGTGAGGTTAGGTAACCGAGACTAAGTTAGTCGAGGGAGGGAGGATAACGACGCACCCAACAACGTCTTTATTTATTTATTTATTTTATTCACATACCATCCAATAGGCATAGTCCAATAACAGGATGAGAAAAAAACAATAAAAAATACAATACAAAGAAAATACTAAATAAAATACACAAATAAAACAATATACATACACTAATGACAAAATGTAATATTAAAACGTACACATAAAACATTCTTGGGGGGATGGTGAGCATGCCACCAGCAACGCATTTTACGCCCTTTAGAGGGATTATAAACGCGCCACCAGCGACTCATATTACATTGTACGGAGGGGTGCATTTTGCACCATAGGTAGGGGTGATAAGGGCGCCCTTAGAGACGCATTTTACATTCTAGGGAGGGGTGCATTTTAAACCGTAGGTAGGGGTGATAAGGGCGCCCCCAGTCTTAAGTATGTCATGATTGTTTAGGTTTTATTCCAAATCAAAACTCTCATCACTCACCTTTACTACTACAATAAAACAGTACGTCACTGAATAAAATCTATCGGACTCGTCTGGAAAAATAAAGTCAAAGATATTTGCCGTTTGTATCACGTTCTCCCTGATTTCAATGAAATCATAGTCGATAAATGTCACTGTATTCCAAGATTTACACGTACCACTACATGTGGCTAATAAGCTGTAGTTGGTACATGACGATACATTCCCAGGTTAGACAATTATCTAGCCTGTAAGATACGTAGTGACGTTTCGCCCTCGCCGGCCTCGTCTAGGTAGGGGTTGGCCGATGTGTGAGGGCGCCCCGTCACGGCGTACCTTCCAGACTACCAATTATCCAAAGCTCTACATACTGTATCACGCCATTATTAGGTTCATTATATTTACATGTCATGCCATACAAAAGCAGAGTTTTTAATAAACAAGCAAACAAATAAACAATTACTAAACTATACATAAACAAGGCTACAATTTTTCAGAAACCGGAGAAAAAGTGGGACTCTGAGCAAGTGTGTCTACGAATTAAAACATAATACATCTACTAAATGCAGCAGCTTTCGATGAAATGATGTAAAATTCACACCTAATGTATTTGTTATTTTGATTTCTTCAACTTTTTTGATATTTTGCAATTAAAATACAACATTTCAAAACCTTGGATAACAATTATTGTTTTGCAGTAGTTTCACCTGTAAAGTGTAATATTGAAAATTATGATGTAAAATTTATCATATTGGCTGATTTCTTGGTAGGTAACAAAAATTCAAAATATGTCAGAAGGTGTTAATTCAAATATTTCTGGATTGCACAGATATTACTAGTGCCGACTGCACCTCTAATAAGTCAAAGTTTAGGGAGTGAGTGAGTGAGTGCGTGCGTGCGTGCGTGAGTGAGAGGGTGAGTGAGTGAGTGAGTGAGTGAGTGAGTGAGTGAGTGAGTGAGTGAGTGAGTGAGTGAGTTGTTGTTGTTGTTTCTTTATTCCTCCTCAAAAAGAAGAGTTACAACTCAGTTCACAAATATACAAAAACAAAATAATAAATAAATAAGTATAGAGTGCATGACTTCATTAGTCAGTTAAACGATAAACTTAAGGATTTTATATCGAATATTTCCTATTTGTTCGGTTGCTGAAATTTATACTTACTGTCTTCTAAAAAATGGACAGTAAGAAATAAGAGTGTGACAAGACATCATAATCCAATCAAAAGTCTAAGCATGTGTCTATAAACTTATAGACTGTATCTTGAAATATTTCCCATTCGTGTGGTTGCTGAAAGTGTTTTTTGCTATCTTCGAAAATACTGATAGTAAAATCAACTTCATTTAAGTTGTACAAACGTATAGCAAAGTTAACGTTGATATTATCAAACATAGTTGACCAGAAAATGTCTCTTTGTACAGCCGTATTACTACATGAAGTCAATAAATGAGTTAGATAATCTCCAACGAGCTCTTGGCATTTAGAACATTCAGTTTGTCCTAAAGAGGTTATGATTTTCATTATTTTGTAAACTATTGGCCTGTAATGAGGAAACTTACGAGATTGGAAATACAGATGAAACGGTACAAGGCTCTGATGTAATTGAGAGAAGAGTAATAATTCGTCTCTACTATCTAGTCTCTGTCTCCAAAGATTGTGCTCGTTTCCATTAATGGCTTCCTTTACAATGGTTTTCCATATTGTTTTAGGAGGAAAGTAGCTTGTTGTACAGAATTCGTCGAGGAAGCATGAAAGATTGTATTTTGACAGGATTTCCACAATATCAGGAATGAAACCCATACATCGTTTAACTGAAGAAAGTTTGAACTCAAAAAGACGTTGTAGAAATATATGGTTCCTAGTTGACGAATTGTCACTGTTGCATAGAGTTCCGAAAAAGCATTCAGTATTAGTGTATGTCCACAGTTCACAGGTGTGTAAGGCTGCTGGAAGGCAAATGCGTTTCCACAATTCAGCACTGACGATTGGGTTAAGTCCATGTGGTCCAACCCCAACACTTAGTAGAGAATTAATCAAACCTCTGCCCTTTTTACAAGCAGAAAGTGTACGTTCCATTGTTGACGACGTATTTGAAATTTGCAAGCCAACGATCGTAATTGAGTCAACTTCTGTAATACGAGAGTTATATAAGGACAGGTTCCTGTGTTGATACAATCGTTTGTGTTCACTTTTGGTTTCTCCAAATACTATAATGCGACTTTTTGAATCGGATAATTTTAATCTCCATTTCGAGCTGTATGTGCATACTATATCAAGCAGTGTCTGGCAAGTAGAGCAAGTTGGTGACAATATGGAATTCAATGTCATCGGCCAAGGCGGGCGACCCTAGAAAAGACGGGCCGCGACATAGCATCCTAGGCCACTATCTTCAAGTTCAAGGAAAAGGTCATGTATATAAATAAAAAAAAGTGTAGTTGAAAGAACACTCCCCTGTTGTACTCCTTGAGAGATCGGGTAAGAGTTCGATACATGCGTTCCTAATGCAATTTGACAGTTTTGACTAATAAACATTGTATGTAGAATTCGCCATAGTTTTGAATTTATGCACAAATAATACATCTTGTAAAAGTGAGTGAGTGAGTGAGTGAGTGAGTGAGTGAGTGCGTGCGTGCGTGCGTGCGTGAGTGAGTGAGTGAGTGAGTGAGTGAGTGAGTGAGTGCGTGCGTACGTGCGTGCGTGAGTGAGTGAGTGAGTGAGTGAGTGAGTGAGTGAGTGAGTGATCAGTGAGTGAGTGAGTGACAAAGCACTGTACCCATACACCTACGTACACAAATGAAGCAAGTTTATAACTAAACATTTATCGCGACTTTTCCCCTCCCTCTGATAACCTTTTGCGTACGTATACATCAAATGTATCAATTTTCCTTCCACAAGCTTATGAAGTTTTCTCTCTATTTTGACGGTTTATTTCTTGACCATTTGAGTCTCGTAATACACGAGATCTGTGTGATAGCTACTGTTGATGCGCACACACAAGTCAGAGAATTCGAACTTAGTTGCCAAGGGCAACAAAAATACCGTACATACGGTAACGTGTATCATCTATTATTCGTTCGATGACGATTCCATAATTCGGTTGTGAGCGAAGACGATGAAAGCGGCGGCACAGTCCTCTCTCCATATACCACAGAAAAACGTCAATTTGTAAGTACATGGATTCAAAATACTCAAAATTTACTTTCTCTTTATGTTACGGAGGTCATGAAAGGTGCATATATCCGGGGTAGACTCGCAGTCACCATTATCTACGACTAAAAAACAACTTTTGGTGAGCAGATTTACCATTCGTCCCGAAAACAAGCGTTACTGCCATTCTCAACACAGAGGGCGCAATCCACTACGCATATAAGTACTCCATACGAATACAACTTTTTTCGAGGACTGAGTTAGTATCATCTGAAAACTCTTATGACAACTACGATTGTTTCAATTTTCTATCATTTTCGTTTAACTTCATGGTGCAAAGGTTCGTGCAGCAGTTGATTAATTTAGATTACTTTCAATATCCCCGTCGATTAATATCCCATACCACATTATAATGGTATCCGTATTTGCCATCGAAAACAGATTCAGGATTGTCACAGATGAGGTTATGAACTTTACACTATTCACAATATTCACATAAAACCTAGCTATAGCTTCGAGTATTGTAGGATAATGTCCGTGCATACCTTTCATGACATTACAGTTGTCTTCTGACATTGCAAGAACAATTGTTTGCAAAGTATATATTTTTAGAGTATATCATTTCTAAGTAAGTAAGTATTGAGTTCTGATCAGTCAATAGCAAATGGTGGTTAGAGACGCTATCCCAGTACAGTAAGATGTATACTACGAATACCTTTATAATATACAGCAATGTTTGAAGACAAAATGTATAAAGTCGACTTTAGCATCATTGTGCCCAAAAAGTATTTCTCATGACGTCATAACAATACGAGATGCTATAGCTAGTGAAAGACGACCAACATAACTTCTTGCTTTCAGTGTGTGATATCTACTTCGTCATTGCACAGACAACTAACACATACTTGTCTGTGGTCATTGAAACGATGCGAAAAGCCCCTACTGGGTTTGTCAAGAAATAAAGTAAAGTTCCTTCCCTTCCCTACCCTCTCTAACGAACTTCATTCATTCATTCATTGACGTAATTATTTCAAGTTGATGAAATCTGGATAGATGTTAAAGATCTATCCCAACGGTGGGTTACATGCTGGTAACCTCTGACCCCATACTATTTACGAAATCTTGCAATATTCACATTTATCCTCTCAAAAGAAGATGAAATCTGGATAGATGGTAAAGATCTATCCCAACGGTAGGCTAAGGGCTGGTAACCTCTGACCCCATACTATTTACGAAATCTTGCAATATTCAAAATTATCCTCTCAAAAGAACATGAAATCTGGATAGATGGTAAAGATCTATCCCAACGGTGGGTTAAGTGCTGGTAACCTCTGACCCCATATTATTTACGAAATCTTGGAATATTCACATTTATCCTCTCAAAAGAAGATGAAATCTGGATAGATGGTAAAGATCTATCCCAACGGTGGGTTAAGTGCTGGCAACCTCTGACCCTATATTATTTATGAAATCTTGGAATATTCACATTTATCCTCTCAAAAAAAGATGAAAGCTGGATAGATGGTAAAGATCTATCTCAACGGTGGGTTTTGTGCTGGTGACCTCTGACCCCATATTATTTACGAAATCTTGGAATATGCACATTTGTTTCATTTCAAAACAAGATGAAATCTGGATAGATGGTAAAGATCTATCCCAACGGTGGGTTATGTGCTGGTAACCTCTTGCCCCATATTATTTACGAAATCTTGGAATATTCAAAATTTATCCTATCAAAAGAAGATGAAATCTGGATAGATGGTAAAGATCTATCCCAACGGTGGGTTAAGTGCTGGTAACCTCTGACCCCATATTATTTACCAAATTTTGTAATGCATATATTTATCCTGTCAAATGAAGATGAAATCTGAATAGATGATAAAGATCTATCCCAACGGTGGGTTATGTGCTGGTAACCTCTGACCCCATATTATTTACGAAATCTTGGAATATTCAAAATTTTTCCTATCAAAAGAAGATGAAATCTGGATAGATGGTAAAGATCTATCCCAACGGTGGGTTAAGTGCTGGTAACCTCTGACCCTATATTATTTATGAAATCTTGGAATATTCACATTTATCCTCTCAAAAAAAGACGAACGCTGGATAGATGGTAAAGATCTATCTCAACGGTGGGTTAAGTGCTGGTAACCTCTGACCCCATATTATTTATGAAATCTTGGAATATGCACATTTTTTTTTTCATTTCAAAACAAGATGAAATCTGGATAGATGGTAAAATATCTATCCCATCCGTGGGTTAAGTGCTGGTAACCTCTGACCCCATAATATTTATGAAATCTTGGAATATGCACATTTTTTTCATTTCAAAACAAGATGAAATCTGCATAGATGGTAAAGATCTATCCCAACGGTGGGTTAAGGGCTGGTAACCTCTGACCCCATACTATTTACGAAATCTTGGAATATTCAAAATTAACCTGTCAAAAGAAGATGAAATCTGGATAGATGGTAAAGATCTATCCCAACGGTGGGTTAAGTTCTGTAACCTCTGACCCCATATTATTTATGAAATCTTGGAATATGCACATTTTTTTTCATTTCAAAAGAAGATGAAATCTGGATAGATGGTAAAGATCTATCCCAACAGTGGGTTAAGTGCTGGTAACCTCTGACCCCATACTATTTACGAAATCTTGGAATATTCACATTTATCCTCTCAAAAGAAGATGAAATCTGGATAGATGGTAAAGATATATCCCAACGGTGGGTTAAGTGCTGGTAACCTCTGACCCCATGTTGTTCATAATACCTGTTTTATCATACCATTTCTGTGATGTTACAAGTTTTGGTAGGAGTGAGAAAACACTGGACAGAGCATTTGTAAAATCCTATCTCCCTGCCTTAACTGTTTGGCTTGTAAATGTTTGGCATGAAGGAAGGGTTTCGTAGCCGGCTCGCAGCAAATAATCAGACAGAGTATTTGTATCTCAAGATTTAACGAATACATTAGTACTTCTGAATCAGTAAACAATTATGTATTTTAGTAATTCCTTTATTTTTTGGCATCAACATTTAATTAGTAATAAAAACATCCCCATCAACTTTTGAGGTACATTGGAAATATTGTTGTGACGTGTTTTATGTTTGTGTGCTGGTTATATGCCAATCTGATTAAAATCCGATGTAGATGTCGGCTAATCGTTCATTGCTATTTTACATTCGTTATATTGCCTGAATTGACCGTCATGGTACATGTTTACGTTTTTATCCTGGTCGGCTCCTCTACTAGAGAAGGCGATCAGAGGAGGCGATCAGGATAAAAACGTAAACATGCGTACCACGAAGGTACGTCAATTCAGGCTAAATAACGAAGGTATTATAGCAAAATGAACGATTAGCCGACATCTACATCGGATTTTAATCAGATTGGTTATAGGCAATCCTGATCACAAAAGAAAATTCGGCCTTTGAGGGCACTCTTTTGAACCCTTTATTATAAGGATGCCACCAGTGATGTAGTCTACAGTCTAGGGAGGGATGACAACGACGCCCCCGACGACGCATTTTATAGGTTGGTACAGTCTAATCTCGGTTACCCTGACTCTCAACCTAGGCTATGAAGTGAGCCATCAGCGGTGAGGTTAGGTAACCGAGACTAAGTACAGTCGAGGAAGGGATGATAACGACGCACCCGGCGACGTCTTTATTTATTTATTTATTTACTTTATTCACATACCATCCAATAGGCATAGTCCAATAACAGGATGAGAAAAAAAAATAAAAAATACAATACAAAGAAAATACTAAATAAATTACACAAATGAAACAATATACATACACTAATGACAAAGTGTAATATTAAAACGTACACACAAAATATTCTTGGGAGGGATGGTGAGCATGCCATGGCCACCAGCAACGTATTTTACACCCTTTAGAGGGATTATAAGCGCGCGCCACCAGCGACTCATTTTACATTGTAGGGAGGGGTGCATTTCACACCATAGGTAGGGGTGATAAGGGCGCCCCCAGAGACGCATTTTACATTCTAGGGAGGGGTGCATTTTACACCTTGGATGGGTGGGTGAGTGAGTGAGTGAGTAAGCAAATACTTTCATTGTACCCCAAAAAAACAAGAAAAACATAGTTCATCATTGTATCTATACTTTGTTCAATACAGTAGGGCAGTGGGCTTTATTATTGTTACAACAAATCGCTCTCTGTAAGGAAAATCTTAACTATAGCGGACAACTACAGTGGACAACTGTTTGGACACTTGCTGGATATAATAAGTTGATATATCGTATCCAATGAAATAAAGTTTAGGTCCACAAAACAGGCACTTACGATTTGTTGCGAACCCCACCCCCACCTCCACCCCCACCCCATGCAAGCAACATTTATGTGCCCTCTTTGGACATCCCTTCCCCAGGTATCTCCGCGCCCCTCCTGATCTCTTCTCATTCAGAATTGAAAAATCGCCATCGTTTCGAGTTCAGACTTGTATTACATGTATTACAAAAGACGGTGGTTTAAGATGACCGTGTCAGTCACTTATGAAAAGATTCACCTATTATCTCCTCAATATCTGTACAGTTACAAGTCATATATTATGACGTATACATGAAAACTACGTGACTGTATACGTATATGTTATTTGCCAAATACCGTTCCATATCTTGCTGCGAGAGGTAATTTTTCTGGTATAACGGAGAGCCGGAGGCGAGCCGTTATACCAGAAAAATTACCTCGAGCAGCAAGATGTGGAACAGTATTTGGCAAATAACATACTTATACGTCACCTGTGACTATGAATTCATTTTTGAATGTCTAAAAATGCTGTTTCATGTTAAAATAAAATCACTTCCGCGTTATACTGTTGAGCGTAGTATCATGCACCTCTCTGGTAACTGCAATGCGGTTGTTTACATCTCAGTTCTTAACTTTATCATCCAATTAGAGTGCGCGTTTGCTCAGTAGTATGACGTAATGTTTACTATTTGCATATCACTCATAGATATATTCAAACTTATAACCTTCAGCAGAAAAATGAGTGCGTCTTTGTTTTGCGTACTGTATTCCATTAAATTTACATAAATGTTCGTGATATACTTTGTTGTTCTAGTTAAGCCAAAAATGCACACTCTGTGGTGGTAATTTTGATATCCTTCATAAATTTAGGAATTCATGTTCACGATCGCGTGACGACCGTATCTGGACTATCGCCGTTCTGCATGGAATTTTTGACATTTTCCCTCTGACACAAAACATACAGTTCAAAGACTTGTTACAATGTATACAACGGTGATATTTTGTTCGATTGACAACAAATTTGGCATTGGAAATGCTGGTTATAGCTCGATCTCTAGTTGTCTGCTAGATTTGTTTACAAGGGGATGTGCAGTGATCACGTGATACAACAAGCAAAAATACGGCTGTTGGTGAAAAATACGCCTGTGTATCTGCAGGGCTCTCAACCAATCAGAATGCGAGATTGGTGACAGGTGACGTATAAAATCAAGTATCGGTGTGTCTGTTGCTGGTTATGTACACAGTAGTCATATCGGAGCAGGGGCATGAGGCAACAATTCTGGTGAAACCCAAAAATGATAATGATATCCAGGTAATAAAGGCCCAAGTTAGCTATGAGTCACATTTACATACTTACTTCTTTATTTGTAGTTTATTTTAATAAACTCATTATACACGTCTACACATATTTGTTATTTTGGCTTGGGTATGTATTTGTACACTTTCCGGTCTTTTAAAAAATGAAACATTTTTAATAATCGCAGAAAAAGTTTATATAAATATGGAAGACTCCAAAAAAGAATAAAGGAAAAGAAACTATACGGATAGACTGGTGCATGCAAAATCGACGCTTAGTTCGCTCGCGACAGCTGACGCTTCGATGCGTGACGCGCTGCTGCTTGCCGTGCTCGAGCTCGAGCTCAAACGCATTCCTTGCTTAAACTTGTAATACAGAGGGGTAGGACATGGCATCGAATACACCAATCAGGACGCTTCAATTCGAACATGTGACCCATGAATTTTCGCTTGAAGCTCGATACCACCTGCTGCCCTCTTGTGGTGAGGTATATATTTCGCATGTTTCAGTACATTGTGGCGTTTGCGGGACAGTAAAACAGATTGCCGAAACAGCATATTATATGAACTGAAGCTCCGAAACGGTGCGTCTTTTGCGACGGATATAAACAAAAATACAATTGATAATATCTTGGTTTAATCAATAGTTGATGCCGTAGAGTTACGGTAGGCTCGAACACACAGTCGATTCCGGTCTATATTATTTTCATAAAATTACGTAAAAATAATCATTAAACATTACTCGTCATATCTGTGTCTCTTCAAAATATACCTTTGAATGAAAGAGAAAACGTAACAACATCATTTGACTGAGTAAACAAATACGCGTAAGTTTGCCCGAAACAGAAAGCGTCTGTGAACGAGGGCGATGTGGTTTCAATCTTACGACGAAAAAGAACACCAGAGTGTCCTACCCTTCCTTTTTTAGCAATTGAGCAAATTGAGCAAATTGAGCAAATGTCGAGCTCGTGCATATGGAATTTTCAAAATCCAGTACTTTTATGGACGGTTGCAAAGATTCGAATCATTCGAGCTCGCGATCGCGAGCGCGCGACAAGACAGATAATTTATATGACCGTTGGGGGCGCTACACAATCGGTACACTCCACACACGTTAGACTAGACATGCATTACGCATGGTACGTCCCAGTCCGCCGTATTCTATTTATATTTCAGCGCGTTTCAAGTTACTGTATGTATTTTTCTGTGTATTTTAATTAGATATTAATTATTGATTCAAGATAATGAAGTAATTATAAACTTGACGGAACTTTTTGATATTGTCTTTATTCATGTTATTTGTTGATAGACACCGGAATTGTTGCCTCATGCCCTTGATCGGAGGCTAAAGTGAAGAAAGATTTCTAAAAGTTTGAAAACATTAACATGTACACAGACACAGGTCTGTGTATATACATGTACAGCGTGATACAGGTTAGTGTTCACTGTCTCTGTTTTATATAATCACACATAAACCAATACATTATACATGCTACACTTCAAGATAGCAAGATTTAATTAATAGTTTCTTGCTACATTTCGTCTCAGACCTTACTGGGCGACGTCTGATATTTCGTCGTTCTACCGTGTACATCAAATGTCGACATCAAGGCATTCACGTCCGTCCGTGTGTCTTTGTCTACTTAGACACAAGTCAATGACTTTACATTTTTGAGTTTCTTGCTGCACGATTAACATTTTTGAAAACCGACATAGTCGAGAACACGTTTACATTTTAGAAATGCATGATTTAAATTTTGGGTTTTCAATCTTGTCAAAAATGTTAATCGTGGAAAGTTTTCCCCGACTATGTCAGCTTTCAAAAATGCCAATCGTGCTACTCGATTGACATTTTTGAAATGCAAGATTGACATTTTTGGTCTTGTCTTCAAAAAAAAGCACCATCATTACACTTTTGATGCATTTTAGACTCTCAATACTGTCTATGTCAAACATGTCAAATAACGATCTCTTGTCCATAGTTCAGAGTCTAGCATGTACAGTTTCATAATATTGGTTTCTGTATGCATGTTTGTATCAAATGAAAACAGTGAACACTAATGTGCAAAGCACTGTACCCATACACCTACGTATACAAATGAAGCAAGTTTATAACTAAACATATATCGCGACTTTTCTTCTCGCCCTGATAACCTTTTGTGTACGTATACATCAAATGTATCAATTTTCCTTCCACAAGCTTATCAAGTTTTCTCTCTATTTTGACGGTTTATTTCTTGACCATTTGAGTCTCGTAATACACGAGATCTGTGTGATAGCTACTGTTGATGCGCACACACAAGTCAGAGAACTTCGTTGCCAAGGGCAACAAAAATACCGTACGGTCACGTGTATCATCTATTATTCGTTCGATGACGATTCCATAATTCGGTTGTGAGCGAAGACGATGGAAGCGGCGGCACAGTCCTCTCTCCATATACCACAGAAAATCATCAATTTGTAAGTACATGGATTCAAAATACTCAAAATTTACTTTCTCTTTATGTTACGGAGGTCATGAAAGGTGCATATGTCCAGGTTAGACTCGCAGTCATCATTATTACGACTAAAAAACAACTATAGGTGAGCAGATTTACCATTCGTCCCGAAAACAAGCGTTACTACCATTCTCAACACAGAGGGCACAATCCACCACGCATATACCTACTCCATACGTACGAATACAACTTTTTTTCGAGGACCGAGTTAGTATCATCTGAAAACTCTTATGACAACTACGATTGTTTCAATTTTCTATCATTTTCGTTTAACTTCATGGTGCAAAGGTTCGTGCAGCAATTGATTAATTTAGATTACTTTCAATATCCCCGTCGATTAATATCCCATACCACAATATAATGGTATCCGTCATTTTATTTGCCATCGAAAACAGATTCAGGATTATCACTGATGAGGTTATGAACTTTACACTATTCACAATATTCACATAAAACCTAGCTATAGCTTCAAATATTGTAGGATAATGTCCGTGCATACATTTCATGACATTACAGTTGTCTTCTGACATTGCAAGAACAATTGTTTGCATAGTATATATTTCTATATCATTTCTAAGTAAGTAAGTATTGAGTTCTGATCAGTCAATAGCAAATGGTGGTTAGAGACGCTATCCCAGTACAGTAAGATGTATACTACGAATACCTTTATAATATACAGCAATGTTTAAAGACAAAATGTATAAAGTCGCCTTTAGCATCTTTGTGCCCAAAAAGTATTTCTCATGACGTCATAATATAACTTCTTGCTTTCAGTGTGTGATATCTACTTCGTCATTGCACAGACAACTAACACATACTTGTCTGTGGTCATTGAAACGATGCGAAAAGCTTCTAGGGGGTTTCTCAAGAAATAAAGTAAAGTTCCTTCCCTTCCCTACCCTCTCTAACGAACTTCATTCATTGACGTAATTATTTCAAGTTGATGAAATCTGGATAGATGGTAAAGATCTAGCCCAACGGTGGGTTAAGTGCTGGTAACCTCTGACCCCATACTATTTACGAAATCTTGGAATATTCAAAATTATCCTCTCAAAAGAAGATGAAATCAGCATAGACGGTAAAGATCTATCCCAACGGTGGGTTATGTGCTGGTAACCTCTGACCCCATATTGTTTACGAAATCTTGGAATATTCAAATTTATCCTGTCAAAAGAAGATGAAATCTGGATAGATGGTAAAGTTCTAAATTCATCCTCTCAAAAAAAGACGAAAGCTGGATAGATGGTAAAGATCTATCTCAACGGTGGGTTATGTGCTGGTAACCTCTGACCCCATATTGTTTACGAAATCTTGGAATATTCAAATTTATCCTCGCAAAAGAAGATGAAATCTGGATAGATGGTAAAGATCTATCCCAACGGTGGGTTAAGTGCTCGTAACCTCTGATCCCATATTAGTCATGAAATATTGGAATATGCAATTTTTTCCTGTCAAAAGAAGATCAAATCTGGATAGATGGTAGAGATCTAAATTTATCCTCTCAAAAAAAGACAAAAGCTGGATAGATGGTAAAGATCTATCTCAACGGTGGGTTATGTGCTGGTAACCTCTGACCCCATATTGTTTACGAAATCTTGGAATATTCAAATTTATCCTCTCAAAAGAAGATGAAATCTGGATAGATGGTAAAGATCTATCCCAACGGTGGGTTAAGTGCTGGTAACCTCTGACCCCATATTATTCATAATACCTGTTTTATCATACCTCGTTTCTGTGATACTGTAAGTTTTGGTTCATACATACAACAGTAGGGGGGTATGACATTGCTCCCGATTTTATAAGAATATCGCCAATCCCTATAATAACATCATTGTTCTGTATTAGGACCGTCATAGACAAGAATGAAACCATTTAGGAAAGGAATAACAGTTTACAAGCGACTGTGATTTAAAGAATATATTTGTACTTCTGAATCAGTAAAGAATTTTTCATTTCATTAATTTCACATGTATTTTTCGGCATCCACATTTAGTCAGTAATAAAGACATCTGTCAACTTTTGAGCTACATTAATTGTAAATATTGTTGTGATGTGTTTCTTTCACAAAAACTTCAATTTTAAGTGTGTTTAATGACATTTGGGGTTATTTTTACACAAATAACATTTTTCAGGATTTTTAGTGTCAATGAGATACATAGAGTGATATTTGGATTTGTACCAATAGACTATTAAATTACTGGGCTGTGGAAAGATTTGACATAGAATGAATGACAGGTCTTTGAAAAGTTATTTGAAATTCCACAACAGTCAAGGACTTTCCTGGGGAGGTTCTGAGGACTTTGAAGGTCTTTCCAGGAGTAGTTTGAAATTTCAGGACTTTCATAGGCCTTTCCTGGATGATCTACAATTCCAGGTCTTTCAAAGAAATTTCTACAAGATGTTTGAAATTCCAGGACTTTCCAGGATTAGTCTGCAATTCTAGGACTTTCAAAGGAATTTCCAGAGTGGATTAAAATTCCAGGATTTTCAAGGTATTTTCTGGCACACATGGAACCCTGACACATATATCCCATAATTTCATACATAATTAATTTATTGAGCTATATATTACAAAATGTAAACCACCATAGAATGCTGTACTAGACAAAAGGAATAAGCATAACAAAGTTGAGTAAATTTTAAAAGTTATTTCACCAAATGGATCATTCCCTAAACAGTTCACCCCTATCTACATGTCTATTGAAACAACCCTCCATAGCCAATGTAATGCACTTACGATTTGTTGCGAACCCCACCCCCACCTCCACCCCCACCCCATGCAAGCAACATTTATGTGCCCTCTTTGGACATCCCTTCCCCAGGTATCTCCGCGCCCCTCCTGATCTCTTCTCATTCAGAATTGAAAAATCGCCATCGTTTCGAGTTCAGACTTGTATTACATGTATTACAAAAGACGGTGGTTTAAGATGACCGTGTCAGTCACTTATGAAAAGATTCACCTATTATCTCCTCAATATCTGTACAGTTACAAGTCATATATTATGACGTATACATGAAAACTACATGACTGTATACAATCAAGTATCGGTGTGTCTGTTGCTGGTTATGTACACAGTAGTCATATCGGAGCAGGGGCATGAGGCAACAATTCTGGTGAAACCCAAAAATGATAATGATATCCAGGTAATAAAGGCCCAAGTTAGCTATGAGTCACATTTACATACTTACTTCTTTATTTGTAGTTTATTTTAATAAACTCATTATACACGTCTACACATATTTGTTATTTTGGCTTGGGTATGTATTTGTACACTTTCCGGTCTTTTAAAAAATGAAACATTTTTAATAATCGCAGAAAAAGTTTATATAAATATGGAAGACTCCAAAAAAGAATAAAGGAAAAGAAACTATACGGATAGACTGGTGCATGCAAAATCGACGCTTAGTTCGCTCGCGACAGCTGACGCTTCGATGCGTGACGCGCTGCTGCTTGCCGTGCTCGAGCTCGAGCTCAAACGCATTCCTTGCTTAAACTTGTAATACAGAGGGGTAGGACATGGCATCGAATACACCAATCAGGACGCTTCAATTCGAACATGTGACCCATGAATTTTCGCTTGAAGCTCGATACCACCTGCTGCCCTCTTGTGGTGAGGTATATATTTCGCATGTTTCAGTACATTGTGGCGTTTGCGGGACAGCAAAACAGATTGCCGAAACAGCATATTATATGAACTGAAGCTCCGAAACGGTGCGTCTTTTGCGACGGATATAAACAAAAATACAATTGATAATATCTTGGTTTAATCAATAGTTGATGCCGTAGAGTTACGGTAGGCTCGAACACACAGTCGATTCCGGTCTATATTATTTTCATAAAATTACGTAAAAATAATCATTAAACATTACTCGTCATATCTGTGTCTCTTCAAAATATACCTTTGAATGAAAGAGAAAACGTAACAACATCATTTGACTGAGTAAACAAATACGCGTAAGTTTGCCCGAAACAGAAAGCGTCTGTGAACGAGGGCGATGTGGTTTCAATCTTACGACGAAAAAGAACACCAGAGTGTCCTACCCTTCCTTTTTTAGCAATTGAGCAAATTGAGCAAATTGAGCAAATGTCGAGCTCGTGCATATGGAATTTTCAAAATCCAGTACTTTTATGGACGGTTGCAAAGATTCGAATCATTCGAGCTCGCGATCGCGAGCGCGCGACAAGACAGATAATTTATATGACCGTTGGGGGCGCTACACAATCGGTACACTCCACACACGTTAGACTAGACATGCATTACGCATGGTACGTCCCAGTCCGCCGTATTCTATTTATATTTCAGCGCGTTTCAAGTTACTGTATGTATTTTTCTGTGTATTTTAATTAGATATTAATTATTGATTCAAGATAATGAAGTAATTATAAACTTGACGGAACTTTTTGATATTGTCTTTATTCATGTTATTTGTTGATAGACACCGGAATTGTTGCCTCATGCCCTTGATCGGAGGCTAAAGTGAAGAAAGATTTCTAAAAGTTTGAAAACATTAACATGTACACAGACACAGGTCTGTGTATATACATGTACAGCGTGATACAGGTTAGTGTTCACTGTCTCTGTTTTATATAATCACACAGAAACCAATACATTATACATGCTACACTTCAAGATAGCAAGATTTAATTAATAGTTTCTTGCTACATTTCGTCTCAGACCTTACTGGGCGACGTCTGATATTTCGTCGTTCTACCGTGTACATCAAATGTCGACATCAAGGCATTCACGTCCGTCCGTGTGTCTTTGTCTACTTAGACACAAGTCAATGACTTTACATTTTTGAGTTTCTTGCTGCACGATTAACATTTTTGAAAACCGACATAGTCGAGAACACGTTTACATTTTAGAAATGCATGATTTAAATTTTGGGTTTTCAATCTTGTCAAAAATGTTAATCGTGGAAAGTTTTCCCCGACTATGTCAGCTTTCAAAAATGCCAATCGTGCTACTCGATTGACATTTTTGAAATGCAAGATTGACATTTTTGGTCTTGTCTTCAAAAAAAAGCACCATCATTACACTTTTGATGCATTTTAGACTCTCAATACTGTCTATGTCAAACATGTCAAATAACGATCTCTTGTCCATAGTTCAGAGTCTAGCATGTACAGTTTCATAATATTGGTTTCTGTATGCATGTTTGTATCAAATGAAAACAGTGAACACTAATGTGCAAAGCACTGTACCCATACACCTACGTATACAAATGAAGCAAGTTTATAACTAAACATATATCGCGACTTTTCTTCTCGCCCTGATAACCTTTTGTGTACGTACACATCAAATGTATCAATTTTCCTTCCACAAGCTTATCAAGTTTTCTCTCTATTTTGACGGTTTATTTCTTGACCATTTGAGTCTCGTAATACACGAGATCTGTGTGATAGCTACTGTTGATGCGCACACACAAGTCAGAGAACTTCGTTGCCAAGGGCAACAAAAATACCGTACGGTCATCTATTATTCGTTCGATGACGATTCCATAATTCGGTTGTGAGCGAAGACGATGGAAGCGGCGGCACAGTCCTCTCTCCATATACCACAGAAAATCGTCAATTTGTAAGTACATGGATTCAAAATACTCAAAATTTACTTTCTCTTTATGTTACGGAGGTCATGAAAGGTGCATATGTCCAGGTTAGACTCGCAGTCATCATTATTACGACTAAAAAACAACTATAGGTGAGCAGATTTACCATTCGTCCCGAAAACAAGCGTTACTACCATTCTCAACACAGAGGGCACAATCCACTACGCATATACCTACTCCATACGTACGAATACAACTTTTTTCGAGGACCGAGTTAGTATCATCTGAAAACTCTTATGACAACTACGATTGTTTCAATTTTCTATCATTTTCGTTTAACTTCATGGTGCAAAGGTTCGTGCAGCAATTGATTAATTTAGATTACTTTCAATATCCCCGTCGATTAATATCCCATACCACAATATAATGGTATCCGTCATTTTATTTGCCATCGAAAACAGATTCAGGATTATCACTGATGAGGTTATGAACTTTACACTATTCACAATATTCACATAAAACCTAGCTATAGCTTCAAATATTGTAGGATAATGTCCGTGCATACATTTCATGACATTACAGTTGTCTTCTGACATTGCAAGAACAATTGTTTGCATAGTATATATTTTTAGAGTATATCATTTCTAAGTAAGTATTGAGTTCTGATCAGTCAATAGCAAATGGTGGTTAGAGACGCTATCCCAGTACAGTAAGATGTATACTACGAATACCTTTATAATATACAGCAATGTTTAAAGACAAAATGTATAAAGTCGCCTTTAGCATCTTTGTGCCCAAAAAGTATTTCTCATGACGTCATAATATAACTTCTTGCTTTCAGTGTGTGATATCTACTTCGTCATTGCACAGACAACTAACACATAATTGTCTGTGGTCATTGAAACGATGCGAAAAGCTTCTAGGGGTTTCTCAAGAAATAAAGTAAAGTTCCTTCCCTTCCCTACCCTCTCTAACGAACTTCATTCATTGACGTAATTATTTCAAGTTGATGAAATCTGGATAGATGGTAAAGATCTAGCCCAACGGTGGGTTAAGTGCTGGTAACCTCTGACCCCATACTATTTACGAAATCTTGGAATATGTACATTTTTTTTCATTTCAAAACAAGATGAAATCTGGATAGATGGTAAAGATATATCCCAACCGTGGGTTAAGTGCTGGTAACCTCTGACCCCATATTATTTACCAAATTTTGTAATGTATATATTTATCCTGTAAAAAAAAGATGAAAGCTGGGTAGATGGTAAAGATCTAGCCCAACGATGGGTTAAGTGCTGGTAACCTCTGACCCCCATATTATTTACCAAATTTTGTAATGTATATATTTATCCTGTCAAAAGAAGATGAAATCTGGATAGATGGTAAAGATCTATCTCAACGGTGGGTTATGTGCTGGTAACCTCTGACCCCATATTATTTACGAAATCTTGGAATATTCACATGTATCCTCTCAAAAAAGACGAAAGCTGGATAGATGGTAAAGATCTATCTCAACGGTGGGTTATGTGCTGGTAACCTCTGACCTCATATTATTTACCAAATTTTGTAATGTATATATTTATCCTGTCAAAAGAAGATGAAATCTGAAAAGATGGTAAAGATCTATCTCAACGGTGGGTTATGTGCTGGTAACCTCTGACCCCATATTATTTACGAAATCTTGGAATATGCACATTTTTTTCATTTCAAAACAAGATGAAATCAGGATAGATGGTAAAGATCTAGCCCAACGGTGGGTTATGTGCTGGTAACCTCTGACCTCATACTATTTACCAAATTTTGTAATGTATATATTTATCCTGTCAAAAGAAGATGAAATGTGAAAAGATGGTAAAGATCTATCCCAACGGTGGGTTAAGTGCTGGTAACCTCTGACCCCATACTATTTACGAAATCTTGGAATATTCAAAATTATCCTCTCAAAAAAAGACGAAAGCTGGATAGATGGTAAAGATCTATCCCAACGGTGGGTTAAGTGCTGGTAACCTCTGACCCCATATTATTTACGAAATCTTGGAATATTCACATTTATCCTCTCAAAAGAAGATGAAATCTGGATAGATGGTAAAGATCTATCCCAACGGTGGGTTAAGTGCTGGTAACCTCTGACCCCATATTATTTATGAAATCTTGGAATATGCACATTTTTTTTTTCATTCCAAAACAAGATGAAATCTGGATAAATGGTAAAGATCTATCCCAACGGTGGGTTAAGTGCTGGTAACCTTTGACCCGATATTATTTACCAAATTTTGTAATGTATATATTTATCCTTTCAAAAGAAGATGAAATCTGGATAGATGGTAAAGATCTATCCCAACCGTGGGTTAAGTGCTGGTAACCTCTGACCCCATATTATTTATGAAATCTTGGAATATGCTCATTTTTTTTCATTTCAAAACAAGATGAAATCTGGATAGATGGTAAAGATCTATCCTAACGATGGGTTAAGTGCTGGTAACCTCTGACCCCATATTATTTACCAAACTTTCTAATGTATATATTTATCCTGTAAAAAGAAGATGAAATCTAGATAGATGGTAAAGATCTATCCCAACCGTGGGTGAAGGAATGGTAACCTCTGACCCCATACTATTTACGAAATCTTGGAATATTCAAAATTATCGTCTCAAAAGAAGATGAAGTCTGGATAGATGGTAAAGATCTATCCCAAGAGTGGGTTAAGTGCTGGTAACCTCTGACCCCATATTATTTACCAAATTTTCTAATGTATATATTTATCCTGTAAAAAGAAGATGAAATCTGGATAGATGGTAAAGATCTATCCCAACCGTGGGTTAAGTGCTGGTAACCTCTGACCCCATATTATTTATGAAATCTTGGAATATGCACATTTTTTTTTCATTTCAAAACAAGATGAAATCTGGATAGATGGTAAAGATCTATCCCATCCGTGGGTTAAGTGCTGGTAACCTCTGACCCCATACTATTTACGAAATCTTGGAATATTCAAAATTTTCCTCTCAAAAGAAGATAAAATTTGCATATATGGTAAAGATCTATCCCAACGGTGGGTTAAGTGCTGGTAACCTCTGACCCCATATTATTTACGAAATCTTGGAATATTCACATTTATCCTCTCAAAAGAAGATGAAATCTGGATAGATGGTAAAGATATATCCCAACGGTGGGTTAAGTGCTGGTAACCTCTGACCCCATGTTGTTCATAATACCTGTTTTATCGTACCATTTCTGTGATGTTATAAGTTTTGGTTTGGGTGAGAAAACACCCCATAGGCATTGCTGGACAGAGCATTGGTAAAATCCTACCTCCCTGCCTTAACTGTTTGGCTTGTAAATATTTGGCATGAAGGAAGGGTTTCGTAGCCGCCTCGCAGCAAATAATCAGACAGAGTATTTGTATCTCAAGATTTAACGAATACATTAGTACTTCTGAATCAGTAAACAATTATGCATTTTAGTAATTCCTTTATTTTTTGGCATCAACATTTAATTAGTAATAAAGGCATCCCCATCAACTTTTGAGGTACATTGGAAATATTGTTGTGACGTGTTTTATGTTTGTGTGCTGGTTATATGCCAATCTGATTAAAATCCGATGTAGATGTCGGCTAATCGTTCATTGCTATTTTACATTCGTTATATTGCCTGAATTGACTGTCATGGTACATGTTTACGTTTTTATCCTGGTCGGCTCCTCTACTAGAGAAGGCGATCAGAGGAGGTGATCAGGATAAAAACGTAAACATGCGTACCACGAAGGTACGTCAATTCAGGCTAAATAACGAAGGTATTATAGCAAAATGAACGATTAGCCGACATCTACATCGGATTTTAATCAGATTGGTTATAGGCAATCCTGATCACAAAAGAAAATTCGGCCTTTGAGGGCGCTCTTTTGAACCCTTTATTATAAGGATGCAACCAGTGATGTAGTCTACAGTCTAGGGAGGGATGACAACGACGCCCCCGACGACGCATTTTATAGTCTGGTACAGTCTAATCTCGGTTACCCTGACTCTCAACCAAGGCTATGAAGTGAGCCATCAGCGGTGAGGTTAGGTAACCGAGACTAAGTTAGTCGAGGGAGGGATGATAACGACGCACCCAGCGACGTCTTTATTTATTTATTTATTTTATTCACATACCATCCAATAGGCATAGTCCAATAACAGGATGAGAAAAAAACAATAAAAAATACAATACAAAGAAAATAGTAAATAAAATACACAAATAAAACAATATACATACACTAATGACAAAATGTAATATTAAAACGTACACACAAAACATTCTTGGGAGGGATGGTGAGCATGCCACCAGCAACGCATTTTACGCCCTTTAGAGGGATTATAAACGCGCCACCAGCGACTCATTTTACATTGTAGGGAGGGGTGCATTTTGCACCATAGGTAGGGGTGATAAGGGCGCCCTCAGAGACGCATTTTACATTCTAGGGAGGGGTGCATTTTAAACCGTAGGTAGTGGTGATAAGGGCGCCCCCAGCGACGCATTTTACAGACTAAGTATGTCATGATTGTTTAGGTTTTATTCCAAATCAAAACTCTCATCACTCATCTTTACTTTTACAATAAAACAGTACGTCACTGAATAAAATCTATCAGACTCGTCTGGAAAAATAAAGTCAAAGATATTTGCCGTTTGTATCAATTTCTCCCTGATTTCAATGAAATCATAGTCGATAAATGTCACATTGTATTCCAAGATTTACACGTACCACTACATGTGGCTAATAAGCTGTAGTTGGTACATGACAATACATTCCCAGGTTAGCCAATTATCTAGACTGTAAGATACGTAGTGACGTTTCGCCCTCACCGGCCTCCTCTAGGTAGGGGTTGGCCGATGTGTGAGGGCGCCCCGTCACGGCGTACCTTACAGACTACCAATTATCCAAAGCTCTACATACTGTATCACACCATTATTATGTTCATTATATTTACATGTCATGCCATACAAAAGCAGAGTTTTTAACAAACAAACAAACAATTACCTAACTATATATAAAAAAGGCTACAATTCTTTTTCAGAAACCGGAGAAAAAGTGGGACTCTGAGCAAGTGTGTCTACGAATTAAAATATAATACATCTACTAAATGCAGCAGATTTCGATGAAATGATGTAAAATTTACACCTAATCTATTTGTTATTTTGATTTCTTCCACTTTTTTGATATTTTGCAATTAAAATACAACATTTCAAAACCTTGGATAACAATTATTGTTTTGCAGTAGTTTCACCTGTAAAGTGTAATATTGAAAATTATGATGTGAAATTTATCACATTGGCTGATTTCTTGGTAGGTAACAAAAATTCAAAATATATCAGAAGTGTTAATTCAAATATTTCTGGATTACACAGATATTACTAATGCCGACTGCACCTCTAATAAGTCAAAGTTTAACCACATTGTGTTATTATATGCCAATTTTAAAGTACGCATCATCCCAGGACTATAGTTACACCAACCATTTAAACAATGCACATTATATATAACGAGTGAGTGAGTGAGTGAGTGAGTGAGTGAGTGAGTGAGTGAGTGAGTAGTTGTTGTTGTTGTTGTTGTTGTTATTGTTGTTGTTGTTGTTGTTGTTGTTGCTGTTGTTGTTGTTGTTGTTGTTGTTGTTGTTGTTGATGTTCCTTTATTCCTCCTCAAAAAAGAGAAGAGTTACACAACAATAAAGCAAAAAACTATCAAATCAGATCAGAGAGGAAAAGTATAAATAATTACAGAAAACTAATTGCAATATTCATGTTTCAAATAAACATGGCGTAGGGTTCGTTTCTAAATGTCCAGGCACATATGCATAAACTTTAAGATAATATCTTGAAGTAGTTCTGTGTTAACGAGGAGATTGTCGTTGCAAAAGACATCTCCTAAAATTTTGACAATGAAATCAAACTCATCTAGGTTGAATAAAGCCACAGAAAAGTCTACATTGAGTTCATTGAAGAGACTTGTCCAGAAATAGTCTCTAGCAGTGGAATTATGGCGACATGACGTTGTTAGATGAATGAGAAGGTTATCAGCAACGCCTTCACATTTGGAGCATTTTATATTGCATGGAGTGGCAAGAACTTTCATGATTTTGTAGACAGTTGACTTGTATTTAGGGAATTTGCGTGAGTAGGAATATAAATGAAACGGCAATATATGTTTATGTAACTGAGAGAAGAGCTGTAGTTCATCTCTAGTTGCAATTCTATCTCTCCAAAGATTGCACTCTTTCTCATATATAGCATCTTTTACAATGAATTCGTCTAAGAAGCAAAGTATCCGTATTTCAAAAGAATATTCATAATATCAGGTATAAAGCCTAAACGTTTCTTTACAGATGAAAACTTAAATTCAAAAAGTCGTTGTAAGAATACATGTTTTCTGACTGAGAAATTATCACAGTTACATAGAGTTCCAAAAAAACGCAATTTACAATTGTCAATGTATGCCTCAATTGGTATCAAACCTACTGCGCTTAGAGCTAGATCAGTCGGAGTTTTGGAGGGAAAACCTTGAATGGTTTTGTCAGCATATCTCTGACAACGTTCAAGCATTAGAAGTTCAGTTTCATTGGGAGTCCAAAGTTCACAAGTATGAAAGGCTGCAGGAAGACACATGCGTCTCCAAACTTCTGTACTGACGATTGGATTGAGACCGTAAGGTCCAATACCAACACTGCGTAACGAATTTATCAGACACCTGGCTTTCTTACAAACAGAGAATGTACGTTCCATCGACGATGTGTTATTATATGCCAATTTTAAAGTACGCATCATCCCAGTACTATAGTTACACCAACCATTTAAACAATGCACATTATATATAACGAACGAGTTGTTGTTGTTGTTGTTGTTGTTCCTTTATTCCTCCTCAAAAAAGAGAAGAGTTACACAACAATAAAGCAAAAAACTATCAAATCAGATCAAAGAGGAAAAGTATAAATAATTACAGAAAACTAATTGCAATATTCATGTTTCAAATAAACATGGCGTAGGGTTCGTTTCTAAATGTCCAGGCACATATGCATAAACTTTAAGATGATATCTTGAAGTAGTTCTGTGTTAATGAGGAGATTGTCGTTGCAAAAGACATCTCCTAAAATTCTGACAATGAAATCAAACTCATCTAGGTTGAATAAAGCCACAGAAAAGTCTACATTGAGTTCATTGAAGAGACTTGTCCAGAAATAGTCTCTAGCAGTGGAAGTTTGGCGACATGACGTTGTTAGATGAATGAGAAGGTTATCAGCAACGTCTTCACATTTGGAGCATTTTATATTGCATGGAGTGGCAAGAACTTTCATGATTTTGTAAACAGTTGACTTGTATTTAGGGAATTTGCGTGAGTAGGAATATAAATGAAACGGCAATATATGTTTATGTAACTGAGAGAAGAGCTGTAGTTCATCTCTAGTTGCAATTATATCTCTCCAAAGATTGCACTCTTTCTCATATATAGCATCTTTTACAATAATTTTCCAAAGGAATTTAGGCGGAAAATAACCAGTTGCACAGAACTCGTCTAAGAAGCAAAGTAATCCGTATTTCAAAAGAATGTTCATAATATCAGGTATAAAGCCTAAGCGTTTCTTTACAGATGAAAACTTAAATTCAAAAAGTCGTTGTAAGAATACATGTTTTCTGACTGAGAAATTATCACAGTTACATAGAGTTCCAAAAAAACGCAATTTACAATTGTCAATGTATGCCTCAATTGGTATCAAACCTACTGCGCTTAGAGCTAAATCAGTCGGAGTTTTGGAGGGAAAACCTTGAATGGTTTGGCAGCATATCTCTGACAACGTTCAAGCATTAGAAGTTCAGTTTCATTGGGAGTCCAAAGTTCACAAGTATGAAAGGCTGCAGGAAGACACATGCGTTTCCAGACTTCTGTACTGACGATTGGATTGAGACCGTAAGGTCCAATACCAACACTGCGTAACGAATTTATCAGACACCTGACTTTCTTACAAACAGAGAGTGTACGTTCCATCGACGATAAATTATTTGTAAATTGCATGCCGACGATTGTAATTGAATCTACTTCAGTGAGAGGACAGTTGTTCAGAGACAAGTTTCGATGTTGGCGCGAGCGTTCACGTTCTCGTGTTGTTTCACCGAAAACGAGTAATCTACATTTTGTGGCTGAGAGCTTCAGTCTCCATGTCGAGCAGTAATTGCATACAATGTTCAACATTTCTTGACATGTAGAGCGAGTTGGTGCTAATATTGAGATGTCATCTGCTAACGCAGGCGCACCAAGAAATAGCGAATCGATGTAACATCCGAATCTACTGTTCTCGAGTTCAACGAGGAGGTCATTTGCATAAATTAGGAATAGAGTTGTAGAAAGGATACTTCCTTGTCGTACACCTTGAAATAGTCGATATTCCTCAGACGTATACGTGTCTATGGCGATTTGACATTTTTGTCCGTGAAACATGTTTTTCAATAATCTCCAAAGTTTTGCGTTGATGCCCAAAGTGTACAGTTTGTGAAATAAACCATTCCACCAAATTGAGTCAAAAGCTTTTTGAAGGTCAAGACTGCACATAAATACCTTGCTACCTCTTTCAACGTGATGAAGAATTGTCTCTTGAATGCAGAATGCTGTGGTGATATTACTCTGACCAGGTTGATAGCCGGCTTGTAGGGGATGTGGTAAATTTTTGTCACAGAGCCATGGTTGTAGGCGATGCGAAATGCACATTTCAAAGAGTTTTTGCAGAGTCGGTAGCAGTGTGATGCCCCTGTAGTTTGCGGGATCAAAACGATTTTTGTTACCACCCTTGAAAATTGGAACAAGGTATGCAGATTTGAATGATGAAGGAATGTATTCAACATTAATCAATGCATTAAATAAATTAACTAATGCGTCCATAAGAAAGGGGCCTCCGAAAATAATGTGTTCGTATGTGATGGAGTCTGGCCCTCCTGCTTTTCCACGTTTCAGTTTTCCTATAGCACGTGAGATATCTTCTATAGAGAGTGGTCGAGACAGAATTGTTTCAGCGTTATCGTGGCTAGAAGCTGAGAGGTTGTCAAGTTCTTCGTCGATTTGGACTCTGAACGAACTTACAAATGAATTGTCTTCTAGTGGTTCATAGAGTTGTAAGGTCCGTAAGGTCCAATACCAACACTGCGTAACGAATTTATCAGACACCTGGCTTTCTTACAAACAGAGAATGTACGTTCCATCGACGATGTGTTATTATATGCCAATTTTAAAGTACGCATCATCCCAGTACTATAGTTACACCAACCATTTAAACAATGCACATTATATATAACGAACGAGTGAGTGAGTGAGTGAGTGAGTGAGTGAGTGAGTGAGTGAGTGAGTGAGTGAGTAAGTAAGTAAGCAAATACTTTCATTGTACCCCTAAAACAAGAAAAACATAGTTCATCACTGTATTTATTCTTTGTTCCATACATATCGCTCTCTGTAAGGAAAATCTCAGCTATAAAATTCAAAATATATCAGAAGGTGTTAATTCAAATATTTCTGGATTACACAGATTGCACGATTGACATTTTTTGCAAAAATATTAATCATGGAAAGTTTTCCCCGACTATGTTAGCTTTGAAAAATGCCAATCGTTCTACTCGATTGATATTTTTGGTCTTGTCTTCAAAAAAAGCACCATCATTACACTTTAAATTTGATGCATTTTAGACTGTCAATACTCAGTCGATGTCAAACATGTCAAATAACGATCTCTTGTCCATAGTTCAGAGTGTAGCATGTACAGTTTCTTAATATTGGTTTCTGTATGCATGTTTGTATCAAATGAAAACAGTGAACACTAATGTGCAAAGCACTGTACCCATACACCTACGTATACAAATGAAGCAAGTTTATAACTAACATTTATCGCAACTTTTCCCCTCCCTCTGATAACCTTTTGTGTACGTATACATCAAATGTATCAATTTTCCTTCCACAAGCTTATCAAGTTTTCTCTCTATTTTGACGGTTTATTTTTTGACCATTTAAGTCTCGTAATACACGAGATCTGTGTGATAGCTACTGTTGATGCGCTCACACAAGTCAGAGAACTTAGTTGCCAAGGGCAACAAAAATACCGTACGGTCACGTGTATCATCTATTATTCGTTCGATGACTATTCCATAATTCGGTTGTAAGCGAAGACGATGAAAGCGGCGGCACAGTCCTCTCTCCATATACCACAGAAAATCGTCAATTTGTAAGTACATGGATTCAAAATACACAAAATTTACTTTCTCTTTATGTTACGGAGGTCATGAAAGGTGCATATGTCCAGGTTAGACTCGCAGTCATCATTATTTACGACTAAAAAACAACTATAGGTGAGCAGATTTACCATTCGTCCCGAAAACAAGCGTTACTACCATTCTCAACACAGAGGGCGCAATCCACTACGCATATACGTACGCCATACGAATACAACTTTTTTCGAGGACCGAGTTAGTATCATCTGAAAACTCTTATGACAACTACGATTGTTTCAATTTTCTATCATTTTCGTTTAACTTCATGGTGCAAAGGTTCGTGCAGCAATTGATTAATTTAGATTACTTTCAATATCCCCGTCGATTAATATCCCATACCACAATATAATGGTATCCGTCATTTTATTTGCCATCGAAAACAGATTCAGGATTATCACTGATGAGGTTATGACCTTTACACTATTCACAATATTCACATAAAACCTAGCTATAGCTTCAAATATTGTAGGATAATGTCCGTGCATACCTTTCATGACATTACAGTTGTCTTCTGACATTGCAAGAACAAATGTTTGCAAAGTATATAATTTTAGAGTATATCATTTCTAAGTAAGTAAGTATTGAGTTCTGATCAGTCAATAGCAAATGGTGGTTAGAGACGCTATCCCAGTGCAGTAAGAAGTATACTACGAATACCTTTATAATATACAGCAATGTTTAAAGACAAAATGTATAAAGTCGCCTTTAGCATCTTTGTGCCCAAAAAGTATTTCTCATGACGTCATAACAATACGAGATGCTATAGCTAGTGAAAGACTACCAACATAACTTCTTGCTTTCAGTGTGTGATATCTACTTCGTCATTGCACAGACAACTAACACATACTTGTATGTGGTCATTGAAGCGATGCCAAAAGCTCCTAGGGGGTTTCTCAAGAAATAATGTAAAGTTCCTTCCCTTCCCTACCCTCTCTAACGAACTTCATTCATTGACGTAATTATTTCAAGTTGATGAAATCTGGATAGATGGTAAAGATCTATCCCAACGGTGGGTTACGAGCTGGTAACCTCTGACCCCCATATTATTTACCAAATTTTGTAATGTATATATTTATCCTGTAAAAAAAGATGAAAGCTGGGTAGATGGTAAAGATCTATCCCATGGGTGGGTTAAGTGCTGGTAACCTCTGACCCCATATTATTTACGAAATCTTGGAATATTCACATTTATCCTCTCAAAAGAAGATGAAATCTGGATAGATGGTAAAGATCTATCCCAAGGGTGGGTTAAGTGCTGGTAACCTCTGACCCCATATTATTTACGAAATCTTGGAATATTCACATTTATCCTGTCAAAAGAAGATGAAATCTGGATAGATGATACAGATCTATTCCAACGGTGGGTTAAGTGCTGGTAACCTCTGACCCCCATATTACTTACGAAATCTTGGAATATTCACATTTATCCTCTCAAAAAAAGACGAAAGCTGGATAGATGGTAAAGATCTATCCAAACGGTGGGTTAAGTGCTGGTACCCTCTGACCCTATATTATTTACGAAATCTTGGAATATTCACATTTATCCTCTTAAAAAAGACGAAAGCTGGGTAGATGGTAAAGATCTATCTCAACGGTGGGTTATGTGCTGGTAACCTCTGACCCCATATTATTTACGAAATTTTGTAATGTGTATATTTATCCTGTCAAAAGAAGATGAAATCTGGATAGATGGTAAAGATCTATCCCAACGGTGGGTTAAGTGCTGGTAACCTCTGACCCCATATTATTTATGAAATCTTGGAATATGCACATTTTTTTTCATTTCAAAACAAGATGAAATCTGGATAGATGGTAAAGATCTATCCCAACAGTGGGTTAAGTGCTGGTAACCTCTGACCCCATATTATTTACGAAATCTTGGAATATTCACATTTATCCTCTCAAAAAAAAGACCAAAGCTGGATAGATGGTAAAGATCTATCTCAACGGTAGGTTATGTGCTGGTAACCTCTGACCCCACATTACTTACAAAATCTGGAATACAAAAATATATCATGTCACAAGAAGATGAAATCTGGATAGATGGTAAAGATCTATCCCAACGGTGGGTTAAGTGCTGGTAACCTCTGACCCCATATTATTCATGAAATCTTGGAATATTCAAGTTTGTCCTATAAAAAGAAGATGAAAGCTGGATAGATGGTAAAGATCTATCCCAACTGTGGGTTAAGTGCTGGTAACCTCTGACCCCAAATTATTTATGAAATCTGGAATACAAAAATATATCATGTCACAAGAAGATGAAATCTGGATAGATGGTAAAGATCTATCCCAACGGTGGATTAAGTGCTGGTAACCTCTGACCCCATATTATTCATGAAATCTTGGAATATTCAAGTTTGTCCTATAAAAAGAAGATGAAATCTGGATAGATGGTAAAGATCTATCTCAACGATGGGTTATGTGCTGGTAACCTCTGACCCCATATTATTCATAATACCTGTTTTATCATACCTCGTTTCTGTGATGCTGTAAGTTTTGGTTCATACATACAACAGTAGGTGGGTATGACATCTCTACCGATTTTATAAGAATATCGCCAATCCCTATAATAACGTTAAAAACCATTTATTAGGAAAGGAATAACACTGTGATTTAAAGAATATATTTGTACTTCTGAACCAGTAAAGAATTTTTCATTTCATTAATTTCACATGTATTTTTCGGCATCCACATTTAATCAGTAATAAAGACATCTCTGTTAACTTTTGAGCTACATTAATTGTAAATATTGTTGTGATGTGTTTTATTTCATGTGTTCGCTAAGTACCCAATCTAGAACGTAAGATACTGTCACGCTGCCCTCACCAGCCAGCTGTGTGAGGGCGCCCCATCATGGCGTATACTACAGACTATACTTACTCCTGGTCACAATAGAATAACAGGTTATGAAAGATTTGAGTTTGTTCCATAGTAAAAGTTTACATGCCATACCAACAAGATTACATCACAGGAGTGGAATCTACTGGACATCCAAGTAAAGAGTGCACACGCAGACTGACACAGACACACAGACACAGACAGAGACAGACAGACAGACAGACAGACAGACAGACACACACACACACACACAGACAGACAGACAGACAGACAGACAGACAGACAGACAGACAGACATGTTCAAGAAGTCCAGTTGCATTTATAAAACCATGAATATGAAGAGATGTGTTAATGTTGTAAGTTTTACAGCACATCCTAGCAACCAGATACCATGGCAACTGGTGATATACTAAAGATCTATCCCAACAAGTTCAAGATATTGAGAAATAACATATTACACAGTATTAAAACATAATAAATGAACACAGCCATGCACATGTAATGGTAAATATGACCTTTATCGGTCCATTCTTTCACAAAAACTTCAATTTTAAGTGTTTTTAATGACTTTTGGGGTTATTTTTACACAAATAACATTTTTCAGGAGTTTTAGTGTCAATGAGATACATAGAGTGATATTTGGATTTGTACCAATAGACTATTAAATTACCGGGCTGTGAACAGATTTGACATAGAATGAATGACAGGTTTTTGAAAAGTTATTTGATATTCCACAACAGTCAAAGACTTTCCTGGTGAGGTTCTGAGGACTTTGAAGGTCTTTCCAGGAGTAGTTTGAAATTTCAGGACTTTCAAAGGCCTTTCCCGGAATGGTCTACAATTCCAGGTCTTTCAAAGAAATTTCTACAAGATGTTTGAAATTCCAGGACTTTCCAGGATTAGTCTGCAATTCCGGGACATTCAACATTCAAGGAGTGGTTGAAATTCCAGGATTTTCAAAGATATTTCCAGGAGTGGTCTGCAATTCCAGGACTTTCAAAGGAATTTCCAGAGTGGATTAAAATTCCAGGATTTTCAAGGTATTTTCTGGCACACATGGAACCCTGACACATATATCCCATAATTTCATACATAATTAATTTATTGAGCTATATATTACAAAATGTAAACCACCATAGAATGCTGTACTAGACGAAAGGAATAAGCATAACAAAGTTGAGTAAATTTTAAAAGTCATTTCACCAAATGGATCATTCCCTAAACAGTTCACCCCTATCTACATGTCTATTGAAACAACCCTCCATAGCCAATGTAACGGATTAGTCCATTCTACTGCAGGAAATAGGGGTGTTAATACAACTAAAGCTATACTGATTTCTGCATTTCTTAAAAATGCAGATGTAAGTGTTCTTACACTTGGCAGACTGCTTGTTATATGTAAGTCATACACAGACTAATGGAAAGAAATTTGGCCACAGTTTTCATTATTTTGCTGACCTCCCCTGTAAAACTTGGAAAGATGAACCAATTTATTTATTGAGAATCACAGATTTAGCGCATGTAGCTAGCTCATGGCTTCTCTGGGTACCCAAAATGCAATGAAATGCATTCCATTTTCACGTAACCCAAAGCTCCCCAGTAATGTCATTTACAAATTACCCTGACTCAAGGTGACCAATTCTGTTGTTTTACATCGTAACAACTAGTTTTCTTGCTCACTTTTCGACAGTTGCTGGTAACATCACAATAATTTTTTTCAAATTATTAATATCATCGTCCAAATGGGTTTTCTCTGGAGATTTCCATGTCTTTGAATTTGTAAAATTTGAAAACGTAATAACTCAACAGCAGAAATACAGGATTCCAGGAATATGACATTATGATCACAACCATATTATTATATAATTATTATTATTATACTTTTGTAAATTTTATACTCTTCTGAATAAATATGATAATTTGAAGGAAGAATAATTTCAAAATTTGAAATTTGATGGCGTATATACTAGACTGTAAGATACACCATGTCACTGCCCTCACAGGCCAAGGTGGTTGGTCGATGTGTGAGGGCGCTCTATCACTGGATAACTCACAGACTAAAGAGACACTGGTTATGCAGAGGGTGCATGTTAAGAGTTGCAACATATTTTGACCCTACAAAATAACAAAGCCTTTCCCAAGGTATTTCAGTTTCCTCCTGGTTTAACGATATAAGACACCTGCACCCTGTTCAGTGGTTACCATATCAACAAATTCCTAAATTCATTTGGACCAATAAATGACATTATCCCTATACGATTATTATTATAACGAGGTGGTGGAATGGTTGACTTTGTTGCTGGTGATGGAGTTCATGCACACAACTGGTTTTCCAACAGTTGTGACTCAGCAACGAGGTTGGAAACCTTGGTAGATGTAGACTAAAAAGATTGAACCATTGTTTCAAGCTCTAAACTCTTGGCTTTACACAAGCAGAAACAAGACTGGATCTTTCAATTGAAGAAGATGGGGGTCCTTATCAAATTTTTTCCTAGCACTGCAATTTGGTTGGTTGGTTGGTGGTGGTGGTGGGGGGGCGGGGGTACCTTAGCAATAATTGATCTCTTGATAACTGATGAATCTGTTGGCTAGCTTACTTTTCTCTGAATCGGTCTGTTATCATGACAACACTAATTTCACCTATATGGCTAAGTCTGAGAGAGACAAAACAAAATTTTAATTTAATATGCACAAACTCATAAAAGTAGCATTTGTACAAGACAGCAAGTATGCAAACACTGTAGAAGTATCTGTGAACCACTAGAATACATCCAATTTGACTGACAATGAGACTTCTCGGGGAATGAAATAGTACAATTTTACTACATGAAGTTCGTAAATACAAAGTGTTTGCCCTAATACTTGAATTTCTTGATGAAAAAGACCACTCAAGTGCAAAACTAGTCAAAGAACCAAACTGTTTTTGTACTGGATTACTACTAATGTAATACTCAGAGTGAATGTACTACAGTGAATGTATATATTCAATATGGCAATTTACAATTGACTTATTGGCAAGTCTTAGCAAATATCACATTAGAACATGGCTGTCTACACCTGCATGAAAACATAAAGTCCCGGTTGGGAAGAGGGGGAGGACCTAGTGTCAAATTCTGAATATTCTATATATCTTAACTGTTTGATAGAGAAACAGAGTGAAGTGGGGGAAAGGGGTCTTTTGACATCTTCTGAAGTTCATGTAGTTTGTAAGGTACGCCGTGACGGGGCGCCCTCACACATCGACCAACCCCTACCACCTACTGTTAGAGGAGGCCAGTGAGGGTGAAACATCACGACATATCTTAGTGTAAAGTTCATGTCATATTTAAATTTCCTATACATGCTTGTTTACTAGAGAATTAGTGACAAAACTCTCTCTAAACTCTGACTAACAAACTTTCTGGTCTAAAAAAAAACAAAACATTTGTATGTAAATGGTATAAACATAAACATAGAATTATTCATCTATGGGTATTAACAATCACTGAAACACTGAAAAGATTTTCCTGCATGAAAATAAGAACAGTGCAAGAAAGTTTTCTGAATGATGTTTTTTTTTTTCATCAGTGTACACAAAATTTCACTTACACAAAATGCCCTACGTATACAAGTCTGATAAGTTCTAGCCATCTGCAATGCCAATAATATCAACATTAAATTCTGTTTCTTTGCTTGACCACATAATTCTAAATTTGTAAAAATAACCAGCTAAGTTGTGGCATTTGGTTAGCCATAGTCATAACCAGTTATCTTGGAATAAGTCTCCGTGTTGACTATGGTTTGGTTATTGAAAAACAAAAAATTGTGTAGTTTGGCCACTAGAGGGTGCTATTTGGAAGCATATTATCACCCGGGAAGGGGTTGCACAAACTGATTCTGGGGTGAACAAATCCATTTGTAATCTGGTGTTCCCTAGACAGGCAACTACAAAAATTCAGTGATCCTACAGCCAATCTAGTGGTTCTGATTGTTGTCAAGGTTGTCATTATTAAAAAGAAGTGGTCTGTAATCCAGGACTATCAACCACTGGATTAGCTCACCCCTTTTCTGATTAGTATTATAGCATACTTTTCGGAAGCAATCCCTTCCCACGTTTCATAACATAAGTTGATGGCACTCAAACATTATTATCTCCTGTTGCTGATTAACAATTAAGTTATTTTACATACCTTTGATGACAAAAATATTACCCCACATTATCCCTCTTAAAACCCTTGTTTCAAAGCTGTATGCTATGTAGTCTAGATTCTATCCATGACTTTGAATCTTAAGATCTCTTCACACCATCTAGCTCAATGAGAAACTATGAATCAAAAGTTGTTCATGTAAATGAGTAAACCTCAAACTGTTAGAATGATGTAAACAATGTATAAGTAGCATTCTGACCTGACAGATGTACCCTATTTGGATATTACATATCTGCCCCAATAAACGCTAACTAATCATTGGACAGAATTCTGTGATTCATTAACAAAGACTTGATGTTAATGAATATGTGGGTGGCTTCAGTTCAATACGAAATTTCACCTCAGCTCCTCATTGAGCTAGACATGAAAAGAGATTTGAAGCCACAGATAGCCTCTAGACTAAATACTACATGGGCACCAGAGTATAGCGCATTCCATCTAAATAACCCCCCGGGGTGTGTGTGTGTGTGTGTGTGTGGGGGGGGGGGGGGGGGGGGTAAACACTGTAAAAAAAAACCATGATTTTATGACCTCTGATACAAGTGAATACTGAAGAGTAATCATGTACATATTGTATTAAAACTATGGTTCAATATTGTACAACAAATATTATCTTGATGGTAAATGCATTCAAAAGAACAAAAAAAACAATATCCCTTGTAATGATATACTGTGTCCATGTAAATTACAGTTTGTACATGTACATACAAAAACATGTTGTCTGCTATGACGCTTTCTCATCTTCCTGTACTCGTACTGTTATGAAAGTTCGGCACAGTGGACATGTCTCAACTTGCATTGCACATTCCATGCACAGCCCCCTGTAGAAAGATCATAATATTGAGTCAAATCTTGGTACCTGTGTAATATCATTTTATATCATGCTCCTAGGGAGTAAAACAAGGTTGACATGTACAGCTATAGTACAGCTATAGTAATGCATGTGTAGAATGGACGTCAAAATGTCAACTTAGAAATCAAATATTGTTACTTTTAATGACTTGCCTAGGTGGTATTTCAGTAATAAGAATTAAACCTTTATGCTGAGGAAAAACAAAAGCTTGTATAAATTAACTGAGTCTGAACATGTACAATTTCATTTATGTGTTTTTTTTGTTTTCTTCTTTTGAGTATTTTATTACGTTGGTGTTTTCACAAGTTTTGCTGACAGAGATGGAATGCCCCCCCCCCCCCCCATCTAAATCAGAGGGGTCTCTCATTATGTTGGGGTATAAAAACAAATCAGTGTACATAGTACCATCAATAACTGGTAGAGAGGTAAATCAGCTAATTAGTTTTGAAATGTTTCAAGGATTGAAGGACTGACAATATTGGCAATGTAAGCTTACAATAAATTTATTATTAAGGCTATATATGATATTCACATGACCAGCATGAATGGAATAGACACAACTGTGATTTTCAAGATAAACTCCTGTATATAAACAATTACACTCTTTGGAAAGTTCAATTCAAACAATCAACACCAAGTGTAGTATCTGATAACAGGAGGTCGTAAAATAGATGTCTTGTGTTCAATCTCAGTCTAAGGTTCAATCCATTGTATTGTAAGATTGTCTATTAAAAATCGTGTATTAGTATATAAGTATTTGGTGGCCATATTGGATTTGGTGGCCATATTGGATTTTAAAATGGCAATTTTTGACATCATTTTGACCTCTATTTAAAAGACTTGTATGGTGACCCCAACTCTTTTCTTAATTTTAACTATGGGTTGGACATTTCTTGAACAGATTAACAGTAAAAGTTTATTTCTATGGCCCATTTCACATTAAGTCTCCTTCCCCACCAGTGTTCAATTCACTTGGTATTTTATATAATACAGATATAAATAAAGTGTATGGGTGGACAACTTTTGTAATTTTCAAAGTTGACTAACAATGCTTGTTATTACAAAACAATATTGACGATGTTTTTTCTACGTAGGACACAAGTAAAATCTTTGAGAGTAATTGAAGTAAGAAAATTTGGAAATACGATAAAACTGATACTACTTACTTGTGTTCACATGGTTTTAACATTGTATTTGCCATTTTGTCAAAACAGAGATTGCAGGCACCTTCACTCACACTGATATGCCGTAATAAGGCTAGCTTCTTGTGCCTGTATGGTGGTAATGATAGAGCAAACAAATATAACATAAAATCAGTACTACAGTACTTGTACATTATACCAAATAAACTAACGGTCAAATTGAAAGAACATACTTCAAAACTCACAACTCTGAAATACAACTCTGGTAGCTGAGGCTTCAGTGCACTAAGATAGATATTAACTAAAAGTAATATTGTTTGGTGTAGTAGATTACACAAAGTGGGAGATAGTGGTTCCTATCAGTACAATTCTAATCATCCTGTGATCAAGATAGTGTAAACATTGGAAGTCCTAAAACAGTACACTGCAGGTTTATAAAACTAGCTTTCAAAGAGCTGTCCTACCAAAACAAACAGACATTCAATAGCTTATCACTGTTGTATCAACATGTTGTGACATATAGACATCATGTAAATCAGTAACAACGGCAACCATACATCAATAGTTCAGATGTTTGAGAATCACCGTAGAACTATATTAGCATCTTAGTTCTTTTCACTGACATGCAGTGTTGGGTTAAAGGATATGTCCAAACATGGAAAAATTGTGCCGAGCGATGCTGAAGATGTCATACTTTAATAAATATTCATGAGAAGTCACAGCATCATACCAGTGCAGTGAAGGCAGAAGTAGCAAATCACGGCTACAGTCTAGGAGTTGTTTACTTGGCTTTTCAGTCATAACATTGTAGGAATTTTCGAAAGTGTTGTGCGGTAAATAAGAATTTCTTTTGTAAGGAATTATAATTCTTGTGTATATTCTGGTAAGGATCAGGAACATTGGAATATCTATTTCTCCTCTCTGACTGTGTGCTAAGCTTGCTGACAAACAGACAAGTGACATATACAAATGACAAGTTCAAGTCCATCTCACCCAAACCACTTTGCAGGGAGTTGGATTACATCGGAATTAAGTTGAGTCGATTACTGAGCGATAACAACATAACACTCAGCAAAATGTATCGAAATGGGTTCAAATTTGGTGCAGGAAGTACTTACTTTGTTAAATGGATTCAAAGTTGACCCAGGAAGAACTTACTTTGTTAAATGGATTCAAAGTTGACCCAGGAAGTACTTACTTTGCTAAATGGATTCAAAGTTGACCCAGGAAGTACTTACTTTGCTAAATGGATTCAAAGTTGACCCAGGAAGTACTTACCTTGCTAAATGGATTCAAAGTTGACCCAGGAAGTACTTACTTTGCTAAATGGATTCAAAGTTGACCCAGGAAGTACTTACTTTGCTAAATGGATTCAAAGTTGACCCAGGAAGTACTTACCTTGCTAAATGGATTCAAAGTTGACCCAGGAAGTACTTACTTTGTTAAATGGATTCAAAGTTGACCCAGGAAGTACTTACCTTGGTAGAATAACCCTGTCTTCATCACCTAGTAATGCATGATCATTAAAACTGTTAAATTTCTGTGATGGTGGGAATTTATAAGGCATCATACCAAAATTAAATTCACACTGTTGAAAGGACATAAAACTAGCTGCTGCAAAGAAGCCAATACTGCAATCAAAACAGAAATGTCTTGTTAGCTTAGTATCTAGTATCTAAAATACACAACTCTCAGGTTTGAACACAATGCTATATATGAATAAGTAAACAAGACAGGCTAGAGGTCGAAAAGTTTTTAGTAATACTTGCTGTGTATGATTGGTTTACGCTATAATAAACTTTAAGTTATTCAATAGGGTCTCTTAGGGTACTGTGTTCATCACTTTGTCTTCACGTAGAGATTTGTGAAAGACTTTTTCCATTACAAACTCTAACTTCATGCAAACATGCAAAATTGGAAACATCAGCTGGAACCTGAGATGAGTGTATATTCCTTGAAAGATACACACATGAAATATATGTAAAACAAAATTTAGTGTAAAATGTCTGGCCACTTAGTATTCATGTATGCAATGTATTCAAATGTCACGATAATGATGGAATTTCAATAGAGATCATTCACTGGCCTCTGATTGTGGACTGTGTTAATTGTTGGAATTCTATTCTGTTCTTACAGTCTACCACTTGCAATACAAATGAAATTTCTCTTACCCAGCTGATTCAAAGACTTGATTCTCAGGTGGCAAAGTGTTCCCATTTAATGAAAATATCATTTCTTGTTTCTCTAAATCAAGAAGAAATCCAACCACATCTCCTACAACAAAAATAAATCTACAGTTGTAACTTTCTTCATTTGCAAACAAATATACATACATACATACATACATGGACACACGCACGCAGGCATGCACACACTCACATACATACATACATACATACATACATACATACATACATACATACATACATACATACATACACACACAAATACATACATACACACATACATACATACACACATACATACATACATGCGCAAGCAGACAGACAGACACAAAAAGACACACACACACACATATGCATGCACACACACATACATACTATGCGAACAGCCATACAAATGTAGACATGTACAGATGGACAAACAGACAGACAGACAGACAGACAGACAGACATTATCATACCTGGCTGCCACGTTGGATGTGAATGTGCTCTACTTTTAGCATTGTACCAGAACAGTTGTCTACATCCATCATAGGAGAGAGAAAACTCATCATCACCTATACCATATCCTTCCTGTAGAGGGCGGTAAACGATATGAAATTATCAAGGAATTATTGAATATATCTATGACATTAAGTGCAGAGAGATATCACTGTCCACTAATTTACCATTTAGTTTAGTTCAGGTTAAGTTTAAGTTTAGGTATTTAGGTATGAAAAACTTGTCTGGCAGAGCTATAGAAAACAAGCGACCTATCGGTCAGAATAGCTCCGCTGATTTTTTTTTTATTTAATTTTTTATTTTGGTGACATGTAGAAGTGGTTCAGGTCTTCAGCTCTTCGAGTCACTATGCAGTTTTGTTTTAGCGATGCAATAAAGTGGTTAGTGGTTTCATATGATGTCTCACTATAAAACACATTTTACACAGAAGTTGGTAATGTATTGTACTTTTATACCATAGTCACCATTTTATAACAAAAATCTACTGTTATGAAAAAATTGCACAAAATCTCAGAAAAAAATGACTGGGAAATGCACACAAGAAAAAGAAAAAAAGAGGATTTTGAGGTTGGCTATAAGTAATTCCAGTGTCTTACAGCTGTAACCCTGGAAAATTTTAATGAAGAATGAAATAAACTAGGGATCTAAAATAATTTTGAGGCAATTTGAATTTCAATTTTCTAACAAATTTACAAAGTCAACAACATTCAACTTGTTCTAGTTGTGGTAGATATATATAGGGAAGAAATGTATTAATCGCCATCTTAGTTTCCGTACGGCGACAATCTCAACTACCCGGAAGAGAGTCATTCTCAGCCATACGTTACAGTGGTAACACTCGTTCATGTTCGGTTACCTTTCACAAAGAAAACACAACGAAATGGTTGAAATGATCTTTTTTTAATTTCTTTTCATCCCAACAACAAAATCTGCGTGATCAAAAGTGTTGTAAACTAAACCAGAAAGAATTATCGGACTGGCTAAACTTCCCGATGAACTGGAAGGTCCTACTACTTCCAAGTAAGCCTCGATAGTACTATAGTACGTGAGAAAATCGTCTCAAACTAGCGATACAACTTTCAAAATATAACTTGACATGTCTTCATTTGTTAGAGTTATACAATTCAAGACGGGTTTTCACTCGAAAACAACAATTCTGTGAATAATGACAGTGACACTCTGAACGCAGCGATTTCTCGGACGATGTTACCACTGTAACGTATGGCTGACAACGACTTGCTTCCGGGTTAGTCCCTCGTGCATACGGGTGGATTGTCGGCGATTAATACATACATGTACATCGTCTGATATTTTAATTCACAGTGTTTTTTGTGACCGGCGCCTGTCAGCAGACTCTGCCATTTTTTTCATCATTCCATTGTATTTAAACCTTGTACTTGACATTTCGCAATATTTATAATTCTCAACAAAATACCTCAACATGCCTCACTTCGCTCGTACTCAAAGCAGCCCCGCACGTAGTCCTGCTTGCATACGGAGGAATTCGGGACTCGATTCTGACAATTGTCCCTCCCCCTCCGGTGTTTAGAGTCAAGTCAGTAATACAGACTCGTGCACCCGAGGACTACCCCGCGCGGTATGATCACTGACACTGATGACATGATGAGAGAGAACCTTTTCGGATTTACATGTAAAACGGGGAAAGATACGCAAAACATAATGCAAAGTCTGAAGCCAAATTAAAGTTGTAATTATTTTTACTTGCCAAATATTTGCATTTTGGAAAGGCAAGACACGTTCATGTCGTTTAACTTTACATGTGAACTGTCGGCCATATTTAAACTTCAACCGCATGCCTGGCATGCCCTTCCTTACGCAAGTTGTCTGAATTCTGGTTCACTGTCATTCCAAATTGCACGACAATATAGAATTAACCACAAGTTACATGTTATCTGAAAACATCACACTTTTATAGTGGGTCTGAAGTGTGATTTTAGTGAGTACTAAGAACGTCCTGTGTTGATACTCAAGATACTTGCTGTGGAAAATCGCTCGGTCGAATGAGGTCACCTTCAGCTTCTGGTCGAATCAGGATAGAGTATGCAAATGAGGATGTTGAGGATTGGCTGATAATGTAGAAGGGTGCAGAATTGGATTTGAAGTTTACAACCCTGTTTCGAACAAACGCTTGTCATTTGGGCGCCCAATGCGTAGAATTATGACTATAGCACATATTACATTGCTTGTTTGTCGTCAATAGTGTCTTTTGAAAAGTGGCAGTTTACTTAAAGTCTCGTCGACTGATTTCCAATATGGCGTCGGTCATTATGCTCATTAACATATTCATTTTTTTTTCAAATTACAAAAAAAAAATCATAAAAAATAAAAATGAGGATGTGCTGACTTGAAATTAACAAATCTGAGTAAGCTACCCCCTGCGCATCAACACGCCAGATATCAAAGCAATCTAATAAGAGGTTTTCAAGGAGTTGATGAAAATGACATTTTATGAAAAAAAATCATAAAAAATTGAAAATGGCACAGATCAACTTGGCATGAACAAATCTGAATAGCCTCCCCCCAGGGAACATGCACACCAAATATCGAAGAATTCCGACTGTCACTTATGGAGTAGATAGTAAAAATATAAAAGTTTGACGGACACCTATGATTCACTCTACTCTCTATACCTCAATACCCACCTATACCTAAAGCTACGCTTTCAGCTTTCGCTGACAGCGGAGCTAAAAAATTGATCAAAAGAATAATCCTATGTTACTATGGAAACAACTGTTACACACTCACATGATTAAGAAATTTGCTGTCTTTTGTTGCCCATCCGATTTGCATAACACCGGGTGTAATAATGGTTACTTCATAATACCAGACTCCAGAATCAACACAGAATGTACAGCGGACACTCTCAAATGACGAAGCATCACAGCGTGCCTGTAATATGTAAGATGTACCAAAGAAATCAACACACAATGTACAGCTGATAACATCCGGTACGGTAATGTATATACAGCAAGTAGTAAGACAGCTTGAATTGTTTCCAAAAAGTTGGGTGTATTTTTCATGTGATGAAGAATAAAAGAAAGTTACAGTTATTGTGACATTACAGTATATTCATCATCATAAAACCACAGACCTATTCATTGCTGCAAAGGTACAACATGTGCCACCGTGAGACAAGTTTTCATTGCATCATTAGGAAAATACACTCTGTCTTATGAGAATTATTCTTACTTACCTCCAAACCATTGGGTGATATCTTGAGATATTCACTCACATCGTTACTATTTAACATGGCATTACAACCTGTCAAGTCAAGTGTTTCATATGTGTATGCTCTACCATCCATTACAACTGAAATTACAAGAATAACATACAGTTTAGCAGAAAGAATCAAAGGTAAGTACCCGTCAATACTTACATATATCTATTGTCTCTGCATTTTAGTTACATAGTAAAACAAATTTTGAAATACATTTGTAGATTTCTATCTATGAATTCTAAACAAGATTTAACGTAGCAGCTATTTCTGTTGGCTTTCAGTTTCAGGAAATAATTGCTACATAACAGCCCTAGGGGTAATAAATAAAAATCTTTCAAATGGCAACACTTTATTGCCTTAGTTGCTGTTCTAGTAGCAGTAGATGGTTAGCAGCAGTTTTACTGTCTGTACAGTGGGAGTATACTAGTAATTGAGAACAAAGTCTTGTTTATGTTTGGACAGGAAGCTATTTACAAACAGGCTGTACTGAGAACAAATGTTAGTTGTATCTACCCAAACTAGTCAAGTGGACATCTTAAAATAGTACATGAAAATGATGAATAAATCAGACATACTGTTCTTGTGTTTTGAACTAACCCTTTGACCTCGGGAAATAGCATGTGATTCTGGTATCTCACAGTCCCTCGGGTGTAATAAACGGGTGCTATAGCCCTCATGGCCAGGCAATATGTGTTCAATACTCTATACTTTCATTAGAATCAATGCAGTAGTGTTTGATATATCATGAGCACAGACAGAGACAGACAGACAGACAGAGACAGACAGACAGACAGAGAGACAGACAGACAGACAGACTGACACACACACACACACACACACACACACACACACACACGCACGCACGCACGCACGCACACACGCACAAGGGCACAACATAAACTTTCCTTGTGGAATGTATAAATCACTTTTATACTTAGATTGTTGTGTTGACTTACATAAATTATCCAGACACCATTGTGCACAGAATCCCACTTGTCTCATGTCATAATCTTGGTGATTCAACCATTTCTCTAATGCCATCAAGTGTGGACAAATTCCTGAATGTTTTATTGTTATTTTATTTTCACCTGTAAGAACACAAACATATCAATAAGTTTCACCTGGCCACTGGATAAATTGGAGACACAATTGTTCATCATAATCAAAAATGTGCCTGTCCCATGGTAAATTTATCATTTTTACAAGATCCCAAACCAATGTATTAACATTTTGTGATCAAACATGTAACAGTACTCAAGATACAAAATAAAATTCACTAGGCCACTGGATAAATTGGAAATAAAAATGTCCCTCCAAATTGCAAATGTGTCTGTCCCATGGTAGATTTATGATTTTTGGTATTCAGCAACGTTACTTGTACGATAAGGTTTGGTTGCATTTACAATAAAGAACAGATAGAATTTTTAATATGCATGTACCATGAAATTCAAACAGTCCAGGGGGATGAGCATTTATGAAAAGTGCCGGTCAAACCTATAAGTATCAGTCTACGACAGGTATTTCACATCAAACCCTGAAAAGTCAGATTACATCTTGATTTCTTTCTGAATTGGCACACATCTAATACTATTTTGAAGTTGTATGGAAATATATGCAAGTTTAAACCCCACCCAACCCCTCAACCCCCCAAACCCCCACCCCAACTCCCCCTTACTAGAATTCCCAATAAAATCATGGTACATGGGATTTAAATCTATGCATATTGTATCAGATTGCCATACATACGGAGACTACTAATTCAACTAACAATTTCTGGACTTTAACTTACTTGTTTGTGCAAATTTTTCTAAGGCAATGCATGAAAACAGTATCACTTGTGGATGTAAACATGGATTCTGTGAATAGAAAAAAAAAGAATGTTCACATTAAGTATGAAAAGACATCATAAAAGCATATTTTGTCATATTCATCAAAAAATACCACTCCAAGCATATGATTTGGTTTTCATTTATCAGTTTGAGACCTATGTATAACATAACATTACATAACATCAGTATGCTCTCTGGACCCTACACACACAGCCACCAAATCATCTTGTAAGTTCTGAGCTAGCCTGTAATAAAATAGAAATCACATCCAAAATACATTTATTTTTTAAAGGAGGTATCTCATAGTTCATACCAGACACCATTGTATTTTGTTCATTAAAGATAAACAAAGGCATGGTTGATATTATCTTAGCTTCATTTCTTTATGCCTAGAGACCCAGAAAAGTCTTTTTCATCAATCATGCATCATGTAACATCAATATCAGGAGCTTCACACCACTTGAAACAATGGCCACATAATGCTGAGGTCAGCTGTGAGAATGGAAAGAAGCTCCTAACATTATTTATTTCCCATAATTCCTCATGTGGATTTACAGCAGGCCTCTTCCAATCCAGATTGTCAACAGGGTTCGTACACTTAAAGGAAAACAAAATTCCAGGACTTTCCAGGGGTTTTTCATCAGTTTTCCAGGGGTATTCATATTGATTTTGACCATTTTCCAGGGGTGTTGACACTAAAGTATATTTTTTGAATGACATCTAATTGTCTGATGTAGACGAAAAAAATAACAACAGTTCCCATAATATGTCACAAAACATTTTAAAGACAATCGACACTGCAAGATGTTGGTTTCAAAACCATGTTTGCACGCTAAGATTAACGGAGAAACCTCTCTCCTACCCCCTAAGTAGCCGTTTCGTCAAGCAGGTGCATTGATCGTGTAAGATTGAGTCGCAGCATTCGTCAGTCTAATTCAGACATATCCAGAAAATTAAATTAAAAACTAAAGTTTGTCCTCGTTATTGTATGGTTTGATGTTACTAGATTTATAAGTCACCTAAAATGATTTTTTTTCTTCAAATTTTTAAATAAAAACGTCATTTAAGTAACGAAATTTCGAGCTATGAATAACTGAATACATTCATTGCTTGCGTCTGGATGTTTATGTACGGACGCCACGAGTTGCGGAACATCGCGATTTCTCAACTCAACTTGACCATTGACGAATGTTACTGTACCGACAACATAAAACAGTAGTTTATTCTTTTAGAACATGTAACACAAATACCCATTTATCGACGACATAAAAGTCACAACCGTACTTCCACAACCCGGAAATTCAACTGCACTGCCTAGGTCCTAGTATTGTCATGCCTGAGCTTGTAGTATGTCGACTCATACGCCGAACTTGTAACAATTTCTAATCGTGGTTGATGATGCTTTGATACTCGCTACAATGTTACGATAATCTTGTTAACAGACCCCGACCGGGACTGTTACAGTGTTACAATATTATGTCCCTGAAATGACGACTGGGAGATGTATGGAGTAGCAATATACCGTTATACACAAGATCAAAACAAACACTGCGGCGCCCATTCAACTAATCATATGCATGGTCTGTGGGGCGAAGTGTCTCGTGGAACGATCGTTTGACTGTCTGGGTTCAATCGGCGTGAATTTTGATTCACCACCGTGGCGAAAGACTTTGAAAATATTTTCGCCATTTCACATTTACGAGATTCAGAATCATACGAATGGGTGGCTCGAGCACAGACATGACGATCATCAATATTAATCGATCGATTGATCATGATCATTTTCCAGGGTTTTCCAGGGGTAGGGCGCATTTTTCCAGGGTTTTCCAGGGCTTTCCAGGGAGGGTTTGAAATTCCAGGGTTTTCCAGGGTTTTCCAGGACCGTGCGAACCCTGGTCAATTCTTGTCATTCTGTTTTAGAGTGGTCACATGATACAAGGCTTGTGAAAATGAGTTTTCTCTGTGCCCTTGTAAGATAAACTCTGCCTAGCCATTGCTTAAAGTGTTGTGAAACAGATTTTCTCTTACCAAGTTTGCAATCAAATAAGCAAGGGTGTCTTGTGTAAGTAAAGCCACACTATTTGGTCCAGCCAGTTTTTCTGCAATACAGCCAAGAACAGTTGCAATGTTTCTGTGTTTGGCAGGGGTTCTGAGTACAGATTCTGTGGTCCTGTCAGCAAGTCGTAACAATTCTGACAACTTTTCAACTGACTCCTGTAATGAAAAGGTAGAAAAATAAGGTTTCTGTCAAACTGGTATTTTTACATGGTATAGAATTCTGTATAAAGTGTTATACTCCTCTTTGAACTTTCACAACACCTGTCCTTATACTGAAGATGTTTAAAGTACCCACTAACTAAAACTGATGAAATTATCATAATTTTGTCAGTCTAAACTGTGGTACTACATCATAACAGCATTTGTCCATGTCATCAGTTCTGTGGTACTACATCACAAAAGCCTATGATCATGTCATCAGTTCTTTTGCACTACATCATAACAGAATGTGTCCATGTCATTGGTTCTGTGGTACCATACCATAATAGTACATGTTTATGTAATTAGTTCTGTGATACTACATCATAGCAGCATGTATATGTGTCTATATCATTAGTTCAGATGTACCATATCTACATTCTAAAGACTCAAATTATATCACACATTTCACACTAAAATCTACTTTAACCTTTCAATTTTGCTTTGCCAATGGGTTTCACTATTTAACCAGTAAGTCAACAGTAAATACACACAAACTATTACTGGCATCAGAACCAATCACTGACTTGCAAAGACAGTGCTCCTTAGGTAACTAATAAATCCTTCAGAAGCAAAATGAAAATCTTAGTGAATATATTAGTGTCAATACTTACCCTTGTAGGCAAGGGACACTCATCAATAAGTAATGTGATAACTGCTGGACCTAGGGGGTCATCCATAGGAATGACATTTATCATAGAGATAGCAACTTCCAACCAACCAGTTTCTATAAAATAATGGACAAGAAATACGCAATAATGACAATGTACAAGTTCTGATTTTCATGACCAAAACATATCAATTATGATTAAAACATTTATCAAAACATTTTTAAAGAAAATTTGCAGTCTCAGTTGTCTGAGTATTGTGCTTCTTACCATACTGTAGTACAAGTCACAAGATTTGATATAATGATAAAATAAAAGTTAAAATATTTCGAGTGTGTGTGTATAATGTATGTGTGTGTGTGTGTTTGTGTGTGTCTGTGTTTGTGTGTATAATATGAGTGTGTGTGTGTGTGTATAATATTTGTGTGTGTGTTTGTGTGTGTGTTTGTGTGTATAATATATGAGTGTGTGTGTATGTGTGTGTGTGTGTGTGTGTGTGTGTGTGTGTGTGTCTTTCAACTGAGTTCCCCACATATGTACTAGCTTCCACAAATACTACCTCCTGTTACTGGGATTACTAAATATACATGAAAATACTGAAGGGATATGAGGGATAAAAAAATAGGTTAGACATGCAACAAACTAGATAGAAGCATCTTAGTGTGTGAAAATATCAGGAGTTACACTCTCATTGCATTCTCTTAGTCAAGTCAATTGTAACCTGGCTATAAAGTTCAGTACATGATAATGTAATGGAGAAGTCAGTGCCATCCCATTTTTGAAAATAATGCAAGTTAATTAACATGACAATACTAAACATTCATTGTTATGCAAATCACAACAACTCTTATACAAGTACCAGCACTACTTTTAGGAGAGAACACTGCGTGCAGTTATTCAGATCCAGGGGTGAACAGTTTCCGTCAATATATCAAAAGAAAACTGTTATTTTATTTATCAAAATTCCCCCCTCTCAAATCATTTCAAAACATTCAATAAAGAATAATCATATTTTCAGTATACTTGCCTGTTTCTGCTATTTGATGAAGTTTTAGCATGGAATAGGGTGGGTCTTGCTCGCTGCAAAAGAAAGCACAGATATATAAATATACGTTGTACATGTCTGTCACAAAATATATTATTTACGATATAGTCAGAAGGGAATATGGTAAGAATGATAGTCTTCCCAAAAATATATTAATAATTGATAATTTGTTTTATCAGCACTTGTTTATCAAGGCAATAAAATGCCTCCACTGATTATAAGAGTTGGGACTGTTGAGTCCACAATCGGTCTCACAAAGTCACCCTGAATGTATTCCAATATACATAACTCATTACAATTCATTATTTCTCAGAGAAGCCACATTGTATATCTTCAAACAGCATAAATGGGATTTTTTTACAGGTTATTCTACATCATGACAATGCACATATATATGTCATCAGTTCAGTGGTCCTCAAAATATGCATCACATTACTAAAACTTCACCATTATTTTCCTCTATTATATTAAATTTTGTTCAAACAGGTAGAGTTATATTATTCCCTTCTATTTTATTTCATTCCACTGGAAAATACTCATGACATAATGGTTTTGTCACAACTTGTCTCCAACTCATAGTGACAGGGCCCATTACCCCATTCCCATTTTTCATCAGCTGAGCATTGGAAAATGTTGAGCAATAATATAGAAATGTCCCTATTTAAACCATTCTGCTATTATCCTAAATTCCTCACATCTGATCAATTGATCTCTTACATTATCAAGGAGGAATGTTATAAATTATCACTGAGATATGTTTTCCTTCCTGACACATAGAAATGTATGTGTGCTTCTACTATTGCAGTGAATTTCTGATACAGAAGAGTAGCAATATACGATAATGAACTCTTGAAAATGTGAGACAGATTAACAAGAAAGTCTGGCTGGCTAATCAAGTGGTTCACCACAGCTACAATAGCCATGTCAGACAGACTAACAAGAAAGCCTGGCTGGCTAATCAAGTGGTTCACTACAGCTACAATAGCCATGTCAGACAGACTAACAAGAAAGCCTGGCTGGCTAATCAAGTGGTTCACTACAGCTACAATAGCCATGTCAGATAGACTAACAAGAAAGTCTGGTTGGCTAATCAAGTGGTTCACTACAGCTACAATACCCATGTCAGGCAGACTAACAAGAAAGCCAGACTGGCTAATCAAGTGGTTCACTACAGCTGCAATAGCCATGTCAGACAGACTAATAAGAAAGCCAGACTGGCTAATCAAGTGGTTCACCACAGCTACAATAGCCATGACAGACAGACTAACAAGAAAGCCAGACTGGCTAATCAAGTGGTTCACCACAGCTACAATAGCCATGACAGACAGACTAACAAGAAAGCCTGGCTGGCTAATCAAGTGGTTCACTACAGCTACAATAGCCATGTCAGACAGACTAACAAGAAAGTCTGGCTGGCTAATCAAGTGGTTCACTACAGCTACAATAGCCATGTCAGACAGACTAACAAGAAAGCCTGGCTGGCTAATCAAGTGGTTCACTATAGCCACTGTAGCCATGTCAGACAAACTAACAAGAAAGCCTGGCTGGCTAATCAAGTGGTTCACTATAGCCACTGTAGCCATGTCAGACAAACTAACAAGAAAGCCTGGCTGGCTAATCAAGTGGTTCACTATAGCCACTGTAGCCATGTCAGACAGACTAACAAGAAAGCCTGGCTGGCTAATCAAGTGGTTCACTATAGCCACTGTAGCCATGTCAGACAAACTAACAAGAAAGCCTGGCTGGCTAATCAAGTGGTTCACTACAGCTGCAATAGCCATGTCAGACAGACTAACAAGAAAGCCTGGCTGGCTAATCAAGTGGTTCGATACAGCTACAATACCCATGTCAGACAGACTAACAAGAAAGCCTGGCTGGCTAATCAAGTGGTTCGATACAGCTACAATACCCATGTCAGACAGACTAACAAGAAAGCCTGGTTGGCTAATCAAGTGGTTCACTACAGCTGCAATAGCCATGTCAGACAGATTAATAAGAAAGCCAGACTGGCTAATCAAGTGGTTCACCACAGCTACAATAGCCATGACAGACAGACTAACAAGAAAGCCAGACTGGCTAATCAAGTGGTTCACCACAGCTACAATAGCCATGACAGACAGACTAACAAGAAAGCCTGGTTGGCTAATCAAGTGGTTCACTACAGCTGCAATACCCATGTCAGATAGACTAACAAGAAAGCCTGGTTGGCTAATCAAGTGGTTCACTACAGCTGCAATAGCCATGTCAGACAGACTAACAAGAAAGCCTGGCTGGCTAATCAAGTGGTTCACTACAGGTACAATAGCCATGTCAGACAGACTAACAAGAAAGCCAGACTGGCTAATCAAGTGGTTCACTACAGGTACAATAGCCATGTCAGACAGACTAACAAGAAAGCCTGGCTGGCTAATCAAGTGGTTCACTATAGCCACTGTAGCCATGTCAGACAGACTAACAAGAAAGCCTGGTTGGCTAATCAAGTGGTTCGCTACAGCTACAATACCCATGTCAGACAGACTAACAAGAAAGCCTGGCTGGCTAATCAAGTGGTTCGATACAATTACAATACCCATGTCAGACAGACTAACAAGAAAGCCTGGTTGGCTAATCAAGTGGTTCACTACAGCTGCAATACCCATGTCAGACAGACTAACAAGAAAGCCTGGTTGGCTAATCAAGTGGTTCACTACAGCTGCAATAGCCATGTCAGACAGACTAACAAGAAAGCCTGGCTGGCTAATCAAGTGGTTCGCTACAGCTACAATACCCATGTCAGACAGACTAACAAGAAAGCCTGGCTGGCTAATCAAGTGGTTCGCTACAGCTACAATACCCATGTCAGACAGACTAACAAGAAAGCCTGGCTGGCTAATCAAGTGGTTCGCTACAGGTACAATACCCATGTCAGACAAACTAACAAGAAAGCCTGGTTGGCTAATCAAGTGGTTCACTACAGCTACAATAGCCATGTCAGACAGACTAACAAGAAAGCCTGGCTGGCTCTTCAAGTGGTTCATTGCAGCTCAGTAGAGTAATTAAGAACAGGATACACACAGATGAAAATGATCAAATTGATAAAAGGTTAAAAGGTTTAAATGCAAGTTAAAGTATGTGGTAGTCAAGGCCCTATAAGCCAACCCCTACGAAGCGAAACAAATCCTGGTTAGATGTGCCTTTCACCTACACTTTAAAGGTTTCCAACCCTAGCAGTACATGAGTCCCAGTTAAGGTTTGTATTAGCCTACGACAAGTGGCTTGCTACTTTATCTTCATCTTCAGTATTTACTAAGACAGTTATAGTAGTATAAATGTAAATTATAAATTTTGTTGCCTTTCTTTTCTACTGTATCATCATTTATACTCTGTCGCTTTCTTGCTGACATTTCTCCTGTGTTCTCTCTAGTATTATAATATACTGTTTCCACCATATTTGAAAGTGGCCTGAGGGATGAGGATTTGGTATTTATTTTTGATTTTGAATTTATTAAACAATTTCATCATGCTTTCAAAATCAATAATGTCAATAAATTCCAAAAGATTAATAAATTTGTAAAATGTTTGTTATTAAACGTACAATAAGAACTTTTTACATTTTTTAGCTTTTTGCAATGTAATGAGTTACACACCCAGATTTGGCATACATGTATGTTATTTCACATTGATTTTTCAAGTAGGAAGTCATGATAAATTGTTTTATAAATTCAAAATTCAAAATAAATACCAAATCCTCATCCACCTGGCCACTTTAAATCTGTCAACAATTCTGGATATTTTGATCAATTATGATGTGTTGAAGACATAATTAGATATCGGACTGGAATATCATAGATGTTATTAGAGAGGAGAAAAGTGGGGGAGGGAGGGGGTTCACTGTAATACACAATCTCACACTCACTTGTCAACAAGAGACCTGATCACTGCTAGAGTGTCCAAAATTAAAGTATCTGTTGTATTTCTTGGTACAGTTCTGGTCATTGACGCAATACAACCTTCTGTTCCCGGATGTCCTATCCCATCTCTGCTTTGAGTTCTTGATGTATTACTGATTGAAGTCGATGTTGTATAGTGGTCAGCATGGTGAGAGTGCTGAGTCGACTCTTTACACACACATGCCCCCATTCTTCTTAGGTATCTTGGTATCACATTCACATACAAGTGTGTGGTGTTTACCGAACCACGCAGGCCAAGGTATAACAGCCAGACAGTCACTATCATAAGATTTGTGTTTGCTATTCAATTTTTCATAGAGTGCCACTCGATGGATAGCATTCCAAATCTTCAACTGCTGAAATCTGCTACTTCAACTATCAACAGTTCCACTTTCCATGTCTTCGGTTGATCACATGTTGATGTGTCTATTTTAACCACAACCAACCTGTCTTGATAAAAGTTCCTTCTTCACTTCCTGGATACCTTTGTATTAATAATGTACACCAACAAGCTTTTATCCGTGTCGTGCTTCTGTTCTTCTCAGAAACGTGCTATAAATCCACAATATTATATTACCATGGTAACAGTATCCATTGCCCAGTGATATCTTCCTCACCTGGAGAAAAATACATAAAAATGTTACTGACTTGAACGTCCTGTCATGATCAGTTATCCAAGGTTGTGACGTAGGCAATAATTACAATGAACGACAGGCTGTAATATTACTCACTGCTTTACCTGTTTCTCACACCTAATACAAATAATATATTACAATAACAGCTTCTTGAATCACTTCAGGGTAGGGCCTTCAGCACCGTTTCTAGGCTCTTTCTTGTAATTCAATATATTTGTTGACACACCCAACATAATACATCGATGAAAGCACAAAACACGCAATATACTAATAAATTTTACACGAATTGACAAGTTCAACCATCCAGCGAGACTTCAAATCATGCACTTTTTCTTATCTTAGTGTTGGCTTTTTTTCTGTGGCAATCTTAACGGCTTGAAATTACTGCAACCACAACTTTATCGAAGATTTTGGACTTACATGGATGCGGCCATCTTGGTATTGAACACGTAATGCATTGTGGGATGTGTTATGGCGTACTTATGTTGCCTCGATGTAAATTACCATACACAATCAAATTTGGTGCTGGCCTAAATTTTTAACAAATAAAACATAATTATTTCCACGTCTTACCGTCTCGGATACTTTTGAATGATATGATAAATAATTCCATCCAAAAAATTGGATATTACACAAACTTTAGAAATGAATGTTGTTGGGTGTTAATTTCGGCAAAGTTAAAGTGTCAAAAAACAGTTAAGTTCAGGAAATATCGGGGGGAAAAGGCATGTAATGACTGTCAATGTCAAAATCTAAACCGTAAAATGTATTCCCATTGTCTGTCATTGCATACATGGTATTCGAATAACAGGATACATATCGCTTAATCATTTATATATTAAAATATTGAAATGTCAGCAAGCATGAAGGGGGGGGGATACTTCCTCATGAATATTTAATTAGTTGTTGTTAGGTACTTATGCGCATGGTTACCTTTCAGCGTTGACGATAACGCCTGTATACTAACCGACTAGCCGACGTTTCTAGCTCTTAACTCAGTGACTTGTCGAAAAACGAGAAGATGGCGACATCAGAATATGAAGAAAGAAAAGGTCTGCATGATTATCCAGGTTTCATGCACAACAAGGAACCACTGGCCGCCAAATCAGCGTTCAGCTACGTACCAACAGAGAGGGACGACCCCAAGGAACATAGTGTTTACAACAGTGCAGCGAAGGTGTGTACCATTACTCAGTTTACTGTAGGGTAGTGACTTTATACTAGTACTCGCGATGCATTTATTGGTGCTCTAGTAATAAGTTTCAAGCTAGCTCTGGATTTATACGCTGCGGGGTTTCGACACGTCTACACCCACGACGTGTCGAAACCCCGTAGCGTATAAATCCAGAGCTAGTTTCAAGCATGGTAATGAAAATGTAATGAAAAATATACCACTATTTAGTAGCAAAAAGGAATGCACTATCATTGATATACATGATGTACACTAGTTGTAGATTCTGTATTGCAGAGTGATCTGAAATTGGAATTATAGATATATGTACCATGGAGGTACCCCTTATACCTCCATGCATGTACACAGTAACAAAACATGACAATGTGTTATGACCTGTCTAGTGACAGTGTACCTATACTACATATATCGTGTGTGTGTACCTATACTATATATATATATATATATATATATATATATATATATATATATATATATATATATATATATATATATATATAAATGATTTCACCAAGTTTAGACAAATTTATACTTCTGCTCTGACTTTAGCCCCAGAGACTTGTCTGTCTGTCTTGAAAGTATCATTTAACAGAATGTATCTGGCGTCAGATAGCCTATTTTATAGCTAGTCACTCAGCTAACCCATCAACTCTTAGACATATATATATATATATATATCCTCACTACTAGTACTACATCAGACAATGGTATTACTTAATCATTCGATTCTTAATTATTTTTTTCTACCTTATTAAATCTTATAGGAATATGAGTAAAGAGACTATATGAATTTAATATCCTGAATGAAAGTGATTTGTTGACATGATGTAAGGGTCCTACATCAGCTGTAGTCTTGTTAAGGAAGCTGTGATTAATTTTACACAAGAAATGAATTTTCAACTGAAAGTGACAGCTCATTGAGAATTTTTGCATTCTTTCCCACTATTTTACTTCACAAGTCAATGTAATTCTCGCAGTCAGTTAAAAAAAATTTTAATTTTTTTTGTTCTTTTGGGTGTTTTTCATTTTCAATAATGCAAATTTTCTAAGAACTGATGAGATTGTTGATATACAGTTTGTATTTTTTGACTGCTCCAGGGCACATTTGAAAACTAAACATTGTATCTTGACTACCACATTTTTGAGATGGCAGTCTATTAGACCAATGGACATCAATAGGAAACTGTAGCAGAAACAGTTGGCTCAATCTGACTACCAAGTGTAGAACTGAAATTCAAAGTGAAATGGTGGAATAGTAACACTAAGACTAAGTGTAGTAATAATCAGACATCATATTTTCATTTTTCTTTCAGCCAAGACCACATTCTACGTATGAGAGGTTATTTAATTGGACAGAAGGCTATAACAATAAACTACATAGATGTGACAGAGAACATGCCAAATCTAGAGGACTTTATGTCAATGACGAGGTATGGCAACTATCTTTGCACTATTTGTATATCATCACTTTTATACCACATGCAAGCCTTGAGTTGAGGATGTATTCAAACTTATAATATGGAAACTATACCCTTGATGTTCTGTGTATAACAACATTCATCTACATCATCTGTTTTGTGGGTGCTTGAAATAAAACTTAAAATGTTCAAAGTTACCATTTTACTCTTCCTCAGTTTTCAAAAATTATGCTAATGTGCAGCCTAAATATTTTTCTTCATTTAGACAGAAAATACTTGTGACCTAAGGTGGGCTTTTTTCATTTCATGTTTACAACTGAGAGTGACTAAGCCCCTTAGGTCACTCATCTCTTCTTGATAAGGAATGCTGTGGTAGGGCACCTTCACACGTCGGTCAAGGGCAGAACAGCACGATGTCTGTTACAGTCTATTCTTGATGCTGCACAAATAAAAATATTAAGGAATAATATGTATTCACCAGTCTTTTTCAGTCAGCCATGATATTGGGGAATAATATGATTATATCTGTATATGCTAAATAGTTAAAAATTATGGATAATATTGGTGGTTTTTGAACACATTGACCTCTGAGCCAGTGATGTAGGTGTGCATTGTCATGAAATAGAACAACCAGGACATAAATCTTGTATTTTCTGTTTAAAACAGTCTACTTGGCTTGTGAGTGGTAAAATAACATCTGAATGCATAATATTTTAGATTTTTTGGATTTGTTGAGGAGTTTTCAAATTCCTTCCAATTTGTCATCATATACTACTCTCGTTTTTTCAATTCCACTTAAATATTATGAATGGAATATAAAAAGAATTCAGAAGAAACACAACACTCCTTTTATTTTGCATTCAAATCCTGTGAATATACTGAAGTTTTTTATCTCTCCTTCTTTTCCATAATAGGAGAAAGAGAAAATTATACCAACGCTAGCATCTTCTGATTACGGACACAGGCTGGATAGATTTGTCGACCATCCAGACAGACTTCACGTACGGATAGGACACGTCAAATCAGAGTTTTACAGAAGAAATGGAATTAACATCGAAGGCAACAAGGAAGGAATTTAAATATGAAAAGAGATACAGCACTGCAATAATATCTAACTCCATCCTACAAAAAATACAAGATTTACTTTTAACATTGTAATGTCTGCTGAGCTTGTTATTTACCTTGGGAAGCTGTATGGAAACAAATATTCAAATATACAGCTGTCTGAAAATCTGTCATCAAATGATACCCAGTCGTCATAGTCACCAAACTTTGATAAAGCTGTGAGCTGCACTTTAACAGCATCATTTCAACAAGTTTGGAAAAGCCAAACTAATAACAAATTTTCCACATTTCCCATGGGATCTAGAAACTTTAGCAAAAGCACTGAATTTATATAGGAAAATATTCATTGATTCTGAATCATGAATGAACAATGTGTACATAGATCGATTTAACATCTCCGCATGTAATTTTTGTACGCCAATGCCCATACTGTTGTCCGATAAAATCTATCTTTCATGAAATCTGTCCACAATTAGATAGTTTTAAAGAAATCTTGTAAGACAAAATGGTGATTTATTATGTAAATGGTATCTTCACCCAAGTTCAGCAAGTTACATACAATGTTGCCAAAAAAACAGCTGAGAGATTTATTATGTTTGTCTTTGTCTTTGTAGATTGACATCGATATATCTGGTATACACTATCTTTATTTTGTAGTATTTCAAGAGTAGAACTGTGAAAAGATTGTTATTATCAATAATAATTATGACACTGACATAAACATGTCTTCTTGATTCACACTTAAAGTGTTCATCTTTTGTGATTTATTACTCCCATGCATGAATACCAAGTAATGTATGGTATGTGTGTTTGTTTGTGTATGTTTGTTTGTGTCTGTTTGTTTGTGTCTGTATGTATGTATGTATGTATGTATGCATACATGCACACACGTACATATGTACATATGTACGTACGTGCGTACGTAGATATGTATGTATGGTGTGTATGTGTGTGTATGTATGTATGTATGTATGTATGTATGTATGTATGTATGTATGTATGTATATGTGTGTATGTGCATTTATATATATATGTATGTATGTATGTGTGTGTGTATGTATGTATATATGTAGGTATGTATGCATGTATGTATGTGTGTGTATGTATGTATGTATGTATGTATGTATGTATGTATGTATGTATAATGTGTCTCAATTATTAATGCCTCAAGCCATTGCTTTAGAACTAGAAATCGAATGCAATATCTGTCTGTTTATTTGCATGGGAAAATATATGTATGCTGTCTGTCTGCCTATACACCCCCACATGAGTAGTCAGCACTTAGCATTTACATTCAGATTTACTTATTTTGGAAGTCTGGTCTTTTTGTGTGAAAACTTTAATGTGCATACCATATTTATTCATTTCTTTTCATTGCATAATCTTGTTCAGTTGTCTTGTCTGTTTTTCTTTCATTCAACTAACATGGGAAATATCAAATTAAAATATTGAGAAAAAATCAAATCATTCACAAGCTTACTGGTAGCTTCTTTACCCTTGCAATTCAGGAAATATCTCAACTTGCCATATGCTCAGCTTAACAGCTCAGGAAGTGTATGCTATAGATCAATTCGTAAATGTGTTGTATATCTTTAAAATCATAATTACATAACAACATGCCAAAACAAGCAAAACATAAATATAAAAATAACATTCACAAATTATGTGCATAATATTCTTTCGCAGACTGCTTGGGGTCTTTTTACATCCAAAGGGACACATAGCTTTGCTTGCATGGATGGATGGATGGATGAATGGATATATGAAATATTACGTTATGAATATGGATAATGTTGCTATTTTTACTCTGTCTTGCTTGTTTTGTTAGATAAATTAAATAATACCTTTATCAATTCAGCTACCAATATAAAGAAAAGGATCTTTAATTATACAAAGACTTAGTGTATGTGTACTGGTATGAGAACACATAGTGTGCTCAATCGTAGTAATAAACAATAATCGTATATGTGATGATATTCGCTTATATAAATCCTACAATCCCAAACAAGATTACATGTCCCTGTGTTTACATCAAAAAGGCATTTTCCAAACAAATATTTTTTTAAACAAAAGAAACCCCATCATCTATTAGCTGAGGGCGCTGTTATATAGGCGCCGTCTTTTTTCCAAATCTGTCATCCCATAGTAAGGTGTACAGGTATCTGCCGCCCAAATGGGTCACTTTTTCACGAAAAAAATCTTTAAACATGGGTTGACTTTCCATCTGAAAATTCCCTTATCATGGGTCGATAACATACGAATAGGAAGCGTCCCCATGCATAACAAAAACCTCACGGCAACAAAATCAAGGTAAATAACTGGAAGATTTTCACGAAGATTTTTCTCTCACGACAATCCGTGACATGCATGATGCTATGCAACCCAGGGGGACGTCAGATTTCATAAGGTTTGTACTTTTGTAGTCTTTATAACTACGTACATGAACTGTTGGTACGGTCTGTTTGTGACTGGAACCCCTATTGGGTGGATTGTACATGGGTAGATGTTTTCAACTTGGACCGCACACTCCCATATGAAAAATATTGGGAGTATCTAACCGCTGCCCCCACCACCCCCCCCCCCCACCCGCCCCACCCCCACCCCATCCTGGAATATCATTGATAACTGAATCGGAAAATGAGTACATAAATCAATAGTCAATAAAAATGAACCTTTCTTCTCTGAGTTATTAAGTTTCAAATAGTCAATTTGACGATCGGATGTGTTTCATGTTATTAAATCGAACAATTTTGTGATGTAAATTTATTGATGTCTTAAATGTCAGGAGAAATTCAATAAAAACAGATTTGTATTATACCAGGTTTGACGGTTAAGTTGTTTCCTTTGATCGATGAGGGCGCTGTTGTAATACATGGAACACTGTGGTCGGAATGCATTCAGGATAAATACCACGTTATACACCCTTGTCCGTTATTTCCATGACAAGGTTTTTTTTTCATTTAGTCTATTGATCCTACTTAAGCATTTATAAAGGTGTTCATTGACTTTTCCTCACAACCGAGGAGAAATTATTTTTTTTATTAATTTGCAATTTGAAGATATATTCCTGTAGGCTATGATTTGAGAGGCCTAAACTGTTTGTTGGGAAGTATTAAATAATCATGTCCAGTTTATTTTTAGCATAGAAATTGTGTAAGATTTGACGTTTGTGGATATTTACTATCAAAATTTTGCATGGCTTGATATCATGATATTTCAAGAAGTGGTCGAAATACTATCCCATCGGGGCCCAGATTAGACTAGTTCGAACTATTCCTGATCGCCCTGCAGCTGTCCTTATCAGATATATATGGATCCTGGTGATAATTTCTTCTCTTTTATATGTATATATTTTTCTTTTTGTGTCTCGTCAAATAAACAAATCAACTGAATTCCTTTCAATTGAAATTCAGGAATTGTCTGAGTTCTACTTCCCTATTTCCATACTCCGTCCTTGATCTCAACTGCGCTTGCGTCACGTACTAGTGTTAAATTTCACAAATAGTGAAATGAAAACTACTTAAATGACTCTTAAAGCGTGTGCGGGTATTTTATGAAAACAATTCATTCATATTATAGTTTTCAACAACACAAATCCTATCTTCAATGTCTGTCATTTCCTTTCCCTTTTTCAAGGCGTAGTCAATGAAACTGAAGGAAGCGTAGAATAATGAACAGACAGTAAACATGCACGAACTGAGGATATGTTGAAGGTTAAGTCATAGTTTACTCGAGTTCGTCGTCCTATTCCCATTGGCCTATTCTATATTCCGTGCATTGGTATATTTACCATAATGAAAGAGAAAACGTTCGATGACTAAATCAATCTATATATCCTATAACTCAGACGTATACATGTGTGACGTCGTTGTTAGTATAGTACACTGGTCACTTATGTACAGCTTGAAATGTTATATTCTTCAAACAAATCACTGAATTCAATAATGGTATAATTGTATCGCTGGACGACCTTTTGCTTACACTGAGCTTTGTACGTTTTTTTGGGTGTAAATGTTCGGTTCACTGCATGTAAAGGGAAAGAAAATAATATCATATATCATAATCAACACACTAACCCTGAACATGACACGGAAACCTTGACCGCTATGGTGTTGTTTTATGACGTCAGACCAGGGGTAAAGTTAAAACGTGTTTTTCAACAACAAGGGAAAAATTTAACATCAACAGTATTTCGCAATTCGCAAATGTTGAGTCTGTGAGTCTACGTACGTGCACTGGCACACTGTGACTGGCATCGCTCCATCACTGTTGACGTATTTCGAGCTCCGATGTGGGAATTCTAAAAGGTGGCATATGACGTGACTGACAAATAAAAAAGTCATTTTCAGGCTGTTGCAAAACATGTTTTTCTGTCAAACAGCATTCACCTCTACACACACTGACTACTGGTTCACCTCTACACACATCATGACTACTGGTTCATTTTAATATGGAAATACCGATATACCGATATTATTTATATGGGAAATGTATTTTGTTTCTACTGCTTGTGAACATCATCTGTTACTGTTTGTTTACCAATAAGTCAATCATTAAAAATCCATTAATTCGTTCGTTCGTTTCATTGAAACCATTATTAATTAATTCATTCATTCTTTCATTCATTCATTCATTCATTCATTCATTCATTCATTCTTCCATCCATCTATCCATCCACTCATTCATTCATTCATTCATTCATTCATTCATTCATTCATTCATTCATTCATTCAGAAACATATGTATTTATTTATTTATTCATTTATGATTTATTCATCCTTCATGTCGTTAACTACAAAACTGATAACAATTCTCCCATTTCGTGGGATTATTTATTTATTTATTTATTTATTTATTTATTTATCTATTCATTTATTTATTATTTACTGGGTACAACAACTGTTTTACCAATTACCATTTCCTTTAATATTAAATTCATATCTTCAAAAGGATCACACCAAGAACTAACACATATAGAAACAAATGACAACACCAAGGAAATAAAGGGAGATGAAAGTTTAATCGAGTTGTGTTCTAGCTACATCAGATTAATCAGATTGGTTCAATTACAGCCAACGTCACGTATAAAGCTTCATTACGATTATAATGTACCAACGCACCACGTCAAAAAGAGACATATTGGGTCCCTATGGCTGTAGTATATTTGTGGGTGCGTTTATTCTAAAACTTATAGTCTAACTCAAACCACAGATGAGTAGAGTAAAAATCATCTGAGGCCTCGTCAATATCATACGAATACATCACACGCCATAATTACTATAAGTCGTTCATCAAGTCAATATGTTGAATTAGACAATGATACCAAGTCTCCGGGCTCTGGACTAGAATTTACACATCGATCCATATTTATTACTGCGTCACTAGGCACTCTTCAAATTGTATTCCCCTTACAAGAGACGGAGGGCAGATTGCGTCTGTAGCTTTGTTTATTTCACGTACACATTTATCAATTGTATGTTGTTGTCGCTATTTAAAACCTTTGGCAACGTCAATCGGTCAGTGCACTCTGTCGCATAGTTCCTAATAGTATGTAAGCTTATGTAATTTTGTTTTAATTGAATCTTTGCACAGAATAAAATAAATATTTAGGCGTGCATACACCATACTTTTTGTTTGTGAAATATCTCAAGTAATTTTCCATTAAAAAGGTAGACATGTTCACAATTCTCTATCATATCTAATTGTACTTTATTTCGATCAATTATTATTTACTTTCGTTTAATTTCGACAATTGTCGACATGTCATGTCATGTCATTTGTGGCCGCTCTTTACTGATCTTAGCTAGCTAAGTTTATGGCCCCCACGGCCACGTAAACCCAGTCTCAATTGGCCGTATCAAGCCGATCGCCTAGCTATATACTTATAGGCATATTCTGCCAGCCTATTGCAAACCTTCACATTACATATTTCAAGTTGATGAGAAAAACAAATGTTCAGTATACTGTTATAATCGCTTACACATAAAATATACCCTCCTACGTAGAAGCATAAGTATATCAATTTACTATGATATCATTTTACAAATACATGAAAATACACATTGCACATCACATTTTGCACTATGCATGTTTCATTATTTCGCCAATAATTATTTTTTATTTTTACCACTGTTCTAGTATTTATGAGTTTATTTAACAGACTTATATTATGTATTTTTATGAGTAATTTTCAGTCAAATAAAATAATATGTAAGGTTAGTATAAAGATGATATCATAATAGTCTCGCTGCCAGACTCGTGACTATCGTCCCTAATCTGTTTATGTATGCCGAGCGGCATGCATTGCTAGCTTGGGGACGATAGTCACGAGTCTGGCAGCGAGACTAATATCATACATAGGTATATACAAGACTGACAGTTTGCAGTCGAGAGCCGCGAGTCTCGGCTTATCTAAATTGTGTTGTGTAATTTTAATACTTATTTATATCGAACTTTCTGTTAATTGATAATCTAATCGATTATAAACTTGTGTGACTGAGATCAAATAATTAATTTGTAGTGCATTTTAACACATTTCAAATGTCATAATAGTGAGCCGCCAGTCATTGGAAGAAATATAAATATTTATTATATGAGGAACTTATTTTAGTCAATACAGGTGATCGGAAAAAAAGAAGAAAACGTGGTTTCGTTAGAAATATGGGCAAAACAAATTCATTTAAATCACTCATGGAGTCATGAACATGGTGGATGAGTATGCTAAATTTGTAGGCTCGACCGGGGGCTCGACTGTTATACCATGTTATACTTGCAAGTTGTACTATGATCACATACAAGACAAGTTTCTCACTTGTCAATTCAATTCTTGTATTACTCAACTGACAGTATCAGAGATTGTGGTATGGTGTTACAATTCAAAAATAATACAAAACTGTATAGTATGAACAATTTACAAACATTTTCTGTTTTTGTATGTACTATAATAATATGACTTTCTTACTTGCGACGTGGATGAATGAAGGTTGCTAAGTAGTAAGGGAGTACACACATTTTGGACTCGGTCGAAGACCTATTTACATACATAAAGTTAAAAACTTGGATGAGAAAGAGTTTGTCAACACTGTTATAATGAAAAGTCATACGTAAGTGATTTGAGTGAATGGATCCGGGGAATGGATGCTGTGTGTTTTTACACGTGTGTGAATCCTAATAAATGGGAACAGTGCCAAGTGTCAGGCTCGTAAGGGGTCATGCATTTACGGTCACTTTACACTGTAAAAAAACAACAGTAAAAATTAATCGAAATACGGCAATGTATTATTGTCAGAAATAATTTCACTTCGACAAAGGATGTCTACAAAAAAATTATGTTACACAATATGAATAAAATTAATAACATAAACATGTTTTCAGGAAAACATGCCCGTCCATGTTTCAAAAATAACACCATGGCCATGTAGCCAATCAGCTTTGGCGAAGTGTCTAGTCATAACAAATGAGTCACGCTCGCCAGTCATGAACACACATACTTGCGTAGCTGACGTGTTGTCAACAAATAGCCCTGTCACCGCTACACAATAACAAAATCATTGCACCCATCAATATATAGGCCGTGATTTAGTCTACAAATACGAGAAGATATTCGAGACATATATTTAACTTATACTTTTTTTTGATAATTTTATCCTACATGTAAGATATTTCAACTCTAAAGCTCGTATTTCGCTCTGATTTGCTGCGATGTTCTCAAGGTCACCTCTGATTTCGCGCGCTTGGCGGACTAATTTATGTAAAGTGCATTGGCAGATGGAATGAAAACAGTCTGTGTTTGTTGCCATTCATTCGGGTCCTGATTTGTTTAGGCTCGGAGCTAAAGGAGAGATCTCAGTCTATCATCAATTTTTTTACCAATATCCACGACGGAAAGACATCTCAACATGCCGTCTCTGCACAGCCAAGTAGTCGTCAGGTGCCCACAGTTGTCACCAACTGTGATTTCTAACGGGGAGATCGACGAATTGGTGAAAAAAGTGAGCGAAACACTGAGGCTGAAGGCCAGACAAAAACAGCGTGCTCACCATCACAGATCCTCCCCTTATGGAGTACCATGTAAACACTGCCGAATTGGACTTGTTTGTCACAGCGAAGACTGTGCTTACCTCAAACATATTCACTCAGGACGTATCAAGAAAAGAACTGGACCATCACAATCACATGAACTCTTAGAAGAGCTCCTACGGCAGGGAAATTTAGTCAACGAAGCGGTCCAACGGCTACAGCGATTGCAGGAAGAATCGAATGACAGAAATGGTGCTTTTAAAAGAAAATTTTCGTACTCAGATTCCGAAGATGATAATTTCAGCCAACCTCCTTCACCAGCGTGCTAATACAACATGGAGGAATATTGGAACTTTAAAGAAAAACCGCATCTCAGGTTGTCTTATTCGTGCCATGTTGTTACATAAACACGCCGTGACCGTCAAACGTGTTTTTGTCAACGATTATAAAACCGTCGCCATTTTGTGTCTGGGTGGTATATCTACGTTGCTGCATAATGACCAAGGTCGACATTTGAATGTCTTTGAATTGAATTCGTAAACAAACTTAGAGGACGGGAATAAGGACATTCTTTTTTGGACGCATTGGGAGATACTGTTTTGCAGGACGTGCAATTTCTATTTTGAACACAGAAACTTCGATCTGTAGTATGTTTGTTTATAAACCAATGTTTACTACAACTGCATGTACATGTACCCTTTCGCTAGTTGGTGCTTTGATCATGTTTGGACATCTTCACCTGTATTCCATCTTTGTATATTGTTAAAGTCTTTTCTTTGCCTTGACGTGTGAAAATGCTTTTGATAAGTCCTTTGAATTTTATTGTGAGTATTTAATAGGGTACATTGTTTCTAAGAGGAAACGGAACTGCGTATTTTTTTGTTTATTGTAAACACACAATAGTCGAACAGTGTGTAGAAAGATTACATTCTGCAGTCATTTTCAAACCCGTACATTTTCTTCCATTGAAATGTTTGTCGCATCAAAGCAACTATTTCATTTAAAAGAAGGAATAACTAACCCAGGTGCATTTTTCCAGGTGACTAATGTTTTCCAGTGTTCATGAATTCGCATTTGATAGCGTCGTTCACGACATTTCGGATTCTAATTTCTAGCTAGTCATATGCTGTAAACAGTTCTAAAATGGAAAAAAAAAATGGAAAAAAAAAATGTGCAATTTGCAGTAGTCCATACGTTCGATCGTTACAAATTTTGCTGATTTACTTGATCTATAAAATGGTTGTAAACCCAGGGCTGGTGAAAATGAGGAAATTTAATGATGAGAATTATGTTATGGATTATTATGCAAAGTTTATAGATTTACAAAAGTAACACATACTTCTTTACTAAATAGTGGAGTTTGTTTTCGAAATGAAGACAAATTATGATCAAAATGAAATGTTTTCTGAGGAAAATGGCGCACAATATTGTATTTATTTGTACACTGTGTGTACCACTTGACTTGTAGGGTAGAGTGCAAGTTTATAGTATGTTGTAAGTTGTAAACAGCCAAACATTTCAGTTCATAGCTATTCCACCTAGCTATACTGTACATAGTTTTCATTTTCAAAGCCATGTAAAACTGGTAAACATGGAATATTTCATGGTAGTAGTTTGTATTTCTGTTTAAAATGTGTGGTCCTATCTTAACCCACCAGGTAGGTGTCCTTGACACTAGACCACTGAAACATTCAAGAGAAAAAAATCAAAAACAACAAAAAGGTACAGGGTAGACTCCAAGTGCAGTTGACAGATCATCTAAAGATACGAAAGTTTTGTTTATATCATTGAAGATTATACTTAAATTGAGCAAATCAAACAGACTTTAGGATTTTAGATATCTGTACAGGGATAAATGGATATACAGTTTGTCAAGTGTACTTGAGAGTCTATGCAAATTTCATTGTTTTTTGTATATCAAAAGTTTGTAAGATTTCATTTATATGTTATTTGTATAAAGTTTTGTTTATGTTATGGCCTAAACTGCTGAACTGTGTTGTGTAAAATTGCTTTCCTTTTTCTTTCACTTATTTTGTATTGCTTTGTTATAACAGCTTTGTGAAAAAGTTGGCACTATTGGAGTGAGTCTTGTTAAAAATAGCTATTCCCAATATTAATGTATCTGTATTTTCCAGACTTAGATTAATCATATGGATTTATGATTATCCATAAAATGTGCTATATGTTATTAATCTTTATATATAAATAAATCATGGAGATATGAATTTGTATACATAATGAGTAACTAGTTTGATTTATGTGAGGAAATTTATTGAAGGAATGGTTGAGTCAAAGTTCTGATCATTATTTATTTTTGTTGTGTGTGTGGCCATGAATGACTACTTTGTTGTGAATATTGGCAAATAAATGAAAATGAAAGTCCTATTTCAAGCCATCTTCAGGGTTACACTAGTACAGCAAACAACTACACCGGAGAGTGTATTTATGTTACATTTAGTGTCTAATGGCGTTCCTTTGTTTACGTATATACCAAGGTCGCTCTGTAGCTGTATGTCCATTTCGGCATTCAAATTAGATAGACAACCATGTACACAGAAAACATGGTTTTCAACTTTGCATTTTGTGTATCACCTGATCCGATTCACTAGTTAAGTTTTAATATGACACATGTAAACATGATGTACAAATTCCAATAGTTCACTATAGTTGCCTGGATTTCGTGGCATTTCACTTTAACGCTTCATAGAAAAATAAAACGAAAGGAAGGGGTTGCTATCTCTGAGAAGGAGGTCGGGTTACGACTGAGACGCTGTAAATGGCTGTGACCTGGCGACCTGACACATCACGTGTCATGTCATGCTTTGCATGCCTTCGAAGTTTGAGCTTTGTTGGCAACGTGCCAAATGTCTTGAAGGTACCCCCATATACACGTACACACACTGGTACTATTTGTATATTCATGTACAACCATAATATTTCTATTTAGGTCAGACGGAAATAGTCCGTACCACTGTGACAGTTTAATTTCATTGTGTGATTTATAAAAACCACAACAATTAGGGCCAGCACTGTCAATAGACCCCTATCCATTACCGATACCGCCTGTGTACTTTCAATGGTATAGTAGGGCTTCACAAACTCGTAATCAAAACCTGATAATACATATAGTGAGTTTCGACACAGACACGTTGATCATGACTATGTATCTGTCTGTCTGTCTGTCTGTCTGTCTGTCTGTCTATCTGTCTATCTGTCTATCTGTCTATCTATCTATCTATCTAATATATATATATATATATATATATATATATATATATATATTGTCTCCATTTATCTGCCTATCCATCCATAAGCCATCCATCCATCTATCTATCTATCTATCTAATATCTATATATCTGTCTATCCATCAATAATCGATCCACCCATCTATCTATCTATCTGTCTATCTATCTATCTATCTATCTATCTATCTTTCTATCTAATATCTATATATCTGTCTATCCATCAATAATCGATCCACCCATCTATCTATCTATCTGTCTATCTATCTATCTATCTATCTAATATAGTTCTAGCTATCTATGTTGACATGATAAATACATAGCAACAAGACATGCAAGACGTCGGATATTTTGAAAACAAAGTTACTGGCTGTGTGTACAATGTGTTTTACGCTATAATATATTTACAATACTTTTATAACTTAATTAATACCGCGTACTGTCGACATGTCATGCTTGAATAATTTGAATATTTTTTTTGAAGTATAATTAAAAGTGCTAAGAGCCATACACACTGTAAGCGTTATTTGTAATCATGCATGATTTACCATATTCACAATACAAACGAGACAATACATGTAACAAACTCTTCACTGTCCACGTACAATCAGAGGTATTTTTACGAGGTTCATAATGCCAGCATGTGACAGCACACAATTTTCCCATCCCCTGAGCGATGCAGTTTACTTCAAGATCATGAAGATGAAGATATTTAAATTTGTATAAAAGAAATATCTCTAGACAAAACGTCTCACACAGCTATTACAAAACATTCTATAGTAGGACGAGTTCGAAACTGTCACGTCTTCTGATGACCTGTTTTAGGCATACATATAAGCTTGTATGTAAGATCAATAGTTCAAAGTAGGGTAAAAAGAAAAAAAAACAATTCTTTTACTTTGGGGGTGGGGGTGAGCCATTTTAGTTCTCATCCTACAAAATCGATTTTACTTTTAATGGATGTTTTGTACCCCTATATACAAATATTTCTATAAAATAAATGTCAGAAATGGAAGAATTTTCGCTTATGACACTAAAATAAAGTGTCAACAAAAGAACTTTTTTCCTCACATACTTGCTTTGTGTTCATAGCACTAATACTACTACATACTGATTTGGAATTGATTGTGCTCTCTGAAAAAAAATATTCAATTTTGGCCATTTTAGTTAGACGTTGTGTGGTTCTAATATGTAGTTATGATTGAATGTACTGATTTAAGTTGAATATAGGAAGGTGTGATACCATGGATTTCTTTCTAGGCTCGAGTGTAATTAAACGCTGTTTGGTTCTGTGATGTTCTAGTGGTTCCCATTGTTACAGTCTAGGTCATGTAGCTTATCTGTGACACTGTCTTTCGATTTGTAATTGTGTTACGAAGCGGACTGTCCGTTGAATTTTCTCTAATGATGCTTTGTTATTTTGATGATCGATGTGGGTCCCAAATATTTGCTCAATATTCCAGTTTTGAACGAACTAGGGCTTTGAAATCGGTTTCCGTTGAATTGATGGCTCTGTCACCACAGCTTATGTTTCTTTTTATGAGGCCTAACATCTTGTTAGTTTTGTTGATGACATGTTTGATGTGATGTGATGTGCCCATGAAAAAAATATTGCTGATTTCAATTCCATGGTAAGTGTTATAAGTTACTGTTGTTAGGTTGTGGCCGTTTTTCTTATGAGACAAACATTTTTTTAAACTGCCAATTGAAGTGAAATAAACTTTTTCATTTTTTTCTTTTTTTAAAAAATCAAAACGAAATGCAAATTGATATGAAACAAACTTTTTTCTTTTTTTAAACTGCCAAATAATGTGAAATAAGCTTTTTTCATTTTTTTCTTTTTTTTCTCCTATTTTTCTTCCCTTTTTTCGTTTTTAAAATCAAAATTGATTTGTCATGAGACTCCTCGGTTGCCGTATATTAGTGACATTCCATGTATAACATTTGGATAGGTTGAAGTTCGTTTGCTAGTCTTTTTCCCATCTACCAAGGGCATTGATGTCTTCCTATAGCGATGCAATGTCGTGGTTTGTTGAAATCTCTCTCTATACTTTTATGCAGTCATTGGAAAATGGTCGTACATTGGCGTTCACTGTGTTTGGCAAGTCATAGAGAAGAAAGGTCGGAAGTACAGCGGTCCAAGAAGTGTACCTTGCGGTACACCAGATAACAATCGGTGATGTCCACAGACACTTATTTCCCGAGATATGTATCAGAATATTTCTATCAGAATACATTGAAATGTCGATAATATCGATACTATTGACGTGTTTTATCCCCGGGTTTTAGCCAATTGCATATGAAAGGGGGTAAAATAACACTTGTTTCTGTGATCGCACAAGTCCACTCACCGGAATATATAGACTGTATCTCGTGAGTGGACTTGCGCGATCACAGAAACAAGTATGATTTTACCCCTTTCATGTACAATTGGCTAAAACCCGGGGATAAAACACGTTAATATTACCGATATTATCGACATTTTATTGTGTTCTGATACATATCTCGGGAAACAAGTGCCTGTGGTGATATCACTGAGACCAGACACTGCAACTCTATGTCACACCTAGTAACTACACGTAAATTACTTGTAGCACACCTACATTTCAATTTGTCAATCTCATCAAACATTTCGGTCACACCACGGTCAGCTGATAGTGGGGAGAAAAGTTCGTATGACCCTCTTGAGAATGGTAATTTATTGTGTTTGTAGGTGGACAGACGACTCACATTTAGTACACATGTAATACATCACCTAACTGACAAATACACACATTCTTGTGATTGGTCTCTTGTATTGGTAGTTTATTTAACTAGCGACCTACATACCGTTTATACAGACACAAGAACAAACTGTTTGGATTGCATCATCTATAGTATAGCAATTTTGTTAGTTTGAATTAAATGATATTTATTACGAATCTGAGAGAGAGAGAGAAAGAGAGAAAGAGAAAGAGAGAGAGAGAGAGAGAGAGAGAGAGAGAGAGAGAGAGAGAGAGAGAGAGAGAGAGAGAGAGAGAGAGAGAGAGGGGGGTGAGAGTAAGCAAGAGATAGAGCCTAAGAGAGAGAACGAGAGGGGAGAAAGACAGAAAAGTACTATCTGTTTTCGAGTCTTTCACATACATGTTTTACGAATTCTGGTATGTGTGTCACAGGAATGTTGGGTCCTTATGGGGTCATAGCACGAAGTAAACAAACACAATAACAGGCCGATAAATCACGTGACGTCATGTGTTCCAGGTCACAGTTGGGTCTTACAAGCTGTAAAATCCTGCTTCGATGGTTGTTTTCTTCACCATTATGGTGATAGTAACGTACCGAATAAAAAGAGGAATACCTTTACACATAGAGCTAAGCTATTGAAGTTTATATACATATCGCAAAATTAGTTGTTATGCTAAGAAACCACCCACCACGATAGCAAGGTTACACGTCTTGGTGCTTCAGGCTACGTCGCGAAACGAGGCCGAGGTGTAGACGGAATAAATTCTTTAATTACGTCATCAACATAATGAAAACAATATGCGCAGACGATATAGTATTTCAAATATATATGCGCAGTCGTGATCGGACTGACATGTGACTGTCGCATGTCTTGCTGTCATCCAGCGTCGGTCCCATGACGAAAGGAAACTAAAATTTGGCCTGTGTATGTTTAGTCTCACGTTCTCATCGAGTAAACAAGTCATCCACCACTTCATGCACAACTGAGGGGGAAAGCAAAATTTAACATCCTCATCCGCATGGAGTCAAGGCTACATCCACAAGGACGTCAACATAACAATATTGTCCATACAACACTTCTGATTGCTAGAAAACAGTTTTTCTGGGATTATTGAAAGGTATAAATACAGAGGACGGAGCATTAATCTTAGCGTTATTCTTAAGTTACCTGCCTGGGGTAATAATTAATATCCAAAGAATCAGATTTGTTTTTCTATTAAAAAGTTGTTTCAATTTTAACTTAGTTTCACCGGTTCTTGCTCACATAATATATAGATGTTTCATGTATTTTCGAGAGTGTGTGAGTATATAAATGTTTTAGTGTAACTTCTCTTCTTTTCATGAACGTTATAACATTAATGAATATAGCATTTCCATTTATGACCGTACCTCGCGTTTAACAACTCTATGTCATGGTACCGTGGTACTCTGGATCAGCGAGAATGTAAACTTTAAAGAATTTTTTTTTTAAATGACCGAAATGAACGAAACGTTGAAAAATATTGCAATTGCACTTGTTTCCTTTCTTTTGTTTACTTCGATATAGAGGATTGTTTGTGTTTGATTTTTGCTAAATTTGTTGACCCGGACGACGATATTTCACGTAATATTTCAATGACATTTCATCTTTGATGCACTGCCATTGACATTTTTTTACCGATTCTCTTGTTCCGCCTTTGAAATGGATCGCCAACTCATTGATCCCCCTTTCCCGAGTCGATGACATACCTCGTCATCACAGCTTGGTGTTTTGTACGTACGTATGTGCATGCAGTGATGGCATTTCCAGACATTTGAAGGCTTGTAAACACATGACGTCACCAGACAAAGGTGAGCTTGTTATTTTAGGTGAATGTTGTGGCTAGTTCCTTTGTGGTCGATGACCGAAGATGACAAAAGAAGAGAATAACAAATACAACAACCTTGTAGTCAGTTACTTATAAAATTTCAATTAATCATGCTAGATCAACTTGAAATACATGTTTATTCATTCACATAATATGCATAAAACGTAGATATACTGTATGTAATTGTGTGTGTGCGCGCGCGCACACACACACACACACACACACACACACACAGATGAAAACAACTGGACTACGAAATAGAACACCATCAACCACAGCTTATGATAAACACACAGTGGCCTTCAAAGTAACATTTACACATCACAATAATACTAATACTATAACACTAGTGTAACACAAAGAACACAGGTACGTAGCCAGACAGTAAACAGAGTATACATAACGCTATCAGATTACAACGTCGATATTATTTCTGGTTAATCTCCTTGACAAATATTATTTAAAAAAGAGGGAAGAAATTGTATTGTTTGCCTTGCTACACACACACACACACACACACACACATACATACATACATACATACATACATACATACATACATACAAAACTAACGAACATCGAATGTATGGATACACTTTATTGGTTTAATATAAGAAGAGAAATCATAATTCTGTTAATTTTTTATCTTAAATTTATATAAAACGAGCAACACAGGAGTGATGAAAAACCCACGAATCTTTTGAAATGACGGTCTTTTGATTTCAAGGCGATAGTTGTTTATATTTGACTGTACAATGTTATTAGATATTCCTTTATTGAAATACACCTGGGGCTCTGCCTAGGACTGTGAAGCCATGAACTGTCTGGTGCTCGGTCATTACTCTCAGTATTTACTACTTATATACTGATCGATACAGTCAGCATGCTGACATGCGCAATTATGTTTAACTTCCCCTAAGGAAATCTCTGAATGTTTTGCCTGAATGCATCGAGTGTGTGTGTGTGTGTGTGTGTGTCTGTCTGTCTGTCTGTCTGCCTGTCTGTCTGTCTCTGTGTGTGTGCATGTATGTATGCATGCATGCATGCATGCATGTGTCTGTCTCTGTCTCTGTCTGTCTGTCTGTATGTCTGTCTGTATGCATGCATGCATACGTGTGTGTGTGTGTGTGTGTGTGTGTGCGTGCGTGCGTGCGTGCGTGCGTGCATGTTCATTTACTGGTCTCAATCTTTTCGAATTCTGCATCTAATACTTCAGGACTAGCCTGCAGTGGTCGCTTAAAAACCCTCCAGGTAAACAACACAACTCGGAAAATAAAGATACAAGAAGCAACAACAATCAAAACAATGGAGAAAATACAAGTAGCATTGGATGGCTCCCAGTTCAAATCAAGAATACCAGCCAAAGCCCAGATGATAACTGGCCAAATAGTGAGGGTATACCTCGTCCATTTGTCAAGGACGAATGTATCCAATAGAAACCAGACGACCACTTCCAATGACAGAATGGACAGGCAAATCAAACCTGCAGTTTCTTGTGTAAGATCAAACCAATACACCAAGACAACACCAGTATTGAGAAGTGTAGCTACAGTGCACCAGGTCGCGTAGATGGCGATACCGTTGTGAACGAGGAGGCGAATGCACCAGATGTCGATTTTTTGATGACGCATCATCAAGGCTGACAGGTGTTTCCATAAGTTCTTATGGGCGACGAATAGACTGGTGTAGAGCGTTAAACTGACAAGCACCAACACAATAAACGCGTATGGCATCAATTCTCTATCCCAAAGAACCAACCATACTGTGTTGAGTGCCAAATTTAATGATAGAGTGATGTAGAAAGTTGGTGTCAATACCCGTGGATGGATGTAGACATAGTCTGTTTGATTCTTTCGACAGATAGTTGTTAGGATATAGATAGCGGCGAGTGTACACCAGGAATAAATTATACCCCAGATAATAAAGGTCCAATTTGCTGGTGTGATATGCAGGATATATTTGTCTGAAATGTCTCCCGTTGAGTTGCGAAATATTTTGAGGTCTGTAAAAAGGTAGATGTTTCAAAATTTAGATGTCTTCAACATTTTTCATGTTGAGTAATATTATAGCTTAAATAGTTGTCAAAACCGAGGGATGATTGACTGACAAATGAAAAATTAAGGAATACATGTATTATCATTAGACTTCGACTCGGAATGATTAGCTATTGGACGAGCTGTATCACGTGACATTATTAACATTGTAAGCAGCTCATTCCAAATTACTAACAAATTGATTATTGGCATCTGTCAAGACAACAACATGATGTCTAGCTGTCTATCATATCTACCGCTCGCTCTCTCTCTCTCTCTCTCTCTCTCTCTCTCTCTCTCTCTCTCTCCTCTACTAATCGCCATTCATTATAAATAAATATATCAAATTCTAGACGAAAATCTTCCAATAGATATGAATGTAAAATCTATTCTGATATAAGTCTTAGATACCGTGCGTTACCAATGGAGATAAGTGGCGCAACTTACCAAGATCAGGAAAATTAGCTAAAGCATTGATTGCCAAGGTTACCAGGTAGACCAAGAAAAACAGGATGATTAAAATCATGAGCCAAACTTTATGTTTTGCCATCTTGTCTGCAAATTGAAGAATATATCAATTGCCTACATTACAGATGATTTGTATTTGGTATTGTTGTTTAGTTATTTTATAGCCCATACATAGACAGTTCTATACAGTGGTTAAATCTAGTCTGTATTCAGACGCAGACTATATTTTGTCGTATTCCTCAAAAACCTTCTCAAATCTGTTTTATTCAAATTAGTTGTGTGCAAATACATCACCTATAAGCATGCACAATGCACATACAGAACTCAGTGAGGAATCGACCGCATAAATATAATCTAGCCTTGACTTCATGGAACGTCCACACCATGTTATGTTTGTAATTCTATTAATTTCAGCGACAATAAATTGCAAAAAAAAAGTTAAGACGACTGTTGACAGTCTAGGTTAAACCCACAACGTAGCATCTATGACTCGCTTCCTGGCTACTAGGCATATCGCTCTCTTATAATGGAAATACTGAAGAGAAGAAGAACTTGAATAGGGAAGAAACTAGGGGTCTACAAGTAAAAATGTTCATTGACAACAAGTTTTCTCTCTATCGTAAAAACTTATTTGACTTCAAACGTCAAACCACACAGTCAAGTTAATTAATAAAAGGCAAGTAAAGTATACGCATTCACGGTACATTATATTGACAATGTCGGAATCGAGTTCCGACTTACTATATATAGCTACGTCTCTAAGAAGGACTACAAGTACGATTGTGTGTACGTCACACCCGGGACGCGACGTCACAACGTTATAGAACTGCCGGCATCAACTGCATACTATTTGCGTAGAGTTGTAGAGTTGGACAAACCGAGGGAACAAATCACTGAAATCTCACACGGTGGACTTTTTCAACTGACGAACACTCTAAAAAAAAATATCGAACATTTCACTTACCTTCGTCTCTAACCGGTGTTACCTAAACCATACACTTATGCTTCCTTCTGTTAAAGATAAACTGATGGCTATCGCGTATTTTAAGGCAGATTCGTAAAAACGAGGTTTACATAAACCTTCCAACAACTGCACGCCTTGTCACGTTTATGAACACGTGAATACTTGACTCAAAATAGTTTAGTTGCGTGATTCTTTCCTCTATCTGCACATACATGATAAACAACTTTACATAACACAAGTTTCATAATTGTGTTGTGTATGAATCAATGTACCAAGGACGATGTGATCAGACTAGACAAACAATACATGTATTATACACTCGTGAGTTAATTCAATGTCTACCAAAAGAAACAATCTCATCTCATCTCATCTCATCTCCACTCAGAGGAGGTCTGTTGCCCCAACCAGGCTCCTACTACTAGTGTAATATGCATGTATGTAAAATATTTGCGATGTAATGGTGTCTACAGTCTGTATACAATGGTGGGGGGAGGGTTCTTGTACTTTCCCCAGCAAATATGTATTAATATGAAGAAAAAGAAAAAATGAACAGCTCTGTACTAATTGCCACAGGGATCTCACAATTTTGGGCAAAGAACCCCCCCCCCCAACCACCACCACCACCACCACCACCACCACCATGTTCTTAATCACTTTGAATTATTGGCCAGACTGAGTGTGCCTAAATTATGTGTGATCCTTGTCGCCATACTAGTAAAATGAATTGCCTCCCTCCTCGACCTTTCAAAATATCCCTCCAGACAATTTGAGAAGGTGACAAAACAGTCAATTTTTAATGTGTTTCCACTGTAATATAATAAACTAAAAAGTTTCAAAAAAATGCACAATTTCTTATATGATCAGTCTGTTTGATCTTCAAACCAAATATAACTAATTATTTTGTTTCACTGTGTTCAAGTGTTCTGATTATTACCCCGCCATTTCATAAACAAACATAATACTAGTATAAGCGCGCGCACACACACACACACACACACAATATTTTAGAACACCCCCTCATAATCTTGTTACCATAGTTCCCTATCAATTTACCTATGTTCCCTGGCCTTTAATAAACCACTACCACTGTGGTGATGAGATACGAAAACTGACATCAACTTAAAAAGACAACGTAAAAATGTTCTTCCATTCTGTAATGGCTGTACATCTGATGGGAAGAAACCAATAACACAGAGACCATATGGAAAACAAAGGAAAACGTAACTACCTGAACTAGACACTTACACATGAAAAAAAATGTAATACAAAATCTACTACGCCACCTATTGAGCGAAATCGGAACAGCACAATTTAATTTTTTGTGCCTAATAATAATAATTTAATATTCATACCAGTCCGTATATAAAATGTATAGGTCACGGAAGTATTATAGGTAGTTATGGTGAATACACGTGTTTCATTCAATCATTCATATTTTGTTCGTTCGTTTGTTTGTTTGTTTGTTTGTTTGTTTGTTTGTTTGTTTGTTTGTTTTTGTTTGTTTGTTTATTGGTTTATTTGTTTGTAACACCGTTCCTGGTCTCCTATGAACATACAAGTATGTATGTGTATGTGTGTGTGTGTGTATATGTGTGTGTGTGTGTATGTGTGTGTGTGTATATGTGTGTGTGTGTGTTGATATATTTAAATTTTCTTTGTTGTTTAATACTTTGTATGTTGGTTGGTTTATTATTAATCTATTTTAAAGAAAACAACACATTTATGGTGGGCCCCCTGCGATTAGAATGATAATGATTATTAATAACAGAGCTACCTCACACTCTAATGAGCGCTTTATGTTTATGGCACGTGCCTATAGTGGCATAAAGGCTCTTTATACTTCACCCCCCCCCCCCTTGGAGCATACCTCGTGGCAACCTCCGAGTCGGTTAAAATGTATATGACTAAATCATTATTATTCACATTGCAACCTATATCCTACCAGGTCTTGAAGTATACAGGGTTTCGACTGGGGCACAGATGTTGTTCAAATTTCATGCCAAAACGACTACTGACAAACGTTCAGAAACAAACGGCAGTGACACGCGGCTCAAACCGTCTTTGGTCAAACCTGGAACATATGATATATGCAGATTCAAAGCCGTTGCTTTCTAGCCACTCTGATTCAGTGATGTTTTGGAGGATGGCGTTGATGTTCGTACTTGTGGTCGGATCGGGTCGGGTCGGGTCGGGTCGGTAGGAATAGACTAATAATAGACGAGTGGATACGAGATCCCAGTTCGAGATAGGATATTACTCGGAGACGGAGCAACGGATTGTTTTGCCAGAATGAGACAGATCATCAAGACACATTTCAAATGCTGATCTCATTTTGGTTCGACATTTCCATACGTAGCGATGACTAACATACAACCAACATCATCAGAAATGACTCAGCGTAAGTTTTCATTAGAGTATCCGGGCAGAACATGTAGTTTACTTGATGTATATTAAACATGAAACGAAGTCACTACCGAACTATGAGTACTTGTGTGTGTGTGTGGGGGGGGGGGGTGCGTGGAGGGGTAATCAAATAATGAAAATACTAACATTCATCACTTGCGTGATGCCATGGAATCTGAGTGATGTTACCATGACAAAGCATATTCAGATAGAACAGATCAACGTATTACCCACGTAACGAGTAAAAATAAATATTATTCACAGAGATACTGATATTAACTATAAATGGGATCATCAGTCTATATAGTAATATATTTATAAATTGTTTCGGTTTAGGCCTACTGGATCCCAGAAAATATATACTCCAAATGCAAATATATATTATATCAGCATTTTACATGTAAATACATCCCCCTCCACGGGCCCCTGCCCAGAGTGTAGAATGTGGCTGGTCCCCGAATGAACGAGTGGGAAGTGTTTATACAGTATTTATACTGTATACTACATTATATATGTGTACGTAATACATATACATGCGTTAGTGTGCATGTACATATAGAATAGGATAGAATCTTTATTGCAACCGTTATTTGTTAAGAAAATTACATTTCTTCATTGGATTTATGTATATAACACAGTATCAAGCAAGATACTTGGGAGCCATTACAGTGTTTCACTCTGTTGCGCTCACCAGACGACTAACGATATAGTTCTATAGTTCTATGCAATTTTATGAAGACTAGCGGAATTCCGATCATCAATCAATATAATGTATAATATATATATATGTATCGTTTCTTGTATATGTTCAAATTAAACTGCGTAGTATATATATATATATATATATATATATATATATATATATATATATATATATATATATATATATATATATATATATATATATATATATATATATATATATATATAACTCGGTGAGTATCAATCTGCTAAGACAGTGCTCTATACCGCAGTGGCAGAGCGTAATAGTTTTGGTAGTACTGGAACTCTTTCTTGGTTGTAACTCGGAGTTTCACGCATGGTGCGATCATCAGACACTCTGAGGTCTACTCTCTGGGTGTGCTGTATATATAGAGTGTAGACAATAGAAATACCATCACTATTGTCTGTGTCGGTGGGTAGGTGTTGTATGTGTGGAGGTGTTGGTTGTTATTGTGTGAGTTATTGGGTGCGGACAAGTAAGTGTTGGCGGGTTGTTACATGTTGGGCTTTGACGTTCCGTTAGTTAACGGGTTTAGTTTAGGTGATAGATGCTCTATTGAAGTTGGAAAAATAAAACTTATTCTCGTGTCGGCATTTGGATATCAACTCAGTTCTTTTGTTTAGTGTGGAGCTTTTGTCTGCTTTAATGATGGTTAGTTTTTCGGTTAAACACAGGTTGCATCGTTTTGTTTTATTGGTGTATGCTTGGGCTTTCTTGCTGATGGACCAGGATACGGAAAAAGGCTCATTGTTTCTTTTCAGTTTCCAAATGTGTTTTGATAGTTCTGTGCTGTTTTCGTGTTTTTCATGTTTGAATGACTGTTTGTGGTTGGCGTATCTCTGTTTGAAGTTGTTCTCTGTTAGACCGATATATACTTTTGTTTGTTTTCCGTGGACGGTGGCTTGGTATACGATGTTTTCCGTTTGGCATTCGCCGTTCAGAGGGCAGGTGTCTTTCTGTCTGCAATTGCAAGGTTTTTGAGTGGGTTTAGTTTCGCTGTTGGAGATGGTGGCGTTATGCGCTTTGATTATGGTAGCCATGTTTGGCATGCAGCTATAACTGACTTTGACATTGTTTCTGTTGAATATTTTGTGTAACTTAGAGTCTGCTGGGAAATGTTTTGCAATTAGGTTGAGGAATCGTTTGCCTACATTGGTGGCTACGTTTTTGCTGTATGGTGGGTTAAACCAGATGGTGTTTCTATTTCTGTTTTTTTCTTGTTTTTCTGCGTCGGGGTGCTGGTGTACGTGATGTTCTCTTTGTGGCCGCTGGTTTTTAGTGCATTTTGGTACAGTGGGGCTGCCTGGTTGAAGATGTGTTCGTCGGATGATATGTCGGAAATTCTACGGCCGATGGCTGACGATATGTTCTTGATGATGCTGGGTGGGTGGTTAGACTGCGTGTGTATGTACATGGGGTTGTCGTTGGGTTTTCTGTAAGGGTAATATTTACCGTTGTTGAGGTTGAGCGTTATGTCTAGGAAGTTGACGGTTTTCAGATTGGTGAGTATGGTTATTTTTAACCCCATGGCTTTGAAGGTTTTAGTTATGTCTTTTCTGATGCTTTCTGATTTACTTCCGGTGATGTTCTTGAAGGCGGCGAGTCCGTCGTCCCTATAGAGACCTATGTTTTCTTTACCGTATTTTTTGGCTAATTTGTGTAGTATGAATATTCCGACCAGTTCGCATATTTCGGCCCCGTCGTTGCTTCCCATTGTGACGTCAAATGATCCATTACTATTCTTTTTTACCCATGGTTTGGTTTTATCAAAGAGGAGAGATTTCCGCGCGTGCATGATAATTTGTTTGTCTTCATCTGATATGGTGGTGTATTGGCCGGCAAATTTGAGGGATTCTAATAACAATTTTTCGGTTATAGATGGGTAAAAGTCGCATATGTCGAAGCAGGCGAAAGTGTGTTTGTTTTTGTCCTCTAAGTTCTTGAACCATTCGATGACTGACATAGAATTTTTCCATTGGTTGACGGCGACTATGGGTCTCATGTTTTGGAGGATGGTGTCAAGTATTTTTTTGCTAATAATGCCTATCTCGCTTTTTGCGGGGTTGATTAGTCTGCAAGGTAAACTGTGTTCGAAATTGTCTTTATGGTCTTTTAGCGTTATAAAAGCTTCTTTCTTGGCGAGTATTTCAGTCCTATCGTCTAAATCGAGTTTTTGTGCTATACTTTTTGATTTTTTGAACACCTACCCACCGACACAGACAATAGTGATGGTATTTCTATTGTCTACACTCTATATATACAGCACACCCAGAGAGTAGACCTCAGAGTGTCTGATGATCGCACCATGCGTGAAACTCCGAGTTACAACCAAGAAAGAGTTCCAGTACTACCAAAACTATATATATATATATATATATATATATATATATATATATATATATATATATATATATATATGTGTGTGTGTGTGTGTGTGTGTGTGTGTTAGTGGGTCATGTTCTATTTATAGGTAAGATCTAAAATGTATCCTGGCGGTGAATGGAAGAGCGCCACCACTATAGTTGTTGGATAAAAGAGAATCGATCAGGCAATTGAATCTAATTGAATCACAAATATATCATGTTGACATTACCATTGACATTGACTAGCATAGTAACAATTAGATGACAGATATGAACGATACATCAACATTAAGGGAGCCTTCAGTATTTGCAGGGGGGCGGAGGAAATCACACATGGTCCGTTAAATAAAACATGACCCCCCCCCATTCTCCATTTGTAAAAAGTGACCCTCCCCTTTGTCCAATTTTGTAAAACATGACCCCCCCCCCCGCCATAACAATTGCATATACTGATTTTGACTCTGTATTAGAAAGCAATATTTGTACATATAAAATGAAAAACACTAAAAGACTGGTTATTAGTTACCTTTCTCTTATAATCATACACAATCTAGTTAGTATCTAAAACGTGCTTTCCATGCAGTGCATACTCTGCCTGATCTGGTCACTTGTAAAAGTTCCCTGATATCATTGTCATCATCACCTTCACGTTCAGTATTGCCATTATCAGTGTCACTTAATCTGACTCACTGGTACTACTTCAGTCAGTACATGTATCACTGTCCGTGTTCTCTATGACATTCAAAACTAAATCATCATCATCATCATCATCATCATCATCATCATCATCATCATCATCATCATCATCATCATCATCATCATCATCACTGCTACCATCACCATCATATTTTAACCAACATTCACGGACAATGTGAATGATAAGGTGAGATGGTACACTCAACGATATGCATCGTTTTATTAAACAACTTTCCAACAATATATGTAGTTTTATTTTTTGTATTTTGGCATGTAAAGTACTCGTAAAAATAAATGTTGAGTGCTCATCTCACTTTTACATCTCAAAACACACAAAACAAACCTTACCAAAATGAAATAAACTGTAAAAAGTATGCTTAAATTATATTTATTCTATACTTAAAGTGTACTTTGAAATGTCAAGTACATTTCAAGTACACTTAATATATACTCAAGTATACTTAAAATATAAATTTACAATAATTGAATATTTAATTTGGTCACAAAATTACGGATTGTAAAATGTGACCCTCCCCAAACATTGTAATGCAAAATATGACCCTCCCAAGAACAATTCCTCCACCCCCTGTAAATACTGAAGGCTCCCTAACTATGCAACGAAAGTTACAATAGAGTTTATTTTCAATAGAGTTTATTTTGATATCATATTATCTTATTTCGTTCAAATGTGTATGTATGTATGTATGTATGTATGTATGTATGTATGTATGTATGTATGTATGTATGTATGTATGTATGTATTTTTACTTGTTTGTTTGTTTGTTTGTTTGTTCGTTCGTTTTCTGTAAGCATAACCTGAGCCTGAGCCCCCTGTGTCAGGGATTGTTGGCTAAGATATACTGGCCTAAGGACAGCCCCCCCCCCCCGAACCAACCCCATAGGTAGATCCCTGTTGTATGGGTGAAATACTACCATGATTCTACCTATATTTTGATGTTGTGCGATATCCGGATCCACTATTTCTGTTGCGACAAACTTTCCAGCCTTCACGTTGTGCTATCAACATTGTTTAAAAGAGCGACATAGTATTCAATTCTGTATGTATACCCTTTCTTTGTAATGATTTGTACCAATGAACTTATTTATATTTCATCAAAATATATAATTAAATTGAAATGACATCTGGAACGGAAGAGTTGCCTTGGCAACCTCCTAAAGTAAGAACTGTATAGTTCAAGGCGATTTTACAGAATCCGTACTCATCCTAAGAATGTATTTAATATTGATCAATTAAGATGCAAGATTTAAATTAAATGAAAGATTTTCAATTACTTAATTATATATTTTGCGGAATTGAGGTGGGTATGTACTGTAGTGATTACTTTATATTAAACACCGATTGGCGTAATTTTGGCATATGTTGAGATTTTTTTTAAAATCCTTCAAAGAAGGAAAATTAACGACTGGAGGGGAGATGAGAATTACAGAAACGGTAACGTGTGAATGTGGTGATCATTTCCTCACTTATCGACAACAACTCCAAAACAATGAAAAAAAAAATTGAGGTATACTATCTTATATTACTAGTAAGAAATGGTTACAAAGAAAACGCTACAAAGGATAGCCTTGAATCCGTGAGGATCTCCATCCGCATACAAAGTATTGAAGACACATATTCTGTTAAATTGAATTGTGATACAGTGATCGATGTCGACGGAAAGTTACAATACACCGGTCGGTAGTCAGTAGCCTCTATCATCACGGTCAACATTAATACAGGTCACCTGTGATGGCGCACTTCTGATTAATATTTGCAATGGCTTCCAGCGTTATTTTTCCTTCCGTGGTCCCAGCCTTAATTGTGTTCGATCTAGGTAAGTTAGTTAAGTTCGGAAACTTAAAAGACTTGACTTATCGACGGCATTGTAACCCGGGCCGGCCGGGACAACTTGGTGACTGCAGACGGTGTAAGTCGAGACTCGATTCTGAACTTTGTCCCAATACTTGTCAGAATTGAATCCCGTCTTACTCAGCCATCAGCAAATTCATTTTTTGTGATATGCGAAAATGCTGAACAACTTGACAAGATCTGCCTCATGTTTGTGTTTTGAGTATGTAAATATTATTCTTTAGCAATGTTATGTTATGTTACGGTTTTGAATTATAAGTGATAGGTTTTCAGCATATATTGGATGCGCTGCACGTATTTGTGTATAGCTTTTTCATCTTTAGTAACATGTATTTGTTACAATAACTCATTCTAACTGTGTGTGTGAACAAATATATTTTAACTCAGAAGCAAAGACTCTACAGATAGCTGTGTAATGTTTAATATATATATATATATATATATATATATATATATATATATATATATATATATATATATATATATATATATATATATATATATATATTTCTTTCTTTGAGTCATTGCAATTTGCAGAATATTTTCGTTTGTTTTGAAATATCCTTCATCCTTGTACGTGGTTGACTTTATTATTAGCCCATAGTGACTGGTAATAGGGTACCACACTTACTAGTACAATGCAAAGGAAAAGTTAAGTCAGGTTCATTTCTTCCCTTTAAAGTATATTATACAAATGCGAAAAGATTGGTATAAATCATGTGATTTCATCATCACCAGATGCCCAAAGTGGCTGAATACATATACATATCAAGTGCAGTAATGCTGTTTGCAATATTTCAAAGTTGAGTAAGTTACTGAAGTGCTAGTTTATCTCCCAAATCATTATGTAAGTTGATAGTGATACAAGTTTATAGGACACTTTCTAGTATTAATAGCTGCACAGGTTTACACCAAATAATGGGAATTTTCAGTGTATTGTCTGACTTGATTTTTCCTTTAAAAGGGTGATAATACATTTAGTAAAATTCCAGATATACTTTTTACCCCCTCAGTGTCTACTTTGGTGACCTTAAAACAAAGCTGTTAAATTAATTTGTTTATTTCAGATTATACACTATGGCCATTCTGGGTGGATACCCATTATTCCCCACCATTTACAAAGGCAAGGTATGTATACAAGTCTAATCCATACAGATCCATGTTATCCATGTTACTACCTGTAAGGAAGTGTCCAGATTTACTTCCAAGGGGAAGATTTTCCATCCCCCCCCCCCCCAGGAAATAATGGGAAAAATTGTTGACCCCCTCCCTGAGAGTACTTGTTTTTTTCATATGCCCTCCCTCCACATACATACATACATACATACATACATACATACATACATACATACATACATACATACATACATACATACATACATACATGCATGCATGCACACACACATCAGGGGCATCAATCACCCCCCTCCCCCCAAATCAAATCTGTACATTCCCTAAGATAACACACTGGTCACAGAACAAAATATTTGACAGAAAAAGAGTACTAGATTTCACAACTCTTGCTGTGTTTTAAAAAGACAGGGAATAGATGGGAAGAAAGCTGTCAACATGTTATATACATTTAGTGTCATTAAACTTGATATTCTGAAAATTCTTGTTCATATGGGTTGGAGCTGAGTTCCAAGGACTACATTTTGTACATGATTGAATTACATGTATTTACAATTATGTACAAAGTGGTTCTCAAAGACACATCACTACCTATTTTTTTCTTTCTCTCTCTTTCTTTTTCTTTCTTCTGTGAAATACATGAAAAATTGTTGACATTAAATGGTAAAGTTGATAATAAGTTTTATGAGAGACCTTGTAAACTTTATGAGGAATTTGGATGGAGAATAAAATTACAGATTGGGACATAATGAAAAGACAGTATTATAGCAGAATTATTTTTACATCAAATTTAGACCAAGACTGAATGAAAACATTCTTTCAAAGTAGGACACTATATGTATGTAGTATACAGGTTTAGGCAAAAAAAAAAATTTTAAAAGTTTTTTTTTCTGGCATGCATCACTTAAATACCCAATGTCAGTTGTTGTGTGTGTGTGTGTGCTTGTCCAACTCATGCTGTCTGTAGATCTGAGGGGGAAAACAAAAATAACCCTCCCTACTTCAGTGAAGACAACTGCAGAGCCAATCATGAACAAGCAAATGACATCTGTCGCCATATACACACTTGCTCTAAAGTACTAAATAAAAAGAACAGTAACTGTCATAAATAGTAGACTGAGTGACTGAGGTTTGTTGAGAATAAAAAAAAAAGTTGCATTGTCACACCACTTTAGACAAAATGTTCTGACCAGAAACAATTTTTTTATGGCCTTACACTAAATAATGTTGCAGAAAATATAATGTATCTGTTTGTTGTAGGGTTTCATCTACATTTCCAAGTTGTTGATTGGATTCTATTGGTTTTGATTCCAACAAACATAATGCTAGCCCTAGTTATTTCTGTCTTTCTCATTACCTAATTCACCATAGATTTCTTCAATCTAGCAATATAATAAAATTAAAATAATGCCCTCTATGGCAGGAAAAGAAAAATTCACAGTATCACTGATGCCAGTGATGGTAAGAATATGAACCTACTAAGGCATATCTGGGTGAAAATTATCATTTATCGCTGAAATTTGGGAAACAAATGGTTTATAGATTCCTTATGACTTTACTTATCATTTCTACGGTATCTAGACTGGTAAAATATGATTATGAAATAAAAGTATTATGAAAATGTACAAATACACTTTTTCAAAAACAACAACCAACCATCCCATCCTTTTTCAGGTATTATGAAGCAGAATCATAGAATGAAATAGGGCTGCCCTAATGTGTAACATAGAATGAAATAGGGCTGCCCTAATGTGTAACATTGAATAAAATAGGGCCGTCCTAATGTGTAACATTGAATGAAATAGGGCTGCCCTAATGTGTAACATAGAATGAAATAGGAATGCCCTAATGTGTAACATTGAATGACATAGGGCTGCCCTAATGTGTAACATTGAATGAAACAGGGCCGCCCTAATGTGTAACATAGAATTAAATAGGGCTGCCCTAATGTGTAACATAGAATGAAATAGGGCTGCCCTAATGTGTAACATAGAATTAAATAGGGGTGCCCTAATATGTAAAATAGAATGAAATAGGGCTGCCCTAATGTGTAACATAGCTTGAAATAGGGCTGCCCTAATGTGTAACATAGAATGAAATAGGGCTGCCCTAATGTGTAACATAGAATTAAATAGGGGTGCCCTAATATGTAAAATAGAATGAAATAGGGCTGCCCTAATGTGTAACATAGCTTGAAATAGGGCTGCCCTAATGTGTAACATAGAATTAAATAGGGCTGCCCTAATGTGTAACATAGAATTAAATAGGGGTGCCCTAATATGTAAAATAGAATGAAATAGGGCTGCCCTAATGTGTAACATAGCTTGAAATAGGGCTGCCCTAATGTGTAACATAGAATTAAATAGGGCTGCCCTAATATGTATTATCATTTGTCTGTTGTGACATAGCCACATGTGTGACGTTATTGTGAAATCTTATGAGCTATACAAAAACATACATACCAGCAATACAAATATACAATATATGTTTAGATTAATTTTTTATAATATATTTTCAAAAATAATGTCAGGGGACTAGGTTTTATCTAGTCACTGTTAAAAAAGTTGTGTAAAATTTGCACACATTCTAAGGTCAAATGATTCATTAGCCATGTACAATTTTAGGGAGTATCATATTGCCCAGTACACTATTTCCAAAATGCATGTGATTTATCTTTTTGAGTTCAAGTATTGATTTCACCTTAAATACACAAATTTCATCTTCAAAGTTGTGAAAATAAGATACAAGATACTGTGTGGTACTGTAAAGGATTGAGTCCTTCACATTGCAACCATTATCCTACCAGGTCCCCACTTATACATTTGGGTTAACTTGTAAACAATCTTGGTCTACATCTTGTCCAAGGGCTGTAGTCATACTGAATTAAATGCTCGTGAAATGGCTCAACTGACAAGTTTGCAGAATCTCAGCTGGCCACACTAACCAACCAACCATCTTGACTCCAGAAAAGTCAATAAACATGACTTGACAAATATGCCATAGAGGGCGCTCTTTACTTGACATGATATTGTGTACTCTATTTTTTAATCCAGATATGTTTTCATTTCCATTCCAGTAATGGTAGAGTGTTTGATAGAAGGAAAGATGAAATGATTTTATACCAAGATGTGAAGTCTATCCTGCAACTAATCCAGGCTAAAGGGATTCAAATAGCTGCTGCTTCAAGGTATCTTATCTTATGGTATTATAGCGAATAATAACGATAATAAGAAGAATCATTATTCATCCAATTAAATAAAGAAATTTGTTGAATGGTTACCACGGATTAGCGCCCTAATGCCCTAGTATTGAAAAGCAGGAGGAAACCGAAGTACCCGGGGAAAACCTGCATTGTTTGGCAGGGTCAAACTGAGCATCACCCTTCTTACATACAGACATGGTTAAATTTTAATTTTACCCAGCCAACACCTGGCGGGTTCGAACCCAGACTGTAGGGGTAAGAAGCGTATGAGCTAACCACTTGACCACTGACAACCCATAATTGGAAACTGTTGTAATAATATATTGATATTATCAGAACTATGTATACTGTTCTAGTTGATAACAATCACATATATTACTTTGGAAAATGTGCTATTGGCTAACCAAGATAGACAAACTGTGGAAAATGTGCTATCGGCTAACTAAGATAGACAAACTGTGGAAAATGTGCTATCGGCTAACTAAGATAGACAAACTGTGGAATATGTGCTATTGGCTAACTAAGATAGATACAAACTATGGAAAATGTGCTATCGGCTAATTAAAACATCCATGGCCAGAAGTCAGATATTTTGCACGAAATACATTTTTTACATATAACTCATGCACATTTTACATTTTTTAAAGAGAAGTTAGAAATCATTAAATGCAAGCTACCCGGACCATCACCGAGAAAAAGAATGTATTTCGTGCAACTCTAGAATGTATTAAATGCATTAAATGCATTAAATGTATTAAATGCAAGCTACCCGGACCATCGCCGAGATATAGAATGTATTTCGTGCAACTCTAGAATGTATTAAATGCATTAAATGTATTAAATGTATTAAATGTATTAAATGCAAGCTACCCGGACCATCGCCGAGAAATAGAATGTATTTCGTGCAACTCTAGAATGTATTAAATGTATTAAATGCAAGCTACCCGTACCATCGCCGAGAAAAAGAATGTATTTCGTGCAACTCTAGAATGTATTAAATGCATTAAATGCATTAAATGTATTAAATGTATTAAATGCAAGCTACCCGGACCATCGCCGAGAAATAGAATGTATTTCGTGCAACTATAGAATGTATTAAATGTATTAAATGTATTAAATGCAAGCTACATGGACCATCGCCGAGAAATAGAATGTATTTCGTGCAACTCTAGAATGTATTAAATGTATTAAATGTATTAAATGTATTAAATGCAAGCTACCCGGACCATCGCCGAGAAATAGAATGTATTTCGTGCAACTCTAGAATGTATTAAATGTACTATATGTATTAAATGTATTAAATAGTTGATTTCCCGTCGATAGAGGGTATTGCTAAGCACTAGTCTCCACACACGGGAGATCGCAGGTGATAACAGGTACGATTTTTGGACAAATTTGTCGTTTTGTCATTTCTTTCATGCTCTTCTTCCAAGTGCGCTTACGAAAAGCAATATCCACTGAGTAGAACGACAAATAACGTGGACAAACATTCGATAATGTCTACGTTATCAAGATTAAGTGTAGCCTACTGTAGGGTTTCTTGTAATGTTATAATGCATTGGCAGCCATGTTTACAAATTGGAGTTGTTGCTGAGCAATTGCTATTATGAAGATCGAGGACCGGCTATGTGTTATTTTAGTCAACATTTCAGTTTGGCAATCTTTACACTCTCACATCCAGATTACAATAATGTGTTGACAGTTGTGAAGTTTATCTTGTCAGTTTTGAATACAACCACAATTTCTATGGTTGACTCAAGTTCAAGAAAGAGGGACATTATGTTTAAATTTTGACAGTAAATGGGTGTGTTGATAGAATAGTATTCTAATATGGCATGAATATAAACATTGTAATATTTACAGCCCCATTTTAGGACCGTCATCTGTAGACAGTCTAGGATATTTACCTGTGTTTTTTTTTGTGACAACTGCACAGATAATGAACTCTCTTGCAAACATATGTATATGCGGCCTTACCTCTCTATTTGATATTTATTTTTCACAGATATTTTTTTTTACTAAAATTGTTGCATAATTACTAATCTATAATAATAATAATAACAATAATAATAATATCACTTGTAAAGCGCCATATATCCTAAAAGTCCATAGGCACTGAAACACTACAAAAGTGATAAAAACTACTAGTGGAAAACATACTAAAAACAGTCTCAAATCTCAACGATGTTCAGCTTTATGATAGCCATTTAATATTTTGTTTGTTCTGAGCTGAATGTAATACAGAAAGATCAACAGTTTATTTCATAATATTATTCAATTTTATTGTAAAAATTTGTGCATATTTATAATTCATCACCTAATGAGCTATTTCCAAATATTTATTCATTTATGTTTATGTTTACTTGAATAAAAGGGAAAACAATGGAACATTGTTCATGATGCCTGAAAGAACTATCAATGTATTTATTCTGTTTATGTTTACTAGAATAAAAAGGGAAAACCGTTGACGTGAATCTGACCACAAGGGCACAACTGGACATCATTCAAGATGCCTGAAAGATCTATCAATGTGTTGGAGGATCAGATCCGAACTAAGATTCTCTCCAGACGAGCTCGTGTGACCGAGTTCTTCAAAGACTATGACAGACTCAGATCTGGTTACATTTCAAGTAAGTTGAAATAATCTACATAACATACATTGCAGTACACAGTTTCAGAAGTGTGGGGACTTTCACTCTCTACATACCACATATTACAGCTCTTTGCAGAAAAGCTTGCCCAAGCTGTTAAATGAACTATTAAGATCAGTGAGTCTGATCACAAGGTTTCATGTTGAGATAGACACAAGAAAGATAACAGACAAATATCACATACACAGTGTAGACTCTTTATTTAGTTAACTTAATGATATGAACAGTAACTGCATGAAAGAAACAGTTCAGTTGATTGCTGACCATGGATTTTGTTTGAACTTCAAGAAATTATACCTCATGTCTAGTGTAATTGTAGTAGTGTGCATGCTGTTACTGTTAATATCTTTAACTAAATGAAGAGTTGATATCATAATTATTTGCCTGAGTTGAACAATAAAACACATCTTTAAATGAAAGTTCATCTGTGTTGGTAATTCAGTGTTGGTAATTTTTAAACTTTTGATCCAAACACAAACTTGAAAATTGTTATCTGATATTTTTGACTGCGTACTTCAGTCTTTGTCAACAGATTGACCCATTTATTCAGAAAATTATTATTAAAAAACATATCTATATTGCTATTCTACGTATTACATATTTCTCACATGATGGCAAATAAAAATGTAGATAAATCCAACATGGTCAGCATGACGTTATGTATTCAGATCACTAACTCCACATAATCATCAATTTTCTAGACTGTCATGTGGGGATTTTTGGCTCTTGCCTTCCCTACAAAGACAAGAGCCAAAAATCCCTGATGACTATTTCCTAGGCTAAACTCTCCTTAAAGTAACGTAGTCTGTTATTCATTCTACTGATAGGGAGTTCAAAGCAAAAAACCTATAGACTTGTTGTAAGGCAAAAAAATTGTTTGGTTCTGGTTACCCGAACCCCACCTATAGGTTTTCACTGTCGACCCTAAACATTATTTTACATATTCAAGGGAAAAAATCAGGACAATTGTGATATCTCTCACAAGAAATAGTGGATGATGCAAAAACTGGCACCATCTTAAAAAGACAATATAAAACTGTTCTTCCAGTCTGTACTGGCTGTACATCTGATGAGAAGAAACCAATAACACAGAGACCATATGGAAAACAGTGGAAAACATAACTACCTAAACTAGACACTCACACATGAAAAAATATATACCCCCGGTATATAAAAAATAACATAAAAAATCTATCTATCCCACCTATTCTAAAATTGAGCATAATTGGAACCACATAATTTTCATTTTGAAGCCTAAGCAATGAATAATACAGAAATAATGCGAGTCACATTTATTGTTATTCATCTAAATGTATCATAACATACACAAATATTTGTATGAACCATTAAAATTGAAATGTATTTATAAGAAATGATGTACATATTGAACTATTTATTTAAGAGATATTATCATATTTATTGTATCATTATTGTTAGTAGCTGGTATTGATTGAACCATAACGGTAGATTACTCTGTAGATTTGATACTGTTATTGGGAACAGATGTTTGTAATTAAAAGTATGCATTTTTTTCCCCACAGCATCACAATTTAAGCGTGTTCTGGATCAAAGCTTTGGAATACAACTATTCCCCGAAGATGAGCAGGCACTGACAGATAAATACGAAGATAAAAACGATGGAATGATTAATTATCGTAAATTCTCTGATGTCATCGATTGTGGTGAGTATTCTGGGATAGTACACAGAATATCTGTTTAATTGGGTAACAGGGTTATGAACTAGTAAAATCAAAATCAATAACACATATTGACCACAAATTTTGGAGTAGTCACATGTTTCTGTTCAAAAAATGTTGTCCTGTCGATGTATGTTTTTTTTTCATTAAACCTGCATTACTGACATTATGAGAGTCACTAAAAATGAAATGTTTTCAGTGACAATATTAAAATTAATTCCTTTGGTGGCCATGCTTTCTCACATGCCACACCTCGTCTTTAAAACAAATTGACACCGGAGCTCTGACAGACACCCACAGTCAATGCCTTCAGGAAAAACCTTAAAACGCGAAGGTTTTCAATATTTAACTGTACAGTGCCTCTGAACTTTACTTTGTATTGGATACAGGCACTCGATTGATTGATTGATTGATTGACTGATTGACTGATTGAGTGAGTGAGTGAGTGATTGATTGAGTGATTGATTGATTGATTGATTGATTGACTGACTGACTGACTGAGTGATTGACTGACTGACTGACTGACTGATTGATTGATTGATTGTGTGATTGATTAATTGATTGATTGACTGATTGATTGATTGAATGATTGATTGATTGATTGACAGTAATTTAGAACAATTTATGTGACATTATTTTAAAAGTGAGTGGTAACTTTTTTATCTAAAATTGTATTTTTCACAGTTTTTGAACCAAATGATTTGAAGACTGAACCACAAGCAAGAAAAGTAGAAGTCACAGAATAGTAAGTATATCACTTTGCTATTGAATACTTATTACAGATGAGATAATGAAATATATTGCCCAGATATCACAAAGTCATTATTGTATTGTTAACCTCTTGAAATTCTTGGGTCATTATATCGATTATTCTCCTGGTATGATAATATTTCATAAGTAGCATTATAAACCTGTGATGTCACAAAGTTATTAATGATATAATGAGGTTATTACTCATATAATCATAGTGGGATATGACAAAGTCATTATTGGTATTATTACCCTGGAATATAGTGAAATTGCTATTGTTATAATTATGAAGGGATATGGTGAAGTTTATATTGTTGATGTAATCACCATGGGATATTGTGGAGTCATTATTAATGTTTATTACCCTCAGTGACAATTTCAGAATTATGTTTATCTTTTAGACACATTTATTATAAGGTCGTTATCAATATTTATCACCCTCAATACTAGTGGCTGTTGTTTTCCAAAATTCAATTAGATGTGTTTATCATCTGACACATACTGACATTTATTGTGAAGTCGCTATTGATATTTATTGCTCTCAGTCGAGATTTTATATAGTTGTTATGTGACACATTTCCAAAACGTTATTTTCTTTATATCCTTTAGTCTGGGGACACATCGCTCTCAACGTCCTCTCAGTCCATCCTTTCGTAGTAGATGTACTGATATTCTGAGGAGAATTGCACCATTTTATAAATACCATGGAATCAACGTCAGAACTTGTTACGAAGACTTTGACAGACACCACAATGGATTGGTCACAGAAAGCCAGGTAAGAAAGAAATCACATGGACACCATGTGACAGTCACATGACAAATGTGTTATGTAGATGTTGACAGACACCAGAATGGATTGGTCACAGAAAGGCATGTCAGAAAGAAATCACATGGACATCATGTGACAGTCACGTGACATACATATTGTGTTTGAAATTAGACTTTAAATGCTACATCGCAGTGTAACATAGATACCTGATATAGTTACATATCACAAATCAAAACAGCGTAGTATAGTTATTGATGCGAGGATTTTCTGTTGGAATATCGTCCTATCTGTAGATCTTTATTTTTTCGGTCAGACGTTGAACTTTATTTTCATTTGCTATCGTAGTTTTCCTGGTCCACCAGACGTGACAGAGAATGAGATGCAAACACTGGCTCAGAAATACCTGGATCCAAGTAAAGCTAGTCTCTGTAACTACTTGAATTTCCACCATGATGTAGAGGCTATCAAAGACACCTTGGTTGAGGATTTAGAATATCCAGGTAGCCCAGCTAAAGCTGAGTATAACATACCAGCCAAGGTAAGTCAACGTGTAGGAATTTCTGATTTGATGTATTTTCCCCAGAGGATTAATTTATCATTATTGTCTCATCAGTGATGCTGATGAGGCATTGGAAATGTCTGTTATGAAGAAGAAAATTAGTCATCCAATAGATTGTTTTCAAATTACATCGTTTGGCTATTACCAATACACAAGACCTTCCTGTGGTACTCGAAATGGGTAGTTGAGACAGATAAAATGTAGTATTGTACCATGCGCAAGCCAGGTTCAATAAAAAAATATGGAATATATACTCTGGTCGTTCTACCTCACAACAACGCATGCCTATGTCACGACAACACATTGTCTATGTCACTGGTTCTGCTGTGTTCGAAATATGAGTAAAAACTTTCAAAAGTGCCATTACTTTCCCCAATTTTACTTTTATATCACTGGCGATGGTATAATTATATTATTCCCAATATTGTTTCTTCATTCAGCTGGAAAATACTCATGACCTAAGGGTTGTCACTATGAGTCACTTGCCGAGAAGTAACAAGTGCCCTGAGGTCACTTGTATTTTCCTTGGCTGAACAAAGAAAAATGTTGGGGCATAATATCTAGTTATAGGAAAATATCACATTTGCAAACTACTTCTATCAACTATGATTTCTGTTGTTTGGTTCTATATTGGTTCAATGAATTGTGTAGATTAGGGGTTGGTATAATTACCCCCCCCCCCCCCAAAAAAAAAAAAAATCAAAAAATCAGAAGGTTTGATATTGCTCAGTGATCAAATCAAGATTATATAAGTCTTAATGTGGTGTTTTTTTTCTAATTCAGACTGTAGCACCACGGTCCGTTGATGATGTCTTTGACAAGATCCGTACAGCTGTGTACAAAAATGGTATCCGTACCACTGAGTTTTTCCGTGATCACGACAGACTACGTAGCTACATTATCACCGAGAACCAGTTCATCTGTGGTCTGTCATTGGCTGTGGGCAAGGAGGCACAGTTATCACGCAGTGATATACAGAAAGTGGTGGATTACTACAAAATCAAAGACGGCAGAGTACGATACAAGGAATTCTGTGACCTGATGGAAAGTGGTAAGTCTTGTTGAAAGAGATCAATGAAGTGAAATGGTTAGGTGACGTCACAAAAAAGATTGTATGTGGGAGGGAGGTAAAATTTCAATGTAAGAATATAGACATAAGCTAACTCAGTAACATCTGCCAAGCACAAGGGGACAAGCTTTGATGTAAATTCTCTTCACTCTTTTCATGAAGGGATAAGTAGGAGTGTATAAACACAGTAAACCCATTCAATGACAAGTGAAGACGAGGCAGTTAACTGGATCATATTGATTGCTTTCTTGTCAGATGACTAAATAAAAAATCTTTTGGAAAATAAAAAAAATATTTAAAAAAAAAAAAAAAAAAATGTTCATCCGCCCCCTGCCCACTCATAATTAGGGGGGGGGGGGGGATTACAATTCTGCAAGTTGTTGACGAAAATAGATTTGAAATTCAATTTTAATCGGACAATTGTATTAAAGAAAATAAAGGAGCATAGCATAAAATGTTGGTGTATATATTTTAATTTTATGGTGCATTCTTACCAATCAACTTGCTATCTATATATATAATTTATAAATAACATGGGATACCGTCATCATTTCACTTGTTTGTATCTGCAGCATTTAATGACCCAGACTTGGAGAAGAAACCAACAATGGAAGTGAAAAGACCACCACTAGGTGCTTTGTCCAGATATCTCAATCCATTGAGTGATGTAGAAGAAGCCAGAGTAGCTGAGGTATTGATGGATTTGTCAGTGACCGTACAAGAACGACGTATCATGATGTATGCCTATTTCAAAGACTATGACAGAGTATGTACAATTTTTAACTCTTTTTTTTTTCTTTTGAAGGAGGCTTAGTTTTTAAACAGGAAATTGAGAATACACCACCCTCACTCAAATTGGAGGTATCATCACCTCATAGTATCGTTTCTTAAGAGCTTTGTTTCTTGGTATTCTGTAGAAGTGTAAATCAGGGATTTTTTTCGTATTGTTCAGACATCGGGGAAAGCAGGAGTGTTCTATGATTAACTGAGTAACCTATACAATGTATACCCCCAAGGTACACAGACAGGAAGTAGAGCGCCACCATGGCAAATTTTGGAAAGGCCTATTATAAAATCTTTTCAATACTTGTCTATCTATAGACAATACAATCTGTTACATCCCAGAAAAGCAAGTTCAGTTTGTACCACTATCATTTATAGCATAAATATCAGGTATATAAGTGAAATCATTTTGCTTGGGTGTTAGGCCTAAAAATAAAAATTGTGCGGTTCCGATTACACTCAATTTTAGAATAGGTGGGGTAGGTAGATGTTTTGGGAGTTTTTTTGGATTTTTTTTTTCATGTGTGACTAGTTCAGGTAGTTATGTTTTCTGTAGTTTTCCATATGGTCTCTCTCTGTGTTATTGGCTTCATCTCATCAGATGTACAGCCATTACAGATTGGAAGAACAGTTTTATATTGTCTTTTTAAGTTGATGTCATTTTCCACATCCACTATTTCTTGCGAGACTTCACAATTTTCACGATTTTATTTTATTTTTCTCGAATACATTAAAAAAAGTTTATGGTCAGCGTAAAAAACTAGGTGGGGTCAGGTAACCGGAACCAAACAAGTTGTTTTTTAAGGCCTTGTAGGTTTCAAAACTCTGTGACACTCAGTCCCAGTTCAAAGAACCATGAGGTTCATTACAAGTTAATTTCTGTCTTTTCAACAGAGCAAAGCAAATACAAGAAACATCACATTTTCCCAGTTTGGTCGTATCTGACATTTCTTGAGTCTCAATGTGCAATCAGAAGACTTCAAGTTACTTTGTCGTAAATTTGAAGACCCAGAACGCCGTGGAGATGTCAACTATCCAGCATTTGTCCAAGCTGTGGACAGAGGTAATATATCTGATTTGTCAAGTTACAATCATTCAATCCAGAAATTTACTTCAGTTAACTTTCTGCGCCCGTACTCTCACGAGCATAGCGAGTGTAGTGTGGCGTACTCAGTGTATTTGTATGAGTGCTTGCAGTGTTTTCTGCACCTGCAATTTCACTCACCACACTTGTGAAAGTGCAGCAGAAAGCATGAGTGCAGATACCCTGAGTACCCACACTGGAACTCATGTGGCATGGGGTTCTGTTATTATATATGTTTATCTGATATGGCAAATTTCCATAAAAATCATACAGTGCAATCACATGATTTTGTGTGTAGTGAACGATTGCGTCCTCACTTGTATATCATTTGCATACAGCTAGGTATGCAATAATGTTTTTGATATTGCACTGCAGTGAAAATACCACTAGTATGTGTGTGCACCAGTGCAAGTAATTTGTGGTACATATCTAATATTACCTTGTTGTTGTTGTTGTCGTCGTCGTCGTCGTCGTCGTTGTTGTTGTTGTTGTTGTTGTTGTTGTTGTTGTTGTTGTTGTTGTTGTTGAAGAAGAAGAAGAAAGGATAAAAAAAAAAAAAATTCTTCACTATGATAAGTTAATTTGTTTTCTTTCTATAATTCATTTTCAAATTGTGTTCCTTACCCAAAAACTCATGCAAACTTTATTAAGATAACACTAATGCAATGACCTGGGATTGAAACATAGTCCTTTAAACTTTAAATTTGAGATTTGTCTGCCACACTCATATTTTTTGTTAATGATTGTTATACATTGTCTATTTTATTGCAGAGTTTGTTGGCTTTACTATTGGAAGTGATGAAAAGAAAGATGCAGGAGATGCTTCTGTCGTGACCAAGAAACCTGTTGATATCAGTAAAGTCAACTTTGAAGAAGTTTTAGGCAGAATACGACATCATTCATTAGTTAATAGGATCTGGGTAGGAACATGTACTTTATTTTTTTTATCTAAGATGTAAAAAGGAACGATAGGTACACCAGTACACTGGTGGGCTAAGTGATGGTTCACTGCAAAAGAAGGGAAAAAAATTCAAGGTACAAACATACACGTATGTGTAATTAGTGTGTCCTCTCAGCCAATTTGACACGCCACTGATGCACACAATATCTAGTGACGCACCAAAATTTGGCATTCCCCTATCTCTTTATACTATGTGGTGACTCACAAGAAATCTCGGTTTTTCTCATTTTGACTCACAACAACAAATTTTAGCTATCATTAGAGGGCACACTGTGTGGTTGAAAACAAGTACCAGCCTCTGTACAAAGTGAAACTTTTACATTAGAAAATGTATACATTTGTATACTTGAAAAAATATACATACTTGTACACTAGAAAACAATGTATAAACTTGTACACAAGAAAATAACGTGTACATGTTTACATTAAAAATATATACACACTTGTACACTGGAAAAAAACCTACCGGATACTAAAATCAAAATGTGTGATAGATATATGTACTTTAGTATGACGTTATTTATGTGGTATTTTTTATTTACTAATTCTTCTTTATCTTTCAGGTGAATGAATACTTCCAAGACTTTGATCCGCTACGCAATGGTTCAATCTCACAGACCCGTTTCCGTATTGGTCTAACAGCCATGGGTTTGAGTACTATGGGACAGAGTAACTTGTCCGAGGCAGAGTTTCTTGCTCTGTGTGCTTACTATAATGATCCTAAACACCCCGGTAGAGTACTCTGGCCAAACTTCAAAGTAGATGTCGACACAGGTAACTATAGCAACAGTGTCCATGTAATGTTAACAAAAAATTGCAATATATTTTTCGTTTAGATGTGTAAAGGCCCACTGCAAAGTAGGATTTGAATTTAGGTTTGAAAATTATTTTTTTTGCCCCAAAAAGTTGGTCTAGAACAAAAGAATGATCTCAATTAATCCTCATTAAGATAATTAACACTGATGTGATGGCCTAGGATTGAAACATAGGCCTTTAAGATATTGAAAAGTAATAATAATATGATATAAGATTTCTATAGTGACTGTACTAAAGTGAAAAACTTAAAAATCCTAATCTAATGTGGGCTATAACATCAAGATGAAAAATAGATTGCAATTTTTGTCACTAAAGAAGCTCGGTGAGCGTTCCCTTTCTTACACTGCTTCAGTTTTGAAGTCTTCACTCTTTGTCACTCTAACTCTAAGTCTTCCTTCCACTCTGCCCTTAAAACTTACCCATTTCAATCTTAACTCTCACTCACTTACACACTTCTCTCTGCATCCTTACCATATTTTCAAATTGTCTCTCTGTATCCTCTCATTCTGTTAGTAGTTCTGTGTCTGCAACTGGAGCTCTTCAAAAAACAGGCACATTATAAATTCACTCTATTGTTATTATTAAAACTGTATTTGACCAACTTGCTAGATCGCATTAATTACAGAGAAATATTTGTATCTTATAAATGTCATAATTTATTCAAAATTAGTTGTCTTTTATCAAATTAATGTACATGAAAATAAAAATGTGATGTTCTGTGAATACCGAACTAATACTTAGTAACTTCATTTTTCATTAGTGTTTTGATTCAAATTTGATATTTAGAAATCAGCGTTTATATCAAAATGAGAAGTTGTCAAACTTATTTTGAATTCCTTGGATAAAGCTAAATGTATGTCAACACTTGGTTAAAACAGAAAAATACTGTTTCCTGTGTTGCTTAAGTAGGATTTATGGTTTGTGGATCTTTTTATCTATTACCAGTGTTTACTCAAGTTGAGCCAAACTTAGAGAAGACCCCAACAAACGAAGTTCCTACACAAGACACCTTCTTAATGGATAAACCTGGTACAACAAACTGGAACAACGTCGATGGAATGGTGGTTTCAATCGTAGACAACGTAATGGAGAGAATGCGACAACGAGCCATGCAACGACGAGTTCTCGCAAAGCCTTGTTTCCAGGACTTCGATCGTCATAATCGCGGCCACGTGACCAACTCACAATTTCGTCAGTGTTTGACGTATCTCAGCCTCACTGCAACAGAAGATGAAATGATCGCTTTGGAAATGAAATTTGCAGATAATTTTGGGTTTAATTATTTGAGGTTCTTAGAAGAGTTACAACCAGGTGTCAAACAAGACATGAAGTATCAGGAAAGATTGGTTGAACTACACGCTGTCAACAGTAGAGTGGTTAATCTAGAGAAGAATGCACGCACAGACGTCGACAGTGTTCTCACCAAAATCAAGTCCAAGGTGAGTGAAATCAGCAACAAACTGACAAAATGAAGTAACGTCCTGCAAATTAATACATGAACTATAAAAATATCAGTCTGTGTTATAACTTATATCTTAATATTTTGGTATTAGTATTAATACAACAGGGACTACTATTTAAGAGTAGATGAACCTGTCATTTTTTTTCTTGAAAACTTCCACAAGCTCAATTTACATGATGTACACCATTTTTTTCCAGTATGATATAGTCTAGTTCCTATACAGTATTGTTTCCATTTACACCTCAACTCACAGTCTAGTTCCTATACAGTATCGTTACCATTTACACCTCCACTCACAGTCTAGTTCCTATACAGTATCGTTACCATTTACACCTCCACTCACAGTATGTCAAAGTTGTTACTCTAGAAGTCCTGAGATGCATGAGATGAAATTTAAAATTCATTCACAGCCACCCACACAGTCATTAACATCATGTCTTTGTTAATCAATCTCAAAATTCTAACCAATAAATACACACAATTTTATGGCCATGTCACATAACAGCAATAGTTTATGTTCACAAACAAATCACATACACATAAAGAGGCCATAAAACTGTTCTTATTAAACCATGAAATGTAATACAAGTCTCTGCTGTTCCAACATGCTGTGCCAAGTATTATTAATCCAATTCATTTGTTTACTTTCCCTGTTTGTAACAGTTTCCGTTTGTCCACGGTCTGATGTCGGCAGTTGTTATGTACATTATGATTGAACTTGGATATTTAAAATAATTCAAGTCTATCATTTGACATGATTTCTGAAAATTCTAACATCTGTTCTTATTTTCTCAGGTGATGAAAGAGAGGATTCGTATTTTGGAATTCCTACGTGATTACGACAAACTTCGTACAGGACGCATGAAGAAGGAGACATTCCGTCGTGCTTTGGATCCTGCCAATCTTGGTTTAAAGGGGTCAGAGGTCGCCATTCTTGAACAAGCGTAAGTATGCTCAATGTTTAACTCCAACTACACTATAGATGAGTGAGGGTGCTCTGTCACTGGGTACCTTATACATAGACTAACATTGCTACAGTTGATCCAGTGAGGTTATGAACAACAAACTTCATGTGAATATTGCTCATCAGAGTGCCCTCCTTTATAAAAATTCACGTTTCAACTTCATTTCAACTATACCTTCAACATTCTCTGATTTTGTCGATGGCTGGCAAAATGAAATACTAGTAAATGGCATTATATTATACCAGTATATTGATGGTGCAAATCAAGAGATCTGATTGGTCAAGACAACAAACTAAGACATCTAAAATAGTGACGAATGCACAGTCGTACGTAACACGAACATCATTGAAACGTTCATCATTGAAATCATTAAGGACCTTCAAGTAGTGAATAGATAGACCATCGATATCATAAACATCTAAGTATATAAACACTTGTCTCCCAAGAAGTCCAGTGAGGGCCATCCCTCATGGGTTCAGTGTTAATGTAGGAGTAAACCAGAGTACCTGAGGAAAGCCTGCGTTGTTCGGTAGAGTCAAACTGAACGACACTCTTCTTACAGTGTGGTAAATTTAATCAAACCCTGAATGGGATCGAACCCCGGCCGCAGTGATAAGAGGCAAGTGGTTTAACCACTCAGCCACCCATTACCCCAAGCATGGTAAATTCTTAATGCAATAAGTTACAATACTGACAATTAATCGCTATTCATCTCTACTCCTTCAGTTTCCAGTCTCCAGTAGATCCCAACTATGTGGAATACTTGAAATTCAATGATGAGATAGAAGGCATCTTTACCGTGAAGAATTTAGAGAAGGCACTGTTGTTAACACCACAACAATACCGTGTACCCGTAGAAGTGGAACAGAATGTTCTCCCTCCGGAAGAAAAAATGTGCTTGCAGCAGACACTGGAAAGATTAGCTAATAGGGTATGTAATCAATTTAATTAATGGTTAATAGGCCATTCCAGATTGCAAACAGGAAATAGATAATACAGCGCCCTCGCTCATATTGAGCGTATCATCACCTCATAGTACTGGTTATTAAGAACTTTATCCCTTGGTATTCTGTAGAAATGTAAATCAGGGATTTTTTCATATTGTTCAGACATCAAGGAAAGCAGCAGTGCTCTATGATTAACCGAGTAACCTATACCATGTATACCCCCAAGGTACACACACAGGAAGTAGAGCACACCATGGCAAATTTTTGGAAAGGCGTATTATCAGTTGGGGAGTGGTTATCTCATTTGCCTAGTACAGCTGCAGTCTGGGTGCAAATCAATCTCATTAAAATCTGATGTAGGGAACTGGTCAAAATTTTGTTATTTACCACCTACTTGTATTGTCATTTATTCTTTTTTTGTTCTGTCGACACATGATACCTGCATCTGACACAATCAATTAGGAAAGCAATTTTGAACTTTTTGACTCATATTTTGAACACAGCAGAACTAGTGACATAGACATGCATTCTCGTGATGTAGAACGACCAGAGTATATATCCCACATCTTGGCTCCTGTATGATATAATAGAAAATATATCAAAGTGCAGAGCATATTTTATTAATTATCTTGCTCAGCCTACATGCATCTAAAATCAATCCTTTCTTTTGTATATTTGGTAGGTTCGTACAAGGAGTATGCAGTTGTTCCCACTGTTTGAAGATTATGACCGCGTACATAACGGTACAGTCTCTAGATCCCAATTCAGACGTGTCCTCAGTGAACTGGAGCTCAACAGTTTAGTCAGCGAAAGAGAATTCCAACTTCTATATGAACAGTTCCATGTTAAAATCGGCGACAAAGACGACGTTAATTACATCGCTTTCTGTGATGCTATTTATCCGTTAGCTAAGTTTGAGTGGAGAAAACCATAAACCAGAAAAGAAAAAAGTACTTTCTGAATTATCACAAAAAATGTGTATTACCAGGTTGTCGAAAAGTCCATCCATATAATCACACATTTACAAATTATCAAATCGTCCATAAATTGATATGCAAAGACCATTGTGCAGGATATTTTTTGAAGACTGTATGTATATATAAGAAGAAAAAATTGAACAGGACTTTTTATTTTGTTTGTTTCATAATTTCAGTGGCTTTAAACCAGAACAAATGTTTGTATTTTAATGTGCTACTACTCTATGTGTTATTAATAGACAACACATGCTATATATCCTATCAGCTGACTCATTCATCCGAAATATATCATACCATGAAACTGACACTATGGAAGAAAATATTGTGTGTTTTTGGTGGTTTAGCTGTTTTTTAGACATATATTAAAGACAATGTAATAAATTTATGAAAAGGTTGAATGATATAATACTGTGTATATTTCAAAATTTGTCTGTTTCTTGTCACTGAAATATTCAATAAACTCATTTGTATAACAAATGTCGGTTTTCTTTTTTTGTTTTATTTTTTGTATGCTGTGGTTCGACATTCTCAGAAGTACTTTTAACTTCTTTGATTTTTTGCACACTACTCACTAACATCAGTGGTACATGCAATCTCAATAGGCCATTCCAGACTGCAAACAGGAAATTGAAAATACAGCGCCCTCACTCAAATTGGGGTTATCATCCAATGGACCTGTTACCAGTTCCAAGATTCATTGCGCGTCTCTCTATACAATGCCATGTATTCTGTATGCACAGGTGGGGTTTGCACGCGCTAATGAGGGGGATGATTGTCACCTGACCATACCCTGGGTTTTCCAGTAAAATCCAACTCTGTCATCGATGGCATTCAGTCTTTGTTCTGTAAAATCACCCATAATTAAAGAGGTCAACATGTCTTACCATCATTTCCTGATGAAAATGTTATTTCAAATGTAATAAAGACTAAATCTAACAACATAAGCGACGTCCTCTCGTGCAATGCATCTTGGAACCGGAAAATCGACTATAGAAGTGTAAATCAGGGATATTTTTCATATTGTTCAGACATTGAGGAAAGCAACAAGTAACCTATACCATGTATACCCCCAAGATACACACAGACAGGAAGTAGAGCGCCACCATAGCAAATGTTGAAAATACCTATTCCACTAATCCTTAATATTTTCAAACTTTACAGATTTAAAGTTAGCTCTTTTATACATAATCTGATGTATCACAAGTCTGCACACTCTATTACAGATTACTTTACTCTTATAGATCATCCCTATGATACAAGACAAAGACATAGTCGTAAACTTTTTCTAGAATATAATCATACAACATTTGGTCAATCTTCCATTTCATACTCTGGCGTCAAAGCCTGGAATAATCTGCCTGTTGAGATTCAGTCTATTGGTTCATGCATAAATTTTTTAAAAAGACAGTTAAAAAGCTGTTACATGTATTCTCAGAATATGTATAACTGTAATGTCATGTACAACTTTTCGTAAATTGATAGTGGAAATTGTATGTGTATCAATTTTACTGTTCCATTGTTGTTTGTTGTGCTTTGTCTTTTTTTAAATGTTTCTTATTTGTGATAGTTCTTATAGCAATCTGTAATGTTGTATATATACACCTAAAAGTAAGAGTATGCTTGTTAGTCACTAAGGGGATACAAGTTTGACTAGCTTTGCTATTTCTTGATCCACTCTGCCATGTATTCTGTATATGTATCTAGTTTAATTTTAAGTAATTTTTATTATATTGGTGAATAAAAAAGTATTATTATTATTACTACTACTGTTTATAATCACAATTTGACTTCCCCTCTACTACTCAATTCTAAGTACCTGTCATAGCATTTTATATCTTACTCGAGAGTCAAAATAGAACAAGAACGTTGACTTATTCTCACTGGCACCAAGATTAATGCGTGAATCATATATGAAGCAGAAGTTGTGGCATCAACCCAAGATGATGTGCCTAGGTAGTCAAATTCTATCTCAGGTTAAAAGAGAATCCCTAAGTCAGCTATCCTTCTATCTAAGTCTACATATCAAGCTCCATTTCCAGTCAGTGTGTGAAATTAAAGGAAAACGACTACTGGTCATAAAGACCGACAGGTAGCATAATGCTGCTGGTCCTTATGGAAAACTGCTAGTCCGTAATCAATGCATGCATGCGTTTATCCATGCATCCATCTTGCAGTCATCCATCCATCCATCCACACACACACACAGACACACACACACACAGATGGTGATTTTATGAAACATCATCAATGGTATTAAACCAGTTTCTTGACATGACAAGAATTGATACACAGTCCATCAAAATTACAATAAAAACGTTACAAATTAATCTTTATTACTTTAACTACAATAAAGTCTCAAAATTTAAACACAAATAATTCTGTTAATCTTGTTCATCCTCATACTCGACAATTAACTTTTCAAACTTCTGAATTAATTCTCCCAGACCTGCTCTCATGTTAGGGGTATATAAACATGACTCTAGTATCTCGACCAAGGTATAACCATCAATTTGGTTGAATCCAGTGAGGTGTACATTAGAATATTTCTTGAGTAAAATGGTCAAATATGACTTCAATATCATCGCCATCTTTAATTTGTGGCCATGGCAGGTCTACTATAAACATTTCTATAATAGTTGCTGCTATCGACCATATGTCAAGCGATGGCTGTAAAGTTTCACACATTATCAGGACTGCTTCAGGCGCCACGTATTGCATTGTTCCATTACCAATATTATCGGTTTATCCAATGCAACCAGAAAATCCAAAATCACATAGCGTCAATTTGACACCATCAACCTGTAAATCGTGAATACACAAATGTTGTTCAACCAAATCTTCAAACGGTACCGTGTCTTTCTTCTGTATTTCCCACTTTTTTTCTGTTAATATTTGATATATACAGTAGTTCTCAACTTACAGATACGCAATTGCTAATCATGATTTAGGCGTCATTTTTAAATAGAAAGGTCGCTTTCGGATATTTTATAAACCAAATGTCTCAATTTTACCAATAATTTACAAACAAAACCCGAATTAATTGTTTGCTGAATTGGGCAAAAACAACACACAAGTTCGTTTCCGATAAACATGAGTTCAAAAAATAGGATAGTCAGGTGAACATTTAATTTTGTTTTGTGCTCAGGCCAAGAGACAAGATACTGTTGGTGACAACACCCTCTTTGATGAGATGTGAATTTGAAAGAGGTTGAACACAATTATGTGAAGAAGACGCGAACACAATGTGCAGACTGCTCTGTATAACTCAACTTACTGTTTGAAAAGACCTGGCTTCTCTGGGAAGGGACTTCAAAATTGGTATGGCCAACCGAACACTGACAGTGTAGTCAACCTGTTTGTCCAAAAAAAGAAACGAAATACATATTTGTCATTTCACATATCTTGAAAATGAAATTCAATATTCATGAAATGTTGATGATGTCATAAGGTCACAGGTCACCAACTCAATTGTAAGTTTTCGTCATAGATTATATCACCTAATGTTTTCTCACCAGAAATGTATGTCATAAATATGGATACTGTAAATATGTTGGTGGCTACTCCGTACAAATGAGTAAACTTATCACTTTCGTCACAAGTGATATCCCTAAAGAGAGAATAATGATGAACCGTTATTGTACAAAATTTAATCAAATTTAGGCGCACATGTAGATACGATATTCGTGACACATTTCCAGTTGAAGACAGGAAAATGTCATGTGGGTCGCCGAGTGGTTTTGAATCTACAAGTTACAGGTTTGAGCCTCATCGCTGCTGTATGTTTCTGAATGGCTAAACTCCTTGGGTAAGTTCTAGATTGTGCCTGAGTCAACCCAGTTGTATAAATGGGGACCTGTAGGATAGAGTTCGCAATTCGAATCGTTTGATTCATATGTGTTTGCATGCATACGCTGCAATGGAGTTGAGGAAGTATAAACGGCGGTTGTGTTGCTATAGGGGACCAGTCAGTTTCTTTGGCCTGGGGGGTGGGGTGGATTTGTAGGGGGTCACCCTGTTTTTGAAATTAGCAGTAGGGGGTCATGCTGTTTTGGAAATTGTGGATGGGGGGGGGGTCATTGTGTTTTGGAATGTGATGGAAGAAAAAAATCCTTTTCTACAATGGCATATAGCCTTATCTGAAATGTGGTACATGTAAATATTTGTTCAACTTGTCCCTGTTTCTTACATGAATTCTTTAATAGTATTACTTATTAGTTCAAACAATATATACCTATACATATACATGTATTACCTAGCTACCACACTAGTTACAGAACATGTCATGTAAATGCTTGGCTGTTCCACAATCAATGCTTCACTTGTATTGTAACTTGGGGCAAAAGTGAACTTGAAGGTTTCGTAATGGTAATTTTCATAGACAGTTTATAAAAGAAGTTTAATAATCTAAATTGTTCTGAACTTGTCAGAAGAGATTAATACACTTTCTATTTTGGAAACTACATGTTATTGACACCACAAATCACCACATCTCATCAGATTCCAGTTTCTATTATACACGAGGTATGACCACCTAAAGTTCTCTAACATACCGATGACTTTACTATGCATGCAATATTGGTGCCCTATAACAATGTCATGGGCCCATTTTTATGTGAAACTTACATTTACATTAGCTTTTCGAAGCTTGGAAATATTACCTCACAGGCTATGAATAATCTAAATATTGCCTAAATAGAAGCAAAAAACTCCAGATATGCCAGGGGGAAAACCCCACCCCAGAGGTCATTCATGCATTCAATCAACAATCAGATGCACCAACAACCTTTTTACAGTCATAATGGTATTAAACTTTCCCTAAATACTTTCACCCTATTCTAAAAACCTCCTGGGCTTCAAGGGGAAGACCCCCTAGGACCCTTCCCCCATAAGAGATGTACATATTCCCCTCTCAAGCTTTCCCCCTACCTTTCACTGCAAAGGTGCTACTAAACTCCTTTTGGAATATATTTACCCTGTGTAGTCAATAATTATAATTATGATAATGCTATCCTGGGATCTTATAAAGTATTTGCAAGACAGTCAAGCAAACCACACCGAGTCATGATAAAATATTATATATGGGGGATCATCATGTTTTAGAATTAAGTGATAGGGGGGTCAGCTTGTTTTTGGTTCAGTGACCTTTTTGTCGACCCGATTTAAGAATCCACAGGTCAATTCATTATGAATATCACCAAGTTTCAATTCATGACCAAGTTTGATGCGTTTCATCGACGTAATTTTCACGTCATATTTAACTTTATGTACAGATATAAACTACCACTGTAAATTACATCAACCATTTCCCAACTGTCGTAAGGGACAAGGGTATATCTGTAAACTGAAGGAGAAAAAATTATGATGTCGACATTCTAAGACAAAGATGACTTTCTGAACATTTAGTTCATTGGAATATTGTAACCATCATGGAACTCGGGTTAGTATTATGCAACATTTGATGAAAACGAATAATTTCACATAAAAGTGTTAAAGAAATATGTGTGAAGTTCTTTGACAACAAACTTTGTTTTTACAGTCATGAGATTCTTTTACACGATCACCTGAAGGTATCATACCACCAACAATATCGCAATCAATAGCCCTACTATCATTTTTGTTTCCGTCTGCTTCGTCTTGAGGGGGGTGGGGTCGAAATTTGCTTCTGACAGCGGACCACAACGTTTTCCAAGAGTTCTGTTTGAAGATACTCGACGCTTTTCGGGATACCCCAAGCACAATGTCCACACACTTCGGCCATTTACTTTGACTTTGAAACTGTTTTTTCCTGAACAAGAAAGACAGCGACAACGTGAAAAGTAACTGAGTGGTTAGAATGTACATTATGTGCTGTCATCATTATTAATCTGAAAATCAATCTAAGGTTAATCTAAGATCTGTAGTAGGAACATACAATCGAATTAGTTCGATCAGATACAGAAATTGAGCATGATCTATTATTTTAAAAGTGGTTACCAGAATTTTGAATTTGATCCTTACTTAAACTGGAAGTCAGTGCAAGTTGACAAGTACTGGAGTGATGTAATCAAACTTGCATGGGCAGTTGACAAGACGTGCAGCTACATTTTGAAGAGTCTGTAGACGGTTAATTTGAACTTTAGTTATTCCGTACAAGAGAGTATTACAGTAATCGAGGCAGGATGTTACAAATGCGTAGATTAATTTTTCAGTGGTTGCTTTGTCCAAAAGTCAACAAATCTTTCCAATTATGTGCAACATGATAACCATTTCTACATATCTGACCAATTTGATTAGACATGGCGCCATCGCTATTTAGAATCACAACTAGATTCCGAACTGAAGAAGATGGAATGATATCAATCTCACCAATCTTAAGGCTAGTTAGCTCTGATACAACTGATTTTAGGCGCGAGGAGAATTGTCATGGAGTACCAACATATTGGACATCATCCAGCTACAACTAATTCTTTTGTATTTGTAACATTCATTTCTAACAAGCTGTCTGACTCCAACGTTCAGTACAATTTCATCAGACATTTAACCATTAACGCAAACTCGCTGAGGTCTATCCTTACGAGAGTCACCGATCCAAAGAACTAAGTTATTATTAACATTTAACTCAATCAAATACTTTAATAGATTGTATGGCTTTATAGTATTGAATGTACCAAAAGAAGTCTATGAAAAGAATCCATATGTACGCATTCTTACGTTCTATTAAATTAAATAGTGTAATAGATGCATCCTCTACACCCATGTGGGCTTTTATACTCAAACTGAGAGGGGCTAGGGGTTCGTGTGAACACATTAACAAAAGGTCAGCCCTATATGACGAGGGCACACAGTACAGACATATTCAAGTACTATTATATACAGTAGATATCGTACATACAAAACAACCCAAGTTTTAGATATTTATGTGAAGCTACGAGGACTGTGAGAGAGTCTATCGTAATACTTTATCACACAGCACATCATGTAATGAGCAAATGAAAACCTTAATGGCATCTTGGCATTATAAACTAGGGAAAAAAGCTTGAGATTGGGATATGTACGCATATCATGGGATGAGGGGGGTAAGGTTCTCTCCCAAGAAGCTCTGACCTTTTTGACTTTTAAAGCCACTATAACAGGAAGATATGCTTTCCAAACTGTAGAAGATAGTAATCATGTAATTAGCAATATGGTGTTTTCACAAGACAGTAGCACTATCATGTATCAGAAACTATTCTTTACACATAGGGTTGAATTATGTTCATGGCATTTTATTAAAAGTCAGCACATCTGATGGTTGTGTAATTGGTAGTGGGAGCATTAGAGAGTTGATTTTCTGTACGAGTCTTCAAAGGCAATCATGTGGAACAGCTAGTGCCACCACCCGCGCTATTTCTTGTGACGCATTTCCCAACAAATAAATTACGCAGAGTTCCTCAACCTCTTCCATTCTCCCTTAAAATAACAAATGCACACCAATTATTCATTTCTCATGCAACACACAACCACTCAAAAAGTCTCCATCATCAGCCATTTGGACAGGCATGCAGGGTGAACAGGTGTCATGCATATGCTCAATAATACTGGTCAACATGTGTAACGACACCACCGCTCAAAACTCTTTTGAGTGGTTATGCGCTTGAAGAGTTTTGTGTGATTTATTAGTTGGAAAATGAGATATATCGTGGCTCGAGGTATTTTAGTAGTGGCACGAGATGTTTCAGCGAGGAATGGCTAGCTAATGTGGCAGTAGTCTAGCCAGTGAGGGCCGGCTACTGACACTGGGGTAGTACTAGACTCAATTGAAACCTAACTCATTTCACCTGATTCTGTCAAAATACTGCCTAAGTCTGTAACCCTCGATGAACCCTCAACCACTTCCATCCTACCTACCATGACATTTTCTTTCAAATTTGGTAACGGTTGACAAAATGCCTACACAGTATTCGTATTGTAACATTTAGTCAGACATCTAAAGTACTCAATGTTTGTACGTCCGACCCTCCTACTATATAATGCAGTATTACTTGGAAAACTGTCGTAGAGGGCACATCAAACTCTCCAGCAAGCAGTCGTAGTTGTGTGTTTAAGCGTTATATTTTCTTTCATACGTATATCACTTGCTTTGTATATCACTTTTTACATGGCATGTCATTTGTCTTATATGTGTAATTTATTTCCACACATGCATCAGTTACCTTAAATGTGTCATTTATTTTTATGATGAACCATTTACTTTATGCGTGTGTAATTCATTTTCATATTTTCATCATTTGTCTTATGTGTGCATCATTTATATTCACACATGCGTTACTTGCCTTATGTGTCACTTATGTTAGCATGTATAAATTAAAAGTTATTTTACATTCATCATCATTGCATATCAAATGTAGATGAATAACATGAAGTAAGTAACTTATAGATGGCACTTACCACTCTTAGCCGTCAGGTGTAGCTGATGTACACTTAATATGCTGTAGATATAATAGCCATTGCCTTGATTGACATCCACAACAGCCAAACAACAGTACTTTCAGTTGGTTAATTTATGTATAGACTGTTTATGGAACTTACATTACATTTTAGCTAAATTCCCATCCTTGAAGATAAAATGGAATTTGCTGTGAGCGCTGTAAACAGGTTATGATATGGCATATCTCTGGCATAAGGTCCCCTAGAAATTCGATGTTAGAATAATGTATACTAACATTATTCTAACAGTCTAATTTCTATATTATCTAGTCAAAGCTAGGGGTGTCATTGCTGCCAAGCAACTCAATGTAGCCTCTTTGAGATGCCATATACCAGGGGAGGGGTGGGGTGGGGGAGGGGGTGTGGCAACTCCACACACACTATGCTTGACAGCAAATAGTGTTAAGTTATAAGGGCATGGGCCCCTATAACCTCAAACATACAAACATATAGTTTGTATGTTTGGGCGCGGACGCTGGCGGAGACACGCGCGCGGTGAAAATGGAGACAGCGAAATTTGAGACGCGACGCGATGTGAGGTAGTTGACGGCGCGGATGCTGACGGAGATGGTGAAATTTGCGACGCGACGCGACGCGAGGTAGTTGACGGCGGTGGCGGCAAAAAGGATTATAGCATTTTTAATACAGAACAACTTTATTTATTGAATGAAATGAAATTCATACTTACTTTTGTAGCATCTGGCATCAATCAAGTGTTCGGTCTTCTTATCCAGTCATCTGTCTTGGGTCTTCACATAAGCTATCCATTCATCTGTTTTTCCGGTCTTCGGACCAGCTTCCGTGGCGCCATCCTGAAGTGAATTAAAAAATAAAACAGTATTAATACAGCATAACTTTATTTATTGAATGAAATGAAATTCATACTTACTTTTGTAGCATCTGGCATCAATCAAGTGTTCGGTCTTCTTATCCAGTCATCTGTCTTGGGTCTTCACATCAGCTATCCATTCATCTGTTTTTCCGGTCTTCGGACCAGCTTCCGTGGTGCCATCCTGAAGTGAATTAAAAAATAAACAGTATTAAAATATAGCATAACTTTATTTATTGAATGAAATGAAATTCATACTTACTTTTGTAGCATCTGGCATCAATCAAGTGTTCGGTCTTCTTATCCAGTCATCTGTCTTGGGTCTTCACATCAGCTTTCCATTCATCTGTTTTTCCGGTCTTCGGGCCAGCTTCCGTGGCGCCATCCTGAAGTGAATTAAAAAATAAAACAGTATTAATACAGCATAACTTTACTAATTGAATGAAATGAAATTCATACTTACTTTTGTAGCGTCTGGCATCAATCAAGTGTTCGGTCTTCTTATCCAGTCATCTGTCTTGGGTCTTCACATCAGCTTTCCATTCATCTGTTTTTCCGGTCTTCGGACCAGCTTCCGTGGCGCCATCCTGAAGTGAATTAAAAAATAAAACAGTATTAATACAGCATAACTTTATTTATTTATTGAATGAAATTCATACTTACTTTTGTAGCATCTGGCATCAATCAAGTGTTCGGTCTTCTTATCCAGTCATCTGTCTTGGGTCTTCACATCAGCTTTCCATTCATCTGTTTTTCCGGTCTTCGGACCAGCTTCCGTGGCGCCATCCTGAAGTGAATTAAAAAATAAAACAGTATTAATACAGCATAACTTTATTTATTGAATGAAATGAAATTCATACTTACTTTTGTAGCATCTGGCATCAATCAAGTGTTCGGTCTTCTTATCCAGTCATCTGTCTTGGGCCTTCACATCAGCTATCCATTCATCTGTTTTTCCGGTCTTCGGACCAGCTTCCGTGGCGCCATCCTGAAGTGAATTAAAAAATAAAACAGTATTAATACAGCATAACTTTACTAATTGAATGAAATGAAATTCATACTTACTTTTGTAGCATCTGGCATCAATCAAGTGTTCGGTCTTCTTATCCAGTCATCTGTCTTGGGTCTTCACATCAGCTTTCCATTCATCTGTTTTTCCGGTCTTCGGACCAGCTTCCGTGGCGCCATCCTAAAGTGAATTAAAACATAAAACAGTATTAATACAGCATAACTTTATTTATTGAATGAAATGAAATTCATACTTACTTTTGTAGCATCTGGCATCAATCAAGTGTTCGGTCTTCTTATCCAGTCATCTGTCTTGGGTCTTCACATAAGCTATCCATTCATCTGTTTTTCCGGTCTTCGGACCAGCTTCCGTGGCGCCATCCTGAAGTGAATTAAAAAATAAAACAGTATTAATACAGCATAACTTTATTTATTGAATGAAATGAAATTCATACTTACTTTTGTAGCATCTGGCATCAATCAAGTGTTCAGTCTTCTTAACCAGTCATCTGTCTTGGGTCTTCACATCAGCTTTCCATTCATCTGTTTTTCCGGTCTTCGGACCAGCTTCCGTGGCGCCATCCTGAAGTGAATTAAAAAATAAAACAGTATTAATACAGCATAACTTTTTTTATTGAATAAAATGAAATTCATACTTACTTTTGTAGCATCTGGCATCAATCAAGTGTTCGGTCTTCTTATCCAGTCATCTGTCTTGGGTCTTCACATCAGCTTTCCATTCATCTGTTTTTCCAGTCTTCGGACCAGCTTCCGTGGCGCCATCCTGAAGTGAATTAAAAAGTAAAACAGTATTAATACAGCATAACTTGATTTATTGAATGAAATGAAATTCATACTTACTTTTGTAGTATCTGGCATCAATCAAGTGTTCGGTCTTCTTATCCAGTCATCTGTCTTGGGTCTTCACATCAGCTATCCATTCATCTGTTTTTCCGGTCTTCGGACCAGCTTCCGTGGCGCCATCCTGAAGTGAATTAAAAAGTAAAACAGTATTAATACAGCATAACTTTATTTATTGAATGAAATGAAATTCATACTTACTTTTGTAGCATCTGGCATCAATCAAGTGTTCGGTCTTCTTATCCAGTCATCTGTCTTGGGTCTTCACATAAGCTATCCATTCATCTGTTTTTCCGGTCTTCGGACCAGCTTCCATGGCGCCATCCTGAAGTGAATTAAAAAGTAAAACAGTATTAATACAGCGTAACTTTTTTTATTGAATGAAATGAAATTCATACTTACTTTTGTAGCATCTGGCATCAATCACGTGTTCGGTCTTCTTATCCAGTCATCTGTCTTGGGTCTTCACATCAGCTTTCCATTCATCTGTTTTTCCGGTCTTCGGACCAGCTTCCGTGGCGCCATCCTGAAGTGAATTAAAAAATAAAACAGTATTAATACAGCATAACTTTTTTTATTGAATAAAATGAAATTCATACTTACTTTTGTAGCATCTGGCATCAATCAAGTGTTCGGTCTTCTTATCCAGTCATCTGTCTTGGGTCTTCACATCAGCTTTCCATTCATCTGTTTTTCCAGTCTTCGGACCAGCTTCCGTGGCGCCATCCTGAAGTGAATTAAAAAGTAAAACAGTATTAATACAGCATAACTTGATTTATTGAATGAAATGAAATTCATACTTACTTTTGTAGTATCTGGCATCAATCAAGTGTTCGGTCTTCTTATCCAGTCATCTGTCTTGGGTCTTCACATCAGCTATCCATTCATCTGTTTTTCCGGTCTTCGGACCAGCTTCCGTGGCGCCATCCTGAAGTGAATTAAAAAGTAAAACAGTATTAATACAGCATAACTTTATTTATTGAATGAAATGAAATTCATACTTACTTTTGTAGCATCTGGCATCAATCAAGTGTTCGGTCTTCTTATCCAGTCATCTGTCTTGGGTCTTCACATAAGCTATCCATTCATCTGTTTTTCCGGTCTTCGGACCAGCTTCCATGGCGCCATCCTGAAGTGAATTAAAAAGTAAAACAGTATTAATACAGCGTAACTTTTTTTATTGAATGAAATGAAATTCATACTTACTTTTGTAGCATCTGGCATCAATCACGTGTTCGGTCTTCTTATCCAGTCATCTGTCTTGGGTCTTCACATCAGCTTTCCATTCATCTGTTTTTCCGGTCTTCGGACCAGCTTCCGTGGCGCCATCCTGAAGTGAATGAATAAAAAAACAGTATTAATACAGCATAACTTTTTTTATTGAATATAATGAAATTCATACTTACTTTTGTAGCAATGTAGGAACGAAATATATGCACGAGCGATAGCGAGTGCATATATTGAGTTCACTGGTCAAAACCGAGTTGTATACCTTCCCCAGGGGGTGGTTTATCGCTATTATATTATACTAGTATATTGAAAATATCGGAAACAAGATTCTAGTTTCATATGCGCCTCTGTGACTAATTTGCAAAACAATAACGCCGCTTTCAAGACAGCTGATCTTGGCCTCAACCATGACGTGAACGTCGTGCAGCGACTGGATTTATTTTATCTGCTAGTCGTTTATAGGGATAATCTGTACATTGATCGGCTCATTAAAAGTGCACAGTGATGAATAAACAACCTGTTTGACTCAAGGTATAAACTTGAAGTGGTTTATTGAATACAGCGTGCTTCGATCGTTCCCGGCCGAATTCGCGACTCGGTGAAGTGAGACATGGCAACAGGTTGATATTTACAATGTATTTATATTACTGGAAGTTACGTCAGTAGATTTTCGGGTTTGAGGATTTCCCTCTCGGATTGATGACTGATACTCTAGGACAGGATCCCAGACAAATTTCTATTTAGATTAATGGTAAGTCAGCCAGTGTAAGCTCTTACACTTGCTTCATTTTATGACAGGACAGGACAGGACAGCTCACCAATGTTTCTACTCCAGCCGCGCCGAGGCCGGCTGGGACCGATCTCGTGCATGCCTTGACCTTAGTACATGTAGTAGGCGATGATTTGTACACATACGCGATGACTTGATTGCTTTCGAAATTTCCTTCATAATTTCTGATAAAATATTGTCTCATTGAGAGAAAATCCTCCTCAATCCTGACAATTCGCAGAGTTCACTATCAGTATCACGCGGACTACAACTCAACGCACGTAGCTAGACGAACAAAATTTGGCCGCGTGCCAACCGTGCATTATCGCTCGTTTTAGACGTGCTAGTTCGATGTCTAGACCAATCAGATCTCTCGATTTGCGCCATCAATATACTGGCATAATATAATATACCATATACTATACTATGCCACACACTATATACTGTGCTATACTATATACTATACTATACTATATGCTATAAACTACACTATACTATACTTAAACAATAATGTACGCCCTCCCAGCCCATAATGGACGAAAGCAAACTTTGAACGACATAATGGGCGAGGCGACAGCCGAGCCCATTATGGAGTGCAAAGTTTGCTTGAGTCCATTATGGACTGGGAGGGCGTACATTATTGTTATTATTTTATAGTTTTGCCAATTCCAGTGAATTTGTAGACCGAGAAACGCAAAACAACGGATAATATACACAGCGCTGAACATCGTCTGCCATGTTCGGCCCGGAAGCTGAATACTAATCATAGCGACGCACGTACGTACACGTACACACACACATATACACTTCAATGAACTGCTGTGAACACAAATTTGTTTCATTTTAATTTGAATCTTTTTAAAAAAATTCTTACGGTGTTTACCCCATAATTTCCCTGTTCTTAAATACCCATACCTTTATTGCCTTACGGACATAAGCTTGTATTGTTATGCTCGTTCCGGGGCCGCGATGCCCAATAACGGAGTACATTATCAGTAATAATGTACAGCGGTCACAAAATTCACTGGAATTGGTAATGCTATAATATGATATACAATATACTATGCTATATACTATGCTATACTATACACTACGCTATACTATACACTATACTATGCCATATACTATACTATACAATATACTATACTATACCACACTATACTATGCCATACACTATATACTGTGCTATACTATACCATATACTATACTATACAATATACTATACTATACTATGCTATACTATATACTAGACTATACTATGTACTTATACTATACTATACCATAGTACCGTATACCCGGTAGTTGCCCAGCAACAGAAACTACATACGTGCTTCACTAGTGAAAAAATGGAACTAATAATTGTAAATAATTTTGACATAGAATATTGAGATGAACTGTATCAAAATAAAACTCTTCTCCTTCAACGCATCTTTGACGTTACTACCATTTCAAGAATAACAAGTTCACCAAAAAGAAAAATCATTATCAACCAAATTGAAACCATTTCAAGAGGAATGTGCTTTGCAATTCACCACAAACGCTGCATGCAACTCTCAATCCCAATGAAGCAATAGACTACCACATAACCTTGCCCTGTACACCAACACTTAAACTGTAAACTTTTTACCTTTATTTTATTTATCTATTTATTTTTTTACCACATTTTTAATGTGGTTCTCCAGGTAGTGGAGGAATGTAATCGGACTGAACTGAACATGGTGTCGCCCGAGTCACCAAGCGAGTTAACATATCAAGACGCACTGGAGAAATTTGGATATTAACAGATATTCATACGTGAAAGACTTTCAGAAAAGAAAAAATATATGCATGATAATAGTCCATGAGTTGGAGCCAATTAAGCCCCATCGACTCGCAGCGACCTACATGTACACGGCAACATTGACTAAGTGAGCATATGAGCATGACATTATCAATGAAATTGCCATGTTGGGCATCGAGGTTGTCCAACGACGTCATTTACAATTGTCAAAAAAAAACCACACGGTTTCAGGCTTTCACAAAGAAAGATTGGAAAGGTAAATTACTTGATATGACCATCAAAATACATTTACAGGGTCAAATTTGCGCTACGGTGTACGTGTATATGCGCGCGTTGAATGTTGAGTGATCTGTATGCAAATCACACGATAGCCATGATGTCACATCATGAATAAGTAATAGAAAGGGAGATACAGCAAGCGATCACAGTCGCTCGTGCCTCTGGCACTCGCTGATCAGTACGCGGTTATAGTATTGCTCCGGATCGGAGCGAGGCGACGACTTTAGTTTTAGATAAAACGTAGCAAAAAAGTCATGAACGAGTGTCCACGGTCTAGTCTAACCTAACATAACAGACAAGATGGCTGACTGGCGCCCCAGAATGCCTTGCTAGAGCAATACGTCAAAACCCATATCCAGCCACTGATGAGGGCGGTATTCCAATTATATGGTTATCTAGATCTCATTACCCCTTCTTTTCTCTGGCAATGTCCACATGTTAAAACAGAAAAACAGTTACTTGAGAACGACAGAGCGTGACCCCACTATACTACCGGTGTATATCTTCCATTTTTCAACAAATCTTAGGTGTATTTGTGAACATTTCTCAGGATATGTTCCAATTTTTTTATTAAGCTTATAAACAATCATGTCAAACTGCCTGAATAATAAGAAAAAACATACAGTTGTGAAATTATGTTTGTGTGAAGGTAGCAGGACGGTCAGACTAAAAAGTCATTAGCCACAAACATTAAACACTGAAAATATCAATTTGTTTGTCTATATATTTCTCTTAATCTCTGCCTTGTTGTCTTATTACTTTAGTACTATGAGTCAATACTGTGATTCTAGACTTTACTTCTATCAAACTTTTATTGGTGTTATTTGAAATAAACACCTGCCACTAATTTATGATTATAGTACTAGGCTGAAGGCTAAGGCACTCGCTGATCAGTACGCGGTTATAGTATTGCTCCGGATCGGAGCGAGGCGACGACTTTAGTTTTAGATAAAACGTAGCTAAAAAGGCACCAACTACTGTCGACAGTTTAACCAGACATTTACATAACAGACAAGATGGCTGACTGGCGCCCCATCATGCCTTACATCAAAACCCATATCCAGCCACTGAGGGCGGAAATAACAAACACATACAGTTGTGAAATTATGTTCGTGTGGCGGTAGCAGGCTGGTCCGAGTAAAACGTCATTAGACACAAACTTTAAACACTGAAAATATCAGTTTGTTTGTCTATATATTGCTCTTAATCTCTGCTTCGTTGTCATATTATTTTAGTACTACGAGTCAATACTGTGATTCTACACTTTACTTTGGAGTTATTCCAAATAAACACCCCAAGGTTAAGGGATGACATATTAAACAACAAGTTACCTCACTGCCTTACAGACTATCACATGGCACCATGTTCATGATTATAGTACGACGTTCAAGGTTAAGGGATGACTTATTAAACAAGTTACCTCACTGCCTTACAGACTATCACATGCCACCATGTTCATGATTATAGTACGACGTTCAAGGTTAAGGGTTGACTTATTAAACAACAAGTTACCTCACTGCGTTACAGACTATCACATGCCACTAGTTCATGATTATAGTACTAGGTTCAAGGTTAAGGGATGACTTATTAAACAACAAGTTACCTCACTGCGTTACAGACTATCACATGCCACCATGTTCACGATTATAGTACTAGGTTCAAGGTTAAGGGATGACTTATTAAACAACAAGTTACCTCACTGCCTTACAGAATATCACATGCCACCATGTTCATGATTATAGTACGACGTTCAAGGTTAAGGGTTGACTTATTAAACAACAGTGTTACCTCACTACCTTACAGACTATCACATGCCACTAGTTCATGATTATAGTACTAGGTTCAAGGTTAAGGGATGACTTATTAAACAACAAGTTACCTCACTGCGTTACAGACTATCACATGCCACCATGTTCATGATTATAGTACTAGGTTCAAGGTTAAGGGATGACTTATTAAACAAGTTACCTCACTGCGTTACAGACTATCAAATGCCACCATGTTCATGATTATAGTACTAGGTTCAAGGTTAGGGGATGACTTATTAAACAAGTTACCTCACTGCCTTACAGACTATCACATGCCACTAGTTCATGATTATAGTACTAGGTTCAAGGTTAAGGGATGACTTATTAAACAACCAGTTACCTCACTGCCTTACAGACTATCACATGTAACCATGTTCATGATTATAGTACTAGGTTCAAGATTAAGGGATGACTTATTAAACAACAAGTTACCTCACTGTCTTACAGACTATCACATGCCACCATGTTCATGATTATATAGTACTAGGTTCAAGGTTAAGGGATGATTTATTAAACAACAAGTTACCTCACTGCCTTACAGACTATCAAATGCCACCATGTTCATGATTATAGTACTAGGTTCAAGGTTAAGGGATGACTTATTATTATACAAGTTACCTCACTGCCTTACAGACTATCACATGCCACCATGTTCATGATTATAGTACTAGGTTCAAGGTTAAGGGATGACTTATTAATATACAAGTTACCTCACTGCCTTACAGACTATCACATGCCACCATGTTCATGATTATAGTACTAGGTTCAAGGGTAAGGGATGACTTATTAAATAACAAGTTACCTCACTGCCTTACAGACTACCACATGCCACTAGTTCATGATTATAGTACTAGGTTCAAGGTTAAGGGATGACTTATGAAACAAGTTACCTCACCACTTTACAGGCTATCACATGCCACTAGTTCATGATTATAGTACTACGTTCAATGTTAAGGGATGACTTATTAAACAAAAAGTTACCTCACTGCCTTACAGACTACCACATGCCACTAGTTCATGATTATAGTACTAGGTTCAAGGTTAAGGGATGATTTATTAAACAAGTTGCCTTACTGCCTTACAGACTATCACATGCTACCATGTTCATGATTATAGTACTAGGTTCAAGGTTAAGGGATGATTTATTAAACAAGTTACCTCACTGCCTTACAGACTATCACATGGCACCATGTTCATGATTATAGTACGACGTTCAAGGTTAAGGGATGACTTATTAAACAAGTTACCTCACTGCCTTACAGACTATCACATGCCACCATGTTCATGATTATAGTACGACGTTCAAGGTTAAGGGTTGACTTATTAAACAACAGTGTTACCTCACTACCTTACAGACTATCACATGCCACTAGTTCATGATTATAGTACTAGGTTCAAGGTTAAGGGATGACTTATTAAACAACAAGTTACCTCACTGCGTTACAGACTATCACATGCCACCATGTTCATGATTATAGTACTAGGTTCAAGGTTAAGGGATGACTTATTAAACAACAAGTTACCTCACTGCCTTACAGAATATCACATGCCACCATGTTCATGATTATAGTACGACGTTCAAGGTTAAGGGTTGACTTATTAAACAACAGTGTTACCTCACTACCTTACAGACTATCACATGCCACTAGTTCATGATTATAGTACTAGGTTCAAGGTTAAGGGATGACTTATTAAACAACAAGTTACCTCACTGCGTTACAGACTATCACATGCCACCATGTTCATGATTATAGTACTAGGTTCAAGGTTAAGGGATGACTTATTAAACAAGTTACCTCACTGCGTTACAGACTATCAAATGCCACCATGTTCATGATTATAGTACTAGGTTCAAGGTTAGGGGATGACTTATTAAACAAGTTACCTCACTGCCTTACAGACTATCACATGCCACTAGTTCATGATTATAGTACTAGGTTCAAGGTTAAGGGATGACTTATTAAACAACAAGTTACCTCACTGCCTTACAGACTATCACATGCCACCATGTTCATGATTATAGTACTAGGTTCAAGATTAAGGGATGACTTATTAAACAACAAGTTACCTCACTGTCTTACAGACTATCACATGCCACCATGTTCATGATTATAGTACTAGGTTCAAGGTTAAGGGATGACTTATTATTATACAAGTTACCTCACTGCCTTACAGACTATCACATGCCACCATGTTCATGATTATAGTACTAGGTTCAAGGGTAAGGGATGACTTATTAAATAACAAGTTACCTCACTGCCTTACAGACTACCACATGCCACTAGTTAATGATTATAGTACTAGGTTCAAGGTTAAGGGATGACTTATGAAACAAGTTACCTCACCACTTTACAGGCTATCACATGCCACTAGTTCATGATTATAGTACTAGGTTCAATGTTAAGGGATGACTTATTAAACAAAAAGTTACCTCACTGCCTTACAGACTACCACATGCCACTAGTTCATGATTATAGTACTAGGTTCAAGGTTAAGGGATGATTTATTAAACAAGTTGCCTTACTGCCTTACAGACTATCACATGCTACCATGTTCATGATTATAGTACTAGGTTCAAGGTTAAGGGATGATTTATTAAACAAGTTACCTCACTGCCTTACAGACTATCACATGGCACCATGTTCATGATTATAGTACGACGTTCAAGGTTAAGGGATGACTTATTAAACAAGTTACCTCACTGCCTTACAGACTATCACATGCCACCATGTTCATGATTATAGTACGACGTTCAAGGTTAAGGGTTGACTTATTAAACAACAGTGTTACCTCACTACCTTACAGACTATCACGTGCCACTAGTTCATGATTATAGTACTAGGTTCAAGGTTAAGGGATGACTTATTAAACAACAAGTTACCTCACTGCGTTACAGACTATCACATGCCACCATGTTCATGATTATAGTACTAGGTTCAAGGTTAAGGGATGACTTATTAAACAACAAGTTACCTAAATGCCTTACAGAATATCACATGCCACCATGTTCATGATTATAGTACGACGTTCAAGGTTAAGGATTGACTTATTAAACAACAGTGTTACCTCACTACCTTACAGACTATCACATGCCACTAGTTCATGATTATAGTACTAGGTTCAAGGTTAAGGGATGACTTATTAAACAACAAGTTACCTCACTGCGTTACAGACTATCACATGCCACCATGTTCATGATTATAGTACTAGGTTCAAGGTTAAGGGATGACTTATTAAACAAGTTACCTCACTGCGTTACAGACTATCAAATGCCACCATGTTCATGATTATAGTACTAGGTTCAAGGTTAGGGGATGACTTATTAAACAAGTTACCTCACTGCCTTACAGACTATCACATGCCACTAGTTCATGATTATAGTACTAGGTTCAAGGTTAAGGGATGACTTATTAAACAACAAGTTACCTCACTGCCTTACAGACTATCACATGCCACCATGTTCATGATTATAATACTAGGTTCAAGATTAAGGGATGACTTATTAAACAACAAGTTACCTCACTGTCTTACAGACTATCACATGCCACCATGTTCATGATTATATAGTACTAGGTTCAAGGTTAAGGGATGATTTATTAAACAACAAGTTACCTCACTGCCTTACAGACTATCAAATGCCAGCATGTTCATGATTATAGTACTAGGTTCAAGGTTAAGGGATGACTTATTATTATACAAGTTACCTCACTGCCTTACAGACTATCACATGCCACCATGTTCATGATTATAGTACTAGGTTCAAGGTTAAGGGATGACTTATTAATATACAAGTTACCTCACTGCCTTACAGACTATCACATGCCACCATGTTCATGATTATAGTACTAGGTTCAAGGGTAAGGGATGACTTATTAAATAACAAGTTACCTCACTGCCTTACAGACTACCACATGCCACTAGTTCATGATTATAGTACTAGGTTCAAGGTTAAGGGATGACTTATGAAACAAGTTACCTCACCACTTTACAGGCTATCACATGCCACTAGTTCATGATTATAGTACTAGGTTCAATGTTAAGGGATGATTTATTAAACAAAAAGTTACCTCACTGCCTTACAGACTACCACATGCCACTAGTTCATGATTATAGTACTAGGTTCAAGGTTAAGGGATGATTTATTAAACAAGTTGCCTCACTGCCTTACAGACTATCACATGCCACCATGTTCATGATTATAGTACTAGGTTCAAGGTTAAGGGATGATTTATTAAACAAGTTACCTCACTGCCTTACAGACTACCACATGCCACTAGTTCATGATTATAGTACTAGGGTCAAGGTTAAAGGATGACTTATTAAACAACAAGTTACCTCACTGCCTTACAGCCTATCACATGCCACTAGTTCATGATTATAGTACTAGGTTCAAGGGTAAGGGATGACTTATTAAACAAGTTACCTCACCACTTTACAGGCTTTCACATGCCACTAGTTCATGATTATAGTACTAGGTTCAATGTTAAGGGATGACTTATTAAACAACAAGTTACCTCACTGCCTTACAGACTATCACATGCCACTGGTTCATGATTATAGTACTAGGTTCAAGGTTAAGGGATGACTTATTAAACAACAAGTTACCTCACTGCCTTACAGACTACCACATGCCACCATGTTCATGATTATAGTACTAGGTTCAAGGTTAAGGGATGACTTATTAAACAACAAGTTACCTCACTGTCTTACAGACTATCACATGCCACCATGTTCATGATTATAGTACTAGGTTCAAGGTTAAGGGATGATTTATTAAACAACAAGTTACCTCACTGCCTTACAGACTATCACATGCCACCATGTTCATGATTATAGTACTAGGTTCAAGGTTAAGGGATGACTTATTATTATACAAGTTACCTCACTGCCTTACAGACTATCACATGCCACCATGTTCATGATTATAGTACTAGGTTCAAGGTTAAGGGATGACTTATTAATATACAAGTTACCTCACTGCCTTACAGACTATCACATGCCACCATGTTCATGATTATAGTACTAGGTTCAAGGGTAAGGGATGACTTATTAAATAACAAGTTACCTCACTGCCTTACAGACTACCACATGCCACTAGTTCATGATTATAGTACTAGGTTCAAGGTTAAGGGATGACTTATGAAACAAGATACCTCACCACTTTACAGGCTATCACATGCCACTAGTTCATGATTATAGTACTAGGTTCAATGTTAAGGGATGACTTATTAAACAACAAGTTACCTCACTGCCTTACAGACTACCACATGCCACTAGTTCATGATTATAGTACTAGGTTCAAGGTTAAGGGATGATTTATTAAACAAGTTGCCTCACTGCCTTACAGACTATCACATGCCACCATGTTCATGATTGTAGTACTAGGTTCAAGGTTAAGGGATGATTTATTAAACAAGTTACCTCACTGCCTTACAGACTACCACATGCCACTAGTTCATGATTATAGTACTAGGGTCAAGGTTAAAGGATGACTTATTAAACAACAAGTTACCTCACTGCCTTACAGCCTATCACATGCCACTAGTTCATGATTATAGTACTAGGTTCAAGGTTAAGGGATGACTTATTAAACAAGTTACCTCACCACTTTACAGGCTATCACATGCCACTAGTTCATGATTATAGTACTAGGTTCAATGTTAAGGGATGACTTATTAAACAACAAGTTACCTCACTGCCTTAGAGACTATCACATGCCACTGGTTCATGATTATAGTACTAGGTTCAAGGTTAAGGGATGACTTATTAAACAACAAGTTACCTCACTGCCTTACAGACTACCACATGCCACTAGTTCATGATTATAGTACTAGGGTCAAGGTTAAGGGATGACTTATTAAACAACAAGTTACCTCACTGCCTTACAGCCTATCACATGCCACTAGTTGATGATTATAGTACTAGGTTCAAGGTTAAGGGATGACTTATGAAACAAGTTACCTCACCACTTTACAGACTATCTCATGCCACCATGTTCATGATTATAGTACTAGGTTCAAGGTTAAGGGATGACTTATTAAACAACAAGTTACCTCACTGCCTTAGAGACTATCACATGCCACTGGTTCATAATTATAGTACTAGGTTCAAGGTTAAGGGATGACTTATTAAACAACAAGTTACCTCACTGCCTTACAGACTATCACATGCCACCATGTTCATGATTATAGTACTAGTTTCAACGTTAAGGGATGACTTATTAAACAACAAGTTACCACACTGCCTTACAGACTATCACATGCCGCTAGTTCATGATTATAGTACTAGGTTCAAGGTTAAGGGATGACTTATTAAACAAGTTACATCACTGCCTTACAGACTATCACATGCCACTAGTTCATGATTATAGTACTAGGTTCAAGGTTTAGGCAAATCGGATTATACCTAAGGTAAATACGTCCATAATAAGACTTGCAATAAATTAATTTTTGGAACAGTTTGCCATGTTCATTTCATTATTCTCTAAAACATGTAGACTTTATCCATTAATGTGTCATTTTGTATTTAATTAATGTATTTGTCTTGTGTCTAATATTGATTTTACATTTTCATTATGCTATTTTTGTGACTCCCATTACCTAGTTACCAACTTTGATTTACTTTTTGGTAGAAACTGTAGATTTCGTCCTATATGGCACAGTGAGAGTGATCTACGACACCAATAAATATATATAAACATATATAAGACAATCATTGACTTACTTCTGCCTTGAGATTGGTAATCACATCCATCCATTTTGGGTCTTGTTATCCATCTTGGGTCTTCGTATCCATCTTGGGCATTTGTATCCATCTTGGGCCTTCGTATCCATCTTGGGTCTAGGGTCTTGTTATCCATCTTGGGTCTTCGTATCCATCTTGGGTCTTCGCCTCCATCTTGGGTCTTCGTATCCATCTTGGGTGTTCGTATCGATCTTGGGTCTTCGCCTCCATCTTGGGTCTCGTATCCATCTTGGGTCTTCGTATCCATCTTGGGTCTTCGCCTCCATCTTGGGTCTTCGTATCCATCTTGGGTCTTCGTATCCATCTTGGGTCTTCGCCTCCATCTTGGGTCTTCGTATCCATCTTGGGTGTTCGTATCGATCTTGGGTCTTCGCCTCCATCTTGGGTCTCGTATCCATCTTGGGTCTTCGTATCCATCTTGGGTCTTCGCCTCCATCTTGGGTCTTCGTATCCATCTTGGGTCTTCGTATCCATCTTGGGTCTTCGCCTCCATCTTGGGTCTTCGTATCCATCTTGGGTCTTCGTATCCATCTATGAAAGTGAATGAAACAAAACAGTTTAGTAATTAATATATAGCATTCACTGATATTGTAATGTATTCTAATTTTGCTACACGCTGCAGTCTTGATAAGCAAATGTTTCTAACTTCTAATGTTCCAGTGTGTAATACTAATTAATATCAGGTAAAATCACTTTATATAAGACAATTATTAACTTACGTCTGCCTTGAGTCTGCCTTGTCCGCCTCTGGTCTTCTTGTCCATCTTCTTGTAGCTCCATTATAATTGTGTCCACCTGGTTGGTTTTTATTGTTTATTTTTTTGCTGAATTCCCCTTTTCTATCATCCTGATTCATCGTGAACATGTATAATGAAAGACTGATATGTATGATACCAATACCATTTCAAAAAGACAATTTGACTTGCTTTACTGAGGAGAAATTTAGTGAGTTAATTAGATTTATTGGTGCCTAAATTAGTGAAGTGCAAGATAGGAAAGTGCCGGCAATTAGTTCTTTTTGAACTGGCATTGGCAAAATAGAACGCTTCCATTAAGTTTGTTCACGTTTTCCAATTTTGTCAGCTCTAAAGTATAGCATCGAGTGATGCTATACTTTTTTGCTACTGCTTGACAATGGAACTCGCCAAACTGTTTTCCATTGCCTTCCCCCCCCCACCACCACCAACCTAACCCAACACGTACAAGAGAACAAAATAGTATGTCAGTCATCCCAACCACATGGAAGTATAACCCAATACTTCCATTTCCCAACCAACCAAGTAGGCACAACTTTGGGCATACATCCTCCATCTTCTCAAGTTGCATCTTCCATCCAACTTCAACAACTTACAGGCAGACATCAGAGAGGTAACTCGGCGTCTGAAAATATCAGTTTGTTTGTTAATATATTGCTATTAATCTCTGCTTCGTTGTCTTATTATTTTAGTACTACGAGTCAATACTGTGATTCTACACTTTACTTCCATCAAACTTTTATTGGTGTTATTCCAAATAAACACCCCAAGGTTAAGGGATGACTTATTAAACAACAAGTTACCTAACTGCCTTACAGACTATCACATGCCACTAGTTCATAATTATAGTACTAGGTTCAAGGTTAAGGGATGACTTATTAAACAAACAACAAGTTACCTCACTGCCTTACAGACTATCACATGCCACCATGTTCATGATTATAGTACTAGGTTCAAGGTTAAGGGATGACTTATTGAACAAGTTACCTCACTGCCTTACAGACTATCACATGCCACTAGTTCATGATTATAGTACTAGGTTCAAGGTTAAGGGATGACTTATTAAACAACAAGTTACCTCACTGCCTTACAGACTATCACATGCCACCATGTTCATGATTATAGTACTAGGTTCAAGGTTAAGGGATGACTTATTAAACAACAAGTTCCCTCACTGCCTTACAGACTATCACATGCCACCATGTTCATGATTATAGTACTAGGTTCAAGGTTAAGGGATGATTTATTAAACAACAAGTTACATCACTGCCTTACAGACTATCACATGCCACCATGTTCATGATTATAGTACTAGGTTCAAGGTTAAGGGATGATTTATTAAACAACAAGTTACCTCACTGCCTTACAGACTATCACATGCCACCATGTTCATGATTATAGTACTAGGTTCAAGGTTAAGGGATGACTTATTATTATACAAGTTACCTCACTGCCTTACAGACTATCACATGCCACTAGTTCATGATTATAGTACTAGGTTCAAGGTTAAGGGATGACTTATTAAATAACAAGTTACCTCACTGCCTTACAGACTACCACATGCCACCATGTTCATGATTATAGTACTAGGTTCAAGGTTAAGGGATGACTTATGAAACAAGTTACCTCACCACTTTACAGGCTATCACATGCCACTAGTTCATGATTATAGTACTAGGTTCAATGTTAAGGGATGACTTATTAAACAACAAGTTACCTCACTGCCTTACCGACTATCACATGCCACCATGTTCATGATTATAGTACTAGGTTCAAGGTTAAGGGATGATTTATTAAACAACAAGTTACCTCACTGCCTTACAGACTATCACATGCCACCATGTTCATGATTATAGTACTAGGTTCAAGGTTAAGGGATGACTTATTATTATACAAATTACCTCACTGCCTTACAGACTATCACATGCCACCATGTTCATGATTATAGTACAGGGTTCAAGGTTAAGGGATGACTTATTAAATAACAAGTTACCTCACTGCCTTACAGACTATCACATACCACTAGTTCATGATTATAATACTAGGTTCAAGGTTAAGGGATGACTTATGAAACAAGTTACCTCACCACTTTACAGGCTATCACATGCCACTAGTTCATGATTATAGTACTAGTTCAATGTTAAGGGATGACTTATTAAACAACAAGTTACCTCACTGCCTTACAGACTATCACATGCCACTAGTTCATGATTATAGTACTTGGCTCAAGGTTAAGAGATGACTTATTATTATACAAGTTACCTCACTGCCTTACAGACTATCACATGCCACCATGTTCATGATTATAGTACAGGGTTCAAGGTTAAGGGATGACTTATTAAATAACAAGTTACCTCACTGCCTTACAGACTATCACATACCACTAGTTCATGATTATAATACTAGGTTCAAGGTTAAGGGATGACTTATGAAACAAGTTACCTCACCACTTTACAGGCTATCACATGCCACTAGTTCATGATTATAGTACTAGTTCAATGTTAAGGGATGACTTATTAAACAACAAGTTAAATCACTGCCTTACAGACTATCACATGCCACCATGTTCATGATTATATTACTAGGTTCAAGGTTAAGGGATGACTTATTATTATACAAGTTACCTCACTGCCTTACAGACTATCACATGCCATTAGTTCATGATTATAGTACTAGGTTCAAGGTTAAGGGATGACTTATTAAACCACAGTGTTAACTCACTGCCTTACAGACTATCACATGCCACTAGTTCATGATTATAGTACTAGGTTCAAGGTTAACGGATGACTTATTGAACAAGTTACCTCAAACCCTTACAGACTATCACATGCCACCATGTTCATGATTATAGTACTAGGTTCAAGGTTAAGGGATGACTTATTAAACAAGTTACCTCACCACTTTGCAGGCTATCACATGCCACTAGTTCATGATTATAGTATTAGGTTCAATGTTAAGGGATGACTTATTAAACAACAAGTTACCTCACTGCCTTACAGACTATCACATGCCACTAGTTCATGATTATAGTACTAGGTTCAAGGTTAAGGGATGACTTATTAAACAACAAGTTACCCCACTCACTACCTTACAGACTATCAAATGCCACTAATTCATGATTATAGTACTAGGTTCAAGGTTAAGGGATGATTTATTAAACAAGTTACCTTACTGCCTTACAGACTATCACATATGCCACCATGTTCATGATTATAGTACTAGGTTCAAGGTTAAGGGATAACTTATTAAACAAGTTACCTCACTGCCTTACAGACTATCACATGCCACCATGTTCATGATTATATTACTAGGTTCAAGGTTAAGGGATGACTTATTATTATACAAGTTACCTCACTGCCTTCCAGACTATCACATGCCACTAGTTCATGATTATTGTACTAGGTTCAAGGTTAAGGGATGACTTATTAAAGAACAAGTTACCTCACTGCCTTACAGTTGCCACTAGTTCATGATTATAGTACTAGGCTCAAGGTTAAGGGATGACTTATTAAACAACAAGTTACCTCACTGGCTTACAGACTATCACATGCCACCATGTTCATGATTATATTACTAGGTTCAAGGTTAAGGGATGACTTATTATTATACAAGTTACCTCACTGCCTTACAGACTATCACATGCCACTAGTTCATGATTATAGTACTAGGTTCAAGGTTAAGGGATGACTTATTAACCAACAGTGTTACTTCACTGCCTTACAGACTATCATATGCCAATAGTTCATGATTATACTACTAGGTTCAAGGTTAAGGGATGACTTATTGAACAAGTTACCGCAAAGCCTTACAGACTATCACATGCCACCATGTTCATGATTATACTACTAGGTTCAAGGTTAAGGGATGACTTATTGAACAAGTTACCGCAAAGCCTTACAGACTATCACATGCCACCATGTTCATGATTATAGTACTAGGTTCAAGGTTAAGGGATGATTTATTAAACAACAAGTTACCTCACTGCCTTACAGACTATCTCATGCCACCATGTTCATGATTATAGTACTAGGTTCAAGGTTAAGGGACGACTTATTATTATACAAGTTACCTCACTGCCTTACAACTATCACATGCCACTAGTTCATGATTATAGTACTAGGTTCAATGTTAAGGTATGATTTATTAAACAACAAGTTACCTCACTGCCTTCAGACTATCACATGCCACTAGTTCATGATTATAGTACTAGGTTCAAGGTTAAGGGATGACTTATTGAACAAGTTACCTCAAACCCTTACAGACTATCACATGCCACCATGTTCATGATTATAGTACTAGGTTCAAGGTTAAGGGATGACTTATTAAACAAGTTACCTCACCACTTTGCAGGCTATCACATGCCACTAGTTCATGTTTATAGTATTAGGTTCAATGTTAAGGGATGACTTATTAAACAACAAGTTACCTCACTGCCTTACAGACTATCACATGCCACTAGTTCATGATTATAGTACTAGGTTCAAGGTTAAGGGATGACTTATTAAACAACAAGTTACCCCACTCACTACCTTACAGACTATCAAATGCCACTAATTCATGATTATAGTACTAGGTTCAAGGTTAAGGGATGATTTATTAAACAAGTTACCTTACTGCCTTACAGACTATCACATATGCCACCATGTTCAAGATTATAGTACTAGGTTCAAGGTTAAGGGATAACTTATTAAACAAGTTACCTCACTGCCTTACAGACTATCACATGCCACCATGTTCATGATTATATTACTAGGTTAAAGGTTAAGGGATGACTTATTATTATACAAGTTACCTCACTGCCTTCCAGACTATCACATGCCACTAGTTCATGATTGTTGTACTAGGTTCAAGGTTAAGGGATGACTTATTAAACAACAAGTTACCTCGCTGCCTTACAGAATATCACATGCCACCATGTTCATGATTATACTAGGTTCAAGGTTAAGGGATGACTTATTAAACAAGTTACCTCACCACTTTGCAGGCTATCACATGCCACTAGTTCATGATTATAGTATTAGGTTCAATGTTAAGGGATGACTTATTAAACAACAAGTTACCTCACTGCCTTACAGACTATCACATGCCACTAGTTCATGATTATAGTACTAGGTTCAAGGTTAAGGGATGACTTATTAAACAACAAGTTACCCCACTCACTACCTTACAGACTATCAAATGCCACTAATTCATGATTATAGTACTAGGTTCAAGGTTAAGGGATGATTTATTAAACAAGTTACCTTACTGCCTTACAGACTATCACATATGCCACCATGTTCATGATTATAGTACTAGGTTCAAGGTTAAGGGATAACTTATTAAACAAGTTACCTCACTGCCTTACAGACTATCACATGCCACCATATTCATGATTATATTACTAGGTTCAAGGTTAAGGGATGACTTATTATTATACAAGTTACCTCACTGCCTTCCAGACTATCACATGCCACTAGTTCATGATTATTGTACTAGGTTCAAGGTTAAGGGATGACTTATTAAAGAACAAGTTACCTCACTGCCTTACAGACTATCACATGCCACTAGTTCATGATTATAGTACTAGGCTCAAGGTTAAGGGATGACTTATTAAACAACAAGTTACCTCACTGGCTTACAGACTATCACATGCCACCATGTTCATGATTATATTACTAGGTTCAAGGTTAAGGGATGACTTATTATTATACAAGTTACCTCACTGCCTTACAGACTATCACATGCCACTAGTTCATGATTATAGTACTAGGTTCAAGGTTAAGGGATGACTTATTAACCAACAGTGTTACTTCACTGCCTTACAGACTATCATATGCCAATAGTTCATGATTATACTACTAGGTTCAAGGTTAAGGGATGACTTATTGAACAAGTTACCGCAAAGCCTTACAGACTATCACATGCCACCATGTTCATGATTATACTACTAGGTTCAAGGTTAAGGGATGACTTATTGAACAAGTTACCGCAAAGCCTTACAGACTATCACATGCCACCATGTTCATGATTATAGTACTAGGTTCAAGGTTAAGGGATGATTTATTAAACAACAAGTTACCTCACTGCCTTACAGACTATCTCATGCCACCATGTTCATGATTATAGTACTAGGTTCAAGGTTAAGGGACGACTTATTATTATACAAGTTACCTCACTGCCTTACAAATATCACATGCCACTAGTTCATGATTATAGTACTAGGTTCAATGTTAAGGTATGATTTATTAAACAACAAGTTACCTCACTGCCTTACAGACTATCACATGCCACTAGTTCATGATTATAGTACTAGGTTCAAGGTTAAGGGATGACTTATTGAACAAGTTACCTCAAACCCTTACAGACTATCACATGCCACCATGTTCATGATTATAGTACTAGGTTCAAGGTTAAGGGATGACTTATTAACCAACAGTGTTACCTCACTGCCTTACAGACTATCACATGCCACTAGTTCATGATTATAGTACTAGGTTCAAGGTTAAGGGATGACTTATTAAACAACAGTGTTACCTCACTGCCTTACAGACTATCACATGCCACCAGTTCATGATTATAGTACTAGGTTCAAGGTTAAGGGATGACTTATTGAACAAGTTACCTCACTGCCTTACAGACTATCACATGCCACTAGTTCATGATTATATTACTAGGTTCAAGGTTAAGGGATGACTTATTAAACAGCAAGTTACCTCACTGCCTTACAGACTATCACATGCCACTAGTTCATGATTATAGTACTAGGTTCAAGGTTAAGGGATGACTTATTAACCAACAGTGTTACCTCACTGCCTTACAGACTATCTCATGCCACCATGTTCATGATTATAGTACTAGGTTCAAGGTTAAAGGATGACTTATTGAACAAGTTACCTCAAAGCCTTACAGACTATCACATGCCACCATGTTCATGATTATAGTACTAGGTTCAAAGTTAACGGATGATTTATTAAACAACAAGTTACCTCACTGCCTTACAGACTATCTCATGCCACTAGTTCATGATTATAGTACTAGGTTCAAGGTTAAGGGATGATTTATTAAACAACAGTGTTACCTCACTGCCTTACAGACTATCACATGCAACTAGTTCATGATTATAGTACTAGGTTCAAGGTTAAGGGATGACTTATTAAACAGCAAGTTACCTCACTGCCTTACAGACTATCACATGCCACTAGTTCATGATTATAGTACTAGGTTCAAGGTTAAGGGATGACTTATTGAACAAGTTACCTAAAACCCTTACAGACTATCACATGCCACCATGTTCATGATTATAGTACTAGGTTCAAGGTTAAGGGATGATTTATTAAACAAGTTACCTCACTGCCTTACAGACTATCACATGCCACTAGTTCATGATTATAGTACTAGGTTCAAGGTTAAGGGATGACTTATTAAACAACAAGTTACCTCACTGCCTTTCAGACAATCACATGCCACTAGTTCATGATTATAGTACTAGGTTCAAGGTTAAGGGATGACTTATTAAACAAGTTACCTCACCACTTTGCAGGCTATCACATGCCACTAGTTCATGATTATAGTATTAGGTTCAATGTGAAGGGATGACTTATTAAACAACAAGTTAATTACCTCACTGCCTTACAGACTATCACATGCCACAAGTTCATGATTATAGTACTAGGTTCAAGGTTAAGGGATGACTTATTAAACAACAAGTTACCCCACTCACTACCTTACAGACTATCAAATGCCACTAATTCATGATTATAGTACTAGGTTCAAGGTTAAGGGATGATTTATTAAACAAGTTAGTTTACTGCCTTACAGACTATCACATATGCCACCATGTTCATGATTATAGTACTAGGTTCAAGGTTAAGGGATAACTTATTAAACAAGTTACCTCACTGCCTTACAGACTATCACATGCCACCATGTTCATGATTATATTACTAGGTTAAAGGTTAAGGAATGACTTATTATTATACAAGTTACCTCACTGCCTTCCAGACTATCACATGCCACTAGTTCATGATTATTGTACTAGGTTCAAGGTTAAGGGATGACTTATTAAACAACAAGTTACCTCGCTGCCTTACAGAATATCACATGCCACCATGTTCATGATTATACTAGGTTCAAGGTTAAGGGTTGACTTATTAAAGAACAAGTTACCTCACTGCCTTACAGACTATCACATGCCACTAGTTCATGATTATAGTACTAGGCTCAAGGTTAAGGGATGACTTATTAAACAACAAGTTACCTCAAAGCCTTACAGACTATCACATGCCACCATGTTCATGATTATAGTACTAGGTTCAAGGTTAAGGGATGATTTATTAAACAACAAGTTACCTCACTGCCTTACAGACTATCACATGCCACCATGTTCATGATTATAGTACTAGGTTCAAGGTTAAGGGACGACTTATTATTATACAAGTTAGATCACAGCCTTACAACTATCACATGCCACTAGTTCATGATTATAGTACTATGTTCAAGGTTAAGGGATGATTTATTAAACAACAAGTTACCTCACTGCCTTACAGACTATCACATGCCACCATGTTTTGGATTATAGTACTAGGTTCAAGGTTAAGGGATGACTTATTATTATACAAATTTCCTCACTGCCTTACAGACTATCACATGCCACCATGTTCATGATTATAGTACTAGGTTCATGGTTAAGGGATGACTTATTATTATACAAGTTACCTCACTGCCTTACAGACTATCACATGCCACTAGTTCATGATTATAGTACTAGGCTCAAGGTTAAGGGATGACTTATTAAACAACAAGTTACCTCACTGCCTTACAGACTATCACATGCCACCATGTTCATGATTATATTACTAGGTTCAAGGTTAAGGGATGACTTATTATTATACAAGTTACCTCACTGCCTTACAGACTATCACATGCCACTAGTTCATGATTATAGTACTAGGTTCAAGGTTAAGGGATGATTTATTAAACAACAAGTTACCTCACTGCCTTACAGACTATCACATGCCACCATGTTCATGATTATAGTACTAGGTTCAAGGTTAAGGGACGACTTATTATTATACAAGTTACCTCACTGCCTTATAAACTATCACATGCCACTAGTTCATGATTATAGTACTAGGTTCAAGGTTAAGGGATGATTTATTAAACAACAAGTTACCTCACTGCCTTACAGACTATCACATGCCACCATGTTCTTGATTATAGTACTAGGTTCAAGGTTAAGGGATGACTTATTATACAAGTTACCTCACTGCCTTACTGCCTTACAGACTATCACATGCCACCATGTTCATGATTATAGTACTAGGTTCAAGGTTAAGGGATGACTTATTATTATACAAGTTACCTCACTGCCTTACAGACTATCACATGCCACTAGTTCATGATTATAGTACTAGGTTCAAGGTTAAGGGATGACTTATGAAACAAGTTACCTCACCACTGTACAGGCTAGCTATCACATGCCACTAGTTTATGATTATAGTACTAGGTTCAATGTTAAGGGATGACTTATTAAACAACAAGTTACCTCACTGCCTTACAGACTACCACATGCCACCATGTTCATGATTATAGTACTAGGTTCAAGGTTAAGGGATGATTTATTAAACAACAAGTTACCTCACTGCCTTACAGACTATCACATTGCCACCATGTTCATGATTATAGTACTAGGTTCAAGGTTAAAGGATGATTTATTAAACAACAAGTTACCTCACGGCGTTACAGACTACCACATGCCACCATGTTCATGATTATAGTACTAGGTTCAAGGTTAAGGGATGACTTATTTCTATACAAGTTACCTCACTGCCTTACAGACTACCACATGCCACTAGTTCATGATTATAGTACTAGGTTCAAGGTTAAGGGATCACTTATTATTATACAAGTTACCTCACTGCCTTACAGACTATCACATGCCACCATGTTCATGATTATAGTACTAGGTTCAAGGTTAAGGGATGACTTATTAAGTAACAAGTTATCTCACTGCCTTACAGACTATCACATGTTACCATGTTCATGATTATAGTACTAGGTTCAAGGTTAAGGGATGACTTATTTTTATACAAGTTACCACACTGCCTTACAGACTATCACATGCCACCATGTTCATGATTATACTAGGTTCAAGGTTAAGGGATGATTTATTAAACAACAAGTTACCTCACTGCCTTACAGACTATCACATGCCACCATGTTCATGATTATAGTACTAGGTTCAAGGTTAAAGGATGATTTATTAAACAACAAGTTACCTCACTGCCTTACAGTCTATCACATGCCACCATGTTCATGATTATTGTACTAGGTTCAAGGTTAAGGGATGACTTATTATTATACAAGTTACCTCACTGCCTTACAGACTATCACATGCCACTAGTTCATGATTATAGTACTAGGTTCAAGGTTAAGGGATGACTTATTATTATACAAGTTACCTCACTGCCTTACAGACTACCACATACCACTAGTTCATGATTATAGTACTAGGTTCAAGGTTAAGGGATGACTTATTAAACAAGTTACCTCACTGCCTTACAGACTATCACATGCCACTAGTTCATGATTATAGTACTAGGTTCAAGGTTAAGGGATGACTTACTAAACAACAAGTTACCTCACTGCCTTACAGACTATCACATGCCACTAGTTCATGATTTTAGTACTAGGTTCAAGGTTAAGTGATGACTTATTAAACAACAAGTTACCTCACTGCCTTACAGACTATCACATGCCACGTACCATGTTCATGATTATAGTACTAGGTTCACGGTTAAGGGATGACTTATTAAGCAAGTTACCTCACTGCCTTACAGACTACCACATGCCACTAGTTAATGATTATAGTACTAGGTTCAAGGTTAAGGGATGACTTATTAAACAACAAGTTACCTCACTGCCTTATAGACTATCACATGCCACCATGTTCATGATTATAGTACTAGGTTCAAGGTTAAGGGATGATTTATTAAACAACAAGTTACCTCACTGCCTTACAGTCTATCACATGCCACCATGTTCATGATTATAGTACTAGGTTCAAGGTTAAGGGATGACTTATTATTATACAAGTTACCCCACTGCCTTACAGACTATCACATGCCACTAGTTCATGATTATAGTACTAGGTTCAAGGTTAAGGGATCACTTATTATTATACAAGTTACCTCACTGCCTTACAGACTATCACATGCCACCATGTTCATGATTATAGTACTAGGTTCAAGGTTAAGGGATGACTTATTATTATACAAGTTACCTCACTGCCTTACAGACTATCACATGTTACCATGTTCATGATTATAGTACTAGGTTCAAGGTTAAGGGATGACTTATTTTTATACAAGTTACCACACTACCTTACAGACTATCACATGCCACCATGTTCATGATTATACTAGGTTCAAGGTTAAGGGATGATTTATTAAACAACAAGTTACCTCACTGCCTTACAGACTATCACATGCCACCATGTTCATGATTATACTAGGTTCAAGGTTAAGGGATGATTTATTAAACAACAAGTTACCTCACTGCCTTACAAACTATCACATGCCACCATGTTCATGATTATAGTACTAGGTTCAAGGTTAAAGGATGATTTATTAAACAACAAGTTACCTCACTCCCTTACAGTCTATCACATGCCACCATGTTCATGATTATATATTAGTACTAGGTTCAAGGTTAAGGGATCACTTATTATTATACAAGTTACCTCACTGCCTTACAGATTATCACATGCCACCATGTTCATGATTATAGTACTAGGTTCAAGGTTAAGGGATGACTTATTAAATAACAAGTTACCTCACTGCCTTACAGACTACCACATGCCACTAGTTCATGATTATAGTACTAGGTTCAAGGTTAAGGGATGACTTATGAAACAAGTTACCTCACCACTTTACAGGCTATCACATGCCACTAGTTCATCATTATAGTACTAGGTTCAATGTTAAGGGATGACTTATTAAACAACAAGTTACCTCACTGCCTTACAGACTACCACATGCCACTAGTTCATGATTATAGTACTAGGTTCAAGGTTAAGGGATGATTTATTAAACAAGTTACCTTACTGCCTTGCAGACTATCACTTGCCACCATGGTCATGATTATAGTACTAGGTTCAAGGTTAAGGGATGACTTATTAAACAAGTTACCTCACTGCCTTACAGACTATCACATGCCACTAGTTCATGATTATAGTACTAGGTTCAATGTTAAGGGATGGCTTACTAAACAACAAGTTACCTCACTGCCTTACAGACTATCACATGCCACCATGTTCATGATTATAGTACTAGGTTCAAGGTTAAGGGATGACTTATTAAACAACAAGTTACCTCAAAGCCTTACAGACTATCACATGCCACCATGTTCATGGTTATAGTACTAGGTTCACGGTTAAGGGATGACTTATTAAACAAGTTACCTCACTGCCTTACAGACTACCACATGCCACTAGTTCATGATTATAGTACTAGGTTCAAGGTTAAGGGATGACTTATTAAACAACAAGTTACCTCACTGCCTTACAGACTATCACATGCCACCATGTTCATGATTATAGTACTAGGTTCAAGGTTAAGGGATGATTTATTAAACAACAAGTTACCTCACTGCCTTACAGTCTATTACATGCCACCATGTTCATGATTATAGTACTAGGTTCAAGGTTAAGGGATGACTTATTATTATACAAGTTACCTCACTGCCTTACAGACTATCACATGCCACTAGTTCATGATTATAGTACTAGGTTCAAGGTTAAGGGATCACTTATTATTATACAAGTAACCTCACTGCCTTACAGACTATCACATGCCACCATGTTCATGATTATAGTACTAGGTTCAAGGTTAAGGGATGACTTATTATTATACAAGTTACCTCACTGCCTTACAGACTATCACATGCCACCATGTTCATGATTATAGTACTAGGTTCGAGGTTAAGGGATGACTTATTAAATAACAAGTTACCTCACTGCCTTACAGACTACCACATGCCAGTAGTTCATGATTATAGTACTAGGTTCAAGGTTAAGGGATGACTTATGAAACAAGTTACCTCACCACTTTACAGGCTATCACATGCCACTAGTTTATGATTATAGTACTAGGTTCAATGTTAAGGGATGACTTATTAAACAACAAGTTACCTCACTGCCTTACAGACTACCACATGCCACCATGTTCATGATTATAGTACTAGGTTCAAGGTTAAGGGATGATTTATTAAACAACAAGTTACCTCACTGCCTTACAGACTATCACATGCCACTAGTTCATGATTATAGTACTAGGTTCAAGGTTAAGGGATGACTTATTAAACAAGTTACCTCACTGCCTTACAGACTACCACATGCCACTAGTTAATGATTATAGTACTAGGTTCAAGGTTAAGGGATGACTTATTAAACAACAAGTTACCTCACTGCCTTATAGACTATCACATGCCACCATGTTCATGATTATAGTACTAGGTTCAAGGTTAAGGGATGATTTATTAAACAACAAGTTACCTCACTGCCTTACAGTCTATCACATGCCACCATGTTCATGATTATAGTACTAGGTTCAAGGTTAAGGGATGACTTATTATTATACAAGTTACCCCACTGCCTTACAGACTATCACATGCCACTAGTTCATGATTATAGTACTAGGTTCAAGGTTAAGGGATCACTTATTATTATATAAGTTACCTCACTGCCTTACAGACTATCACATGCCACCATGTTCATGATTATAGTACTAGGTTCAAGGTTAAGGGATGACTTATTATGAAACAAGTTACCTCACTGCCTTACAGACTATCACATGTTACCATGTTCATGATTATAGTACTAGGTTCAAGGTTAAGGGATGACTTATTTTTATACAAGTTACCACACTACCTTACAGACTATCACATGCCACCATGTTCATGATTATACTAGGTTCAAGGTTAAGGGATGATTTATTAAACAACAAGTTACCTCACTGCCTTACAGACTATCACATGCCACCATGTTCATGATTATACTAGGTTCAAGGTTAAGGGATGATTTATTATTATACAAGTTACCCCACTGCCTTACAGACTATCACATGCCACTAGTTCATGATTATAGTACTAGGTTCAAGGTTAAGGGATCACTTATTATTATACAAGTTACCTCACTGCCTTACAGACTATCACATGCCACCATGTTCATGATTATAGTACTAGGTTCAAGGTTAAGGGATGACTTATTATTATACAAGTTACCTCACTGCCTTACAGACTATCACATGTTACCATGTTCATGATTATAGTACTAGGTTCAAGGTTAAGGGATGACTTATTTTTATACAAGTTACCACACTACCTTACAGACTATCACATGCCACCATGTTCATGATTATACTAGGTTCAAGGTTAAGGGATGATTTATTAAACAACAAGTTACCTCACTGCCTTACAGACTATCACATGCCACCATGTTCATGATTATACTAGGTTCAATGTTAAGGGATGACTTATTAAACAACAAGTTACCTCACTGCCTTACAGACTACCACATGCCACTAGTTCATGATTATAGTACTAGGTTCAAGGTTAAGGGATGATTTATTAAACAAGTTACTTTACTGCCTTGCAGACTATCACTTGCCACCATGTTCATGATTATAGTACTAGGTTCAAGGTTAAGGGATGACTTATTAAACAAGTTACCTCACTGCCTTACAGACTATCACATGCCACTAGTTCATGATTATAGTACTAGGTTCAATGTTAAGGGATGGCTTACTAAACAACAAGTTACCTCACTGCCTTACAGACTATCACATGCCACCATGTTCATGATTATAGTACTAGGTTCAAGGTTAAGGGATGACTTATTAAACAACAAGTTACCTCAAAGCCTTACAGACTATCACATGCCACCATGTTCATGGTTATAGTACTAGGTTCACGGTTAAGGGATGACTTATTAAACAAGTTACCTCACTGCCTTACAGACTACCACATGCCACTAGTTCATGATTATAGTACTAGGTTCAAGGTTAAGGGATGACTTATTAAACAACAAGTTACCTCACTGCCTTACAGACTATCACATGCCACCATGTTCATGATTATAGTACTAGGTTCGAGGTTAAGGGATGACTTATTAAATAACAAGTTACCTCACTGCCTTACAGACTACCACATGCCAGTAGTTCATGATTATAGTACTAGGTTCAAGATTAAGGGATGACTTATTATTATACAAGTTTCCTCACTGCCTTACAGACTACCACATGCCACTAGTTCATGATTATAGTACTAGGTTCAAGGTTAAGGGATGATTTATTAAACAAGTTACCTTACTGCCTTGCAGACTATCACTTGCCACCATGGTCATGATTATAGTACTAGGTTCAAGGTTAAGGGATGACTTATTAAACAAGTTACCTCACTGCCTTACAGACTATCACATGCCACTAGTTCATGATTATAGTACTAGGTTCAATGTTAAGGGATGGCTTACTAAACAACAAGTTACCTCACTGCCTTACAGACTATCACATGCCACCATGTTCATGATTATAGTACTAGGTTCAAGGTTAAGGGATGACTTATTAAACAACAAGTTACCTCAAAGCCTTACAGACTATCACATGCCACCATGTTCATGGTTATAGTACTAGGTTCACGGTTAAGGGATGACTTATTAAACAAGTTACCTCACTGCCTTACAGACTACCACATGCCACTAGTTCATGATTATAGTACTAGGTTCAAGGTTAAGGGATGACTTATTAAACAACAAGTTACCTCACTGCCTTACAGACTATCACATGCCACCATGTTCATGATTATAGTACTAGGTTCAAGGTTAAGGGATGATTTATTAAACAACAAGTTACCTCACTGCCTTACAGTCTATTACATGCCACCATGTTCATGATTATAGTACTAGGTTCAAGGTTAAGGGATGACTTATTATTATACAAGTTACCTCACTGCCTTACAGACTATCACATGCCACTAGTTCATGATTATAGTACTAGGTTCAAGGTTAAGGGATCACTTATTATTATACAAGTAACCTCACTGCCTTACAGACTATCACATGCCACCATGTTCATGATTATAGTACTAGGTTCAAGGTTAAGGGATGACTTATTATTATACAAGTTACCTCACTGCCTTACAGACTATCACATGCCACCATGTTCATGATTATAGTACTAGGTTCGAGGTTAAGGGATGACTTATTAAATAACAAGTTACCTCACTGCCTTACAGACTACCACATGCCAGTAGTTCATGATTATAGTACTAGGTTCAAGGTTAAGGGATGACTTATGAAACAAGTTACCTCACCACTTTACAGGCTATCACATGCCACTAGTTTATGATTATAGTACTAGGTTCAATGTTAAGGGATGACTTATTAAACAACAAGTTACCTCACTGCCTTACAGACTACCACATGCCACCATGTTCATGATTATAGTACTAGGTTCAAGGTTAAGGGATGATTTATTAAACAACAAGTTACCTCACTGCCTTACAGACTATCACATGCCACTAGTTCATGATTATAGTACTAGGTTCAAGGTTAAGGGATGACTTATTAAACAAGTTACCTCACTGCCTTACAGACTACCACATGCCACTAGTTAATGATTATAGTACTAGGTTCAAGGTTAAGGGATGACTTATTAAACAACAAGTTACCTCACTGCCTTATAGACTATCACATGCCACCATGTTCATGATTATAGTACTAGGTTCAAGGTTAAGGGATGATTTATTAAACAACAAGTTACCTCACTGCCTTACAGTCTATCACATGCCACCATGTTCATGATTATAGTACTAGGTTCAAGGTTAAGGGATGACTTATTATTATACAAGTTACCCCACTGCCTTACAGACTATCACATGCCACTAGTTCATGATTATAGTACTAGGTTCAAGGTTAAGGGATCACTTATTATTATATAAGTTACCTCACTGCCTTACAGACTATCACATGCCACCATGTTCATGATTATAGTACTAGGTTCAAGGTTAAGGGATGACTTATTATGAAACAAGTTACCTCACTGCCTTACAGACTATCACATGTTACCATGTTCATGATTATAGTACTAGGTTCAAGGTTAAGGGATGACTTATTTTTATACAAGTTACCACACTACCTTACAGACTATCACATGCCACCATGTTCATGATTATACTAGGTTCAAGGTTAAGGGATGATTTATTAAACAACAAGTTACCTCACTGCCTTACAGACTATCACATGCCACCATGTTCATGATTATACTAGGTTCAAGGTTAAGGGATGATTTATTATTATACAAGTTACCCCACTGCCTTACAGACTATCACATGCCACTAGTTCATGATTATAGTACTAGGTTCAAGGTTAAGGGATCACTTATTATTATACAAGTTACCTCACTGCCTTACAGACTATCACATGCCACCATGTTCATGATTATAGTACTAGGTTCAAGGTTAAGGGATGACTTATTATTATACAAGTTACCTCACTGCCTTACAGACTATCACATGTTACCATGTTCATGATTATAGTACTAGGTTCAAGGTTAAGGGATGACTTATTTTTATACAAGTTACCACACTACCTTACAGACTATCACATGCCACCATGTTCATGATTATACTAGGTTCAAGGTTAAGGGATGATTTATTAAACAACAAGTTACCTCACTGCCTTACAGACTATCACATGCCACCATGTTCATGATTATACTAGGTTCAATGTTAAGGGATGACTTATTAAACAACAAGTTACCTCACTGCCTTACAGACTACCACATGCCACTAGTTCATGATTATAGTACTAGGTTCAAGGTTAAGGGATGATTTATTAAACAAGTTACTTTACTGCCTTGCAGACTATCACTTGCCACCATGTTCATGATTATAGTACTAGGTTCAAGGTTAAGGGATGACTTATTAAACAAGTTACCTCACTGCCTTACAGACTATCACATGCCACTAGTTCATGATTATAGTACTAGGTTCAATGTTAAGGGATGGCTTACTAAACAACAAGTTACCTCACTGCCTTACAGACTATCACATGCCACCATGTTCATGATTATAGTACTAGGTTCAAGGTTAAGGGATGACTTATTAAACAACAAGTTACCTCAAAGCCTTACAGACTATCACATGCCACCATGTTCATGGTTATAGTACTAGGTTCACGGTTAAGGGATGACTTATTAAACAAGTTACCTCACTGCCTTACAGACTACCACATGCCACTAGTTCATGATTATAGTACTAGGTTCAAGGTTAAGGGATGACTTATTAAACAACAAGTTACCTCACTGCCTTACAGACTATCACATGCCACCATGTTCATGATTATAGTACTAGGTTCGAGGTTAAGGGATGACTTATTAAATAACAAGTTACCTCACTGCCTTACAGACTACCACATGCCAGTAGTTCATGATTATAGTACTAGGTTCAAGATTAAGGGATGACTTATTATTATACAAGTTTCCTCACTGCCTTACAGACTATCACATGCCACTAGTTCATGATTATAGTACTAGGTTCAAGGTTAATGGATCACTTATTATTATACAAGTTACCTCACTGCCTTACAGACTATCACATGCCACTAGTTCATGATTATAGTAATAGGTTCAAGGTTAAGGGATGACTTATGAAACAAGTTACCTCACCACTTTACAGGCTATCACATGCCACTAGTTCATGATTATATAGTACTAGGTTCAATGTTAAGGGATGACTTATTAAACAACAAGTTACCTCACTGCCTTACAGACTACCACATGCCACTAGTTCATGATTATAGTACTAGGTTCAAGGTTAAGTAATGATTTATTAAACAAGTTACCTTACTGCCTTGCAGACTATCACTTGCCACCATGTTCATGATTATAGTACTAGGTTCAAGGTTAAGGGATGACTTATTAAACAAGTTACCTCACTGCCTTACAGACTATCACATGCCACTAGTTCATGATTATAGTACTAGGTTCAAGGTTAAGGGATGACTTATTATTATACAAGTTACCTCACTGCCTTACAGACTATCACATGCCACTAGTTTATGATTATAGTACTAGGTTCAATGTTAAGGGATGACTTATTAAACAACAAGTTACCTCACTGCCTTACAGACTACCACATGCCACCATGTTCATGATTATAGTACTAGGTTCAAGGTTAAGGGATGATTTATTAAACAACAAGTTACCTCACTGCCTTACAGACTATCACATGCCACTAGTTCATGATTATAGTACTAGGTTCAAGGTTAAGGGATGACTTATTAAACAAGTTACCTCACTGCCTTACAGACTACCACATGCCACTAGTTAATGATTATAGTACTAGGTTCAAGGTTAAGGGATGACTTATTAAACAACAAGTTACCTCACTGCCTTATAGACTATCACATGCCACTAGTTCATGATTATAGTACTAGGTTCGAGGTTAAGGGATGACTTATTAAATAACAAGTTACCTCACTGCCTTACAGACTACCACATGCCAGTAGTTCATGATTATAGTACTAGGTTCAAGGTTAAGGGATGACTTATGAAACAAGTTACCTCACCACTTTACAGGCTATCACATGCCACTAGTTTATGATTATAGTACTAGGTTCAATGTTAAGGGATGACTTATTAAACAACAAGTTACCTCACTGCCTTACAGACTACCACATGCCACCATGTTCATGATTATAGTACTAGGTTCAAGGTTAAGGGATGATTTATTAAACAACAAGTTACCTCACTGCCTTACAGACTATCACATGCCACTAGTTCATGATTATAGTACTAGGTTCAAGGTTAAGGGATGACTTATTAAACAAGTTACCTCACTGCCTTACAGACTACCACATGCCACTAGTTAATGATTATAGTACTAGGTTCAAGGTTAAGGGATGACTTATTAAACAACAAGTTACCTCACTGCCTTATAGACTATCACATGCCACCATGTTCATGATTATAGTACTAGGTTCAAGGTTAAGGGATGATTTATTAAACAACAAGTTACCTCACTGCCTTACAGTCTATCACATGCCACCATGTTCATGATTATAGTACTAGGTTCAAGGTTAAGGGATGACTTATTATTATACAAGTTACCCCACTGCCTTACAGACTATCACATGCCACTAGTTCATGATTATAGTACTAGGTTCAAGGTTAAGGGATCACTTATTATTATACAAGTTACCTCACTGCCTTACAGACTATCACATGCCACCATGTTCATGATTATAGTACTAGGTTCAAGGTTAAGGGATGACTTATTATGAAACAAGTTACCTCACTGCCTTACAGACTATCACATGTTACCATGTTCATGATTATAGTACTAGGTTCAAGGTTAAGGGATGACTTATTTTTATACAAGTTACCACACTACCTTACAGACTATCACATGCCACCATGTTCATGATTATACTAGGTTCAAGGTTAAGGGATGATTTATTAAACAACAAGTTACCTCACTGCCTTACAGACTATCACATGCCACCATGTTCATGATTATACTAGGTTCAAGGTTAAGGGATGATTTATTATTATACAAGTTACCCCACTGCCTTACAGACTATCACATGCCACTAGTTCATGATTATAGTACTAGGTTCAAGGTTAAGGGATCACTTATTATTATACAAGTTACCTCACTGCCTTACAGACTATCACATGCCACCATGTTCATGATTATAGTACTAGGTTCAAGGTTAAGGGATGACTTATTATTATACAAGTTACCTCACTGCCTTACAGACTATCACATGTTACCATGTTCATGATTATAGTACTAGGTTCAAGGTTAAGGGATGACTTATTTTTATACAAGTTACCACACTACCTTACAGACTATCACATGCCACCATGTTCATGATTATACTAGGTTCAAGGTTAAGGGATGATTTATTAAACAACAAGTTACCTCACTGCCTTACAGACTATCACATGCCACCATGTTCATGATTATACTAGGTTCAATGTTAAGGGATGACTTATTAAACAACAAGTTACCTCACTGCCTTACAGACTACCACATGCCACTAGTTCATGATTATAGTACTAGGTTCAAGGTTAAGGGATGATTTATTAAACAAGTTACCTTACTGCCTTGCAGACTATCACTTGCCACCATGTTCATGATTATAGTACTAGGTTCAAGGTTAAGGGATGACTTATTAAACAAGTTACCTCACTGCCTTACAGACTATCACATGCCACTAGTTCATGATTATAGTACTAGGTTCAATGTTAAGGGATGGCTTACTAAACAACAAGTTACCTCACTGCCTTACAGACTATCACATGCCACCATGTTCATGATTATAGTACTAGGTTCAAGGTTAAGGGATGACTTATTAAACAACAAGTTACCTCAAAGCCTTACAGACTATCACATGCCACCATGTTCATGGTTATAGTACTAGGTTCACGGTTAAGGGATGACTTATTAAACAAGTTACCTCACTGCCTTACAGACTACCACATGCCACTAGTTCATGATTATAGTACTAGGTTCAAGGTTAAGGGATGACTTATTAAACAACAAGTTACCTCACTGCCTTACAGACTATCACATGCCACCATGTTCATGATTATAGTACTAGGTTCAAGGTTAAGGGATGATTTATTAAACAACAAGTTACCTCACTGCCTTACAGTCTATTACATGCCACCATGTTCATGATTAAAGTACTAGGTTCAAGGTTAAGGGATGACTTATTATTATACAAGTTACCTCACTGCCTTACAGACTATCACATGCCACTAGTTCATGATTATAGTACTAGGTTCAAGGTTAAGGGATCACTTATTATTATACAAGTAACCTCACTGCCTTACAGACTATCACATGCCACCATGTTCATGATTATAGTACTAGGTTCAAGGTTAAGGGATGACTTATTATTATACAAGTTACCTCACTGCCTTACAGACTATCACATGCCACCATGTTCATGATTATAGTACTAGGTTCGAGGTTAAGGGATGACTTATTAAATAACAAGTTACCTCACTGCCTTACAGACTACCACATGCCAGTAGTTCATGATTATAGTACTAGGTTCAAGGTTAAGGGATGACTTATGAAACAAGTTACCTCACCACTTTACAGGCTATCACATGCCACTAGTTTATGATTATAGTACTAGGTTCAATGTTAAGGGATGACTTATTAAACAACAAGTTACCTCACTGCCTTACAGACTACCACATGCCACCATGTTCATGATTATAGTACTAGGTTCAAGGTTAAGGGATGATTTATTAAACAACAAGTTACCTCACTGCCTTACAGACTATCACATGCCACTAGTTCATGATTATAGTACTAGGTTCAAGGTTAAGGGATGACTTATTATTATACAAGTTTCCTCACTGCCTTACAGACTATCACATGCCACTAGTTCATGATTATAGTACTAGGTTCGAGGTTAATGGATCACTTATTATTATACAAGTTACCTCACTGCCTTACAGACTATCACATGCCACTAGTTCATGATTATAGTACTAGGTTCAAGGTTAAGGGATGACTTATGAAACAAGTTACCTCACCACTTTACAGGCTATCACATGCCACTAGTTCATGATTATATAGTACTAGGTTCAATGTTAAGGGATGACTTATTAAACAACAAGTTACATCACTGCTTACAGACTACCACATGCCACTAGTTCACGATTATAGTACTAGGTTCAAGGTTAAGTAATGATTTATTAAACAAGTTACCTTACTGCCTTGCAGACTATCACTTGCCACCATGTTCATGATTATAGTACTAGGTTCAAGGTTAAGGGATGACTTATTAAACAAGTTACCTCACTGCCTTACAGACTATCACATGCCACTAGTTCATGATTATAGTACTAGGCTCAAGGTTAAGGGATGACTTATTAAACAACAAGTTACCTCACTGCCTTACAGACTATCACATGCCACCATGTTCATGATTATATTACTAGGTTCAAGGTTAAGGGATGACTTATTAAACAACAAGTTACCTCACTGCCTTACAGACTATCACATGCCACTAGTTCATGATTATAGTACTAGGTTCAATGTTAAGGGATGACTTATTAAACAAGTTACCTCACCACTTTGCTGGCTATCACATGCCACTAGTTCATGATTATAGTACTAGGTTCAATGTTAAGGGATGACTTATTAAACAACAAGTTACCTCATTGCCTTACAGACTATCACATGCCACTAGTTCATGATTATAGTACTAGGTTCAAGGTTAAGGGATGACTTATTAAACAAGTTACATCACTGCCTTACAAACTATCACATGCCACTAGTTCATGATTATAGTACTAGGTTCAAGGTTTAGGCAAATTGGATTATACCTAAGGTAAATACGTCCATAATAAGACTTGCAATAAATTAATTTTTGGAACATTTTGCCATGTTCATTTCATTATTCTCTAAAACATGTAGACTATATCCATTAATGTGACATTTTGTATTTAATTAATGTATTTGTTTTGTGTCTAATATTGATTTTACATTTTCATTATGCTATTTTTGTGACTCCCATTACCTAGTTACCAACTTTGATTTACTTTTTGGTAGAAACTGTAGATTTCGTCCTATATGGCACAGTGAGAGTGATCTACGACACCAATAAATATATATAAACATATATAAGACAATCATTGACTTACTTCTGCCTTGAGATTGGTAATCACATCCATCCATCTTGGGTCTTGTTATATATCCATCTTGGGTCTTCGTATCCATCTTGGGCATTTGTATCCATCTTGGGTCTTCGTATCCATCTTGGGTCTAGGGTCTTGTTATCCATCTTGGGTCTTCGTATCCATCTGGGGTATTTGTATCCATCTTGGGTCTTCGTATCCATCTTGGGTCTTCGCCTCCATCTTGGGTCTTCGTATCCATCTTGGGTCTTCGTATCGATCTTGGATCTTCGCCTCCATCTTGGGTCTTCGTATCCATCTTGGGTCTTCGTATCCATCTATGAAATTGAATGAAACAAAACAGTTTAGTAATTAATATATAGCATTCACTGATATTGTAATGTATTCTAATTTTGCTACACGCTGCAGTCTTGATAAGCAAATGTTTCTAACTTCTAATGTTCCAGTGTGTAATACTAATTAATAACTTAATTCCGGCAATTAGTTCTTTTTGAACTGGCATTGGCAAAATAGAACGCTTCCATTAAGTTTGTTCACGTTTTCCAATTTTGTCAGCTCTAAAGTATAGCATCGAGTGATACGATACTTTTTTGCTACTGCTTGACAATGGGACTCGCCAAACTGTTTTCCATTGCCTCCCCCCCCCCCACCACCAACCTAACCCAACCCGTACAAGAGAACCAAATAGCATGTCAGTCATCCCAACCACATGGAAGTATAACCCAATACTTCCATTTCCCAACCAACCAAGTAGGCACAACTTTGGGCATACATCCTCCGTCTTCTCAAGTCGCATCTTCCATCCAACTTCAGCAACTCACAGGCAGACATCAGAGCGGTAACTCGGCGTCAGAAGGTAAACGCGCCGAGCAACCATTTTGACCTAGTCTCAAGTTGGAGCCTTTTTGATTTATTAGTATTTGAATTGGCACTGAGAACCAATCAAAATAACGAGAAAAAATGAATCCCTAATTCACCACCTGTGATTTAACGTTTAGGCGGGAAACTATTGTCCATATGTGAGGCCAGTATTAACGACCATGTATTACACATGTTATTTTGAGTGACAGCCAATCAGCGTCTACAGTCAAAAATATACCCAATTGTTCACTTTGTGGGAATTAACAAGTGGTGTATGACAACAACGGTATTACATAACATACCCTTGGGTTCACAGCATATTCTAATCAAATGGTTCATGCGAAACGCCAATAGTCGGAAAACGGTGCTACATCTTGCAGCAAGATTAGTGAAAACGCTCTGAACGCAAAAGTCGGAATGAGTCGCCCCCCGTTTGAATTACATACCTTAGTTATAAACTGGAATGTCAGAACCCAAGAAATAATGAAATAGGGTGACTTCACCGACAATGTGATATAACTAACGTGTATCTATAGGAAGTTTGCGATTTTCCATCTCTATATATCACAGTTTTACGATCCAGATGTAAAAATGTACAAGAAGGTGTTGTTAGTATCATTTCAAAGATAACTTGAATGGCCCTCCTCCCATTTAAAATCAAAGTATAAAGTATATTGTATGTTTTATGTTACTTCCAAACGGTATGTAAACTATACGATAATGTAGTATAATATATTGTCGATATAAATCGTTGATGTCTAGATTTGTACATTTGTAACAAAAAAATATCATTATTTATATGTTAATAACTTAGTATATTCATGGAAGTATGGAAAATCACTACTTCCATGGCAATCACTACTTCTATATGGTATACAGTGACACCTCTGACGGCGGTTATTTGAACAATAAACATGCATTCCCATTTTAAAAATAATTTGTACGATCGTTGCAGACGTAGACAGTGTTATTTGTAACTTTACATGTAACCTGCTACGGATCAATTCAACTTGACCAAAAGAGGGATACTTCTCGAGGTATGTACATAGCGATCGTCAATATTCTATATTTGCTCCTTCGAATAACGAGATACAAATAACAGTCGGGTGTTAATACAAGTGCTGGTATATACAGTTTATAATAAATATCATAACAATGGAAATATATACAATAATGTATATTTGAGTTGGCACATAATCCCCCTTGCTTGTTTGAAATATCAATATATATATATTATGAGTTCCATTCAGTACACTTCAAATTCTGTTTTCTGTTAACTAATTCTTCCTTGATATTGTTAATTTGTACACTAAAAGTAGCAAACTTTAACTTGGTCTAGCTGGCTCACACAACTCGTGTATGGTATGGTTATGCTGTGATTGTATAGTCCTGCTTGGTGCTGAGCGAAACGCGTGCACCGTCTGCAAGTAGCGAAACGCGTGCACCGTCTGCAAGCAGGACCGGGTAGTTGAAGATCATGGCTCTCTCGTTTGGTGGTGCGCCCCAACGGCGAATGCAATAGCTGTTGCCACAGGGTACAGGACCAATGATCAATTTTGTACTCGCGATTTTCCGGATTTCTAATATTATTTTCTGTATATTTCAAATAAAGTTTTAAATACTGTTTCCTCTTACTGTTTTTTTCCGTGTATTACCATTTAGTCTGATCAGTAGATGTTTACACTCACGGCATAATGCGTTAATTTGGGCAAATAGTGAGTTTGTTCTAGCAAGCTACTAATTAATGCAAAGCTGATAAACTCAGATAAGACATTGATATCAGGTAGGAAATAGAAAAAAAATAGTAAGAGGAAACAGTATTTAAAACTTTATTTGAAATATACAGAAAATAATATTAGAAATCCGGAAAATCGCGAGTACAAAATTGATCATTGGTCCTGTACCCTGTGCTGTTACCAGGGATATTGTTACCATCGCTTCTATTTCCTCTGTCATCGCTGTATTTTAATAATAAAACTACAGTGGATTATTCCAATTAACGATGGAAACTTAAAGTGTACATGCAAAGGTACATACTTTTTTTCGTAATTATGTTTATTTTGCCATAAAAATAAATGAAATTGCATTCATACCTCTAAATATTGCGCGCATTGGCAAGAAAGTCGCAAAAATACTTGCCCCCTTAATCCCCTGTGCTACGACTAACTTCGGCACCGCAACCACCTCACGAAAGGTGTCGAGGTCCCACGTGTTACAAAAGTCTTCTAAGCCTTTGTGTAATGTTTACTTATGAATTACTAATTACGCTTGCATTATAGTATTATCTGTAACTGTACATATTGTGGTGTACCAGTTTAGTCTTCCGACAACAATGGTTCCTTGGTGTTTTGTCGGCAGCACCCGCAGTGAAACATCACCCTACACATATTTCCGAGTGACATAACTGAGTAGGTAATAATGGGTGAAGGCAGTTGAAATCACGTAAAAACTGGACAGTGACGCCATACAGTGAAAGTCGGTAAATGTTACCGGGCCGGGGTTCTCCACGCCACCGGTGTAGCCATGACCAAAGCGAAAAAAGGAAGACAAATAAAATAATTTGAAATGATGTTTTCAAGAAAGCAAGTTAGCTTCATAAAATATTTTCATTACGATAGCATTTGTTTTTAAACAGTGCGTAGTCCGATTGTGTGTTTTGATTTCCATGTTGCTGGGAGTCGATCGTTTTCATTGTGATACATCACATACATCGTCGGAATCATATCAAAGTAAAAAGACGCAACGCTCATTATAATGTTGCTATTTTTGTTTCCATTGTTTTGTCTACATGAACAATTACCGTGTCATGCCAATCACATGTCAAAAGTGGATGGACACAGCAAAGTACAGTCAGCACTAAGCTTCACGCTCCCAGGTCAAATAACTTCCACAACGTAAGACATGTCTATCCATAAAAAACTCAAACAAAAATGGTCGGAGACAATACACAATACACCACAGTACGGCCGGCTTCAGTGAACATGGGCCGTGCTTTGAAAGAAGATGAAACCACTTCATGTCACTGTGTGGATGGTAATGAACGCAGTAAAAATGAAATAAAGTACGTGTACACATAGCTTTCAAGAGGGACGGTTATCCAACAAAACGTTCTGCTCTAACGAATTTGTGGGTCTACTTTCGCGAAGATTTTGAATGGTCATAGATTGAATGTACTGTTACAACACGCTACATTTGAACAACTTGAGAGAATATTATGGCGAACTCTTGAAGCCATTCTCATTCTCTGTATGTTTGATGGGTATGGAAATATTACACAATTTTCGTTTCGATTACATTGTCTGCAGGAGCTGTTTTCCACCCATTGAATAGTTATGTCAACAAAGGACGCTGATAACAGCATCACTTTATGTAAACAACACGGCTTCACTAGGACATACTCATTCACTACCAGAGGAACTATCGTTACTGCTAGCGGTCGGTTCGAATGAATTTGGCTAAATCACACCATCAGATGTTAATGCTGGAGTATATTGCTCTACGCTTGAGGAATCTGATCAATATTCAACGTCGGGTTCTGGCGAAAACGGGTTTTGAAGTTGACCTTCTGGTTCGACCATAATGGCTTTGCATGTAAAGATACACTGACGAATGCGTTTGTGTTCCCGAAGTGACGTCATAAAGTTCCAAATCCTGTCCTATCCATATGCAAATGAGAGGTACTTACCTGAAGGTGCTCTGTGGCTGAGCCAAGAGTGCCTCATTTTTCGCGCAATTTCTCGTGTTAGAATTATATTGTACTATTACAAACCCGATTTCCTTTATTTTTATGGCAAAATAAACATAATTACGAAAAAAAGTATGTACCTTTGCATGTACACTTTAAGACCAACAACAAATTTTCATGACGTCACATTTTTATTTATATGCATACCCAACTATAACCATTTCTAGAATAATCACTACCAGACTACACAGGAATACCATACAGGGAAAATGAAAACAACTTCTACATGTAATATATTGTTACACAGTACACATTTTATTAACCAAAATTGGTGTACAAGTACTGAAATGTTGACAGCATGTAAAAAAGTATCTACCTATGCAGATTTGAATATATTATCTAGTTGAGGTAGTATATACAGCCTTCCCACGGCGATCACTCCGAACAAAACAAACGTCACAACACGATGAATAGAGGTAAATAAGGACATCTAGCCGCTTTCACCACATCGGATTTTAATCAGATTGCATGTGTGTATGAGCGAGTCAACTACTTATTTTATTATACATGGTTGTTATATAATTTAACACATATCTCAGACCATTGTTCTATATCGATGTCAATAAGACTAAAAAATTCACCAAGTGCAATCCAGCATAAAACAAACAAATATCAACTTTCTCCTCTCCCATCAAAATACATCTGGGATGAACATGCTGAAACAAACTTTAAAGAATGTCTTCAATTTGAGACACACACCCAGCATATACAAACATTTCTTAATACAAAGTTTGACGATGCTGACTCAGCACAAAATGAATTTGAAAACCTTATCAACAAAGTCTGTGAGAATAGCCTCAGAAGATTCTCACCCAAATTAAATAAACACACTAAAAAGCCAAAAAGAAAAAAGAAAAAATGGTTTGATGGTGAATGCTGGCTCATAAGACGAGAATTTAAAAAACAAGCTAAATTAATCCAAAATGAACCAAATAATCCAATGATTAGAGAAATGTTCTTCAAAATAAAAAAATTACTAAAAAAAACAATCCAAACAAAGAAAAAAGAATTTAAGATAAAACAACTAACTGAGATTGAAAACCACACAGGGGACACATCAGCATTTTGGAAAAAATTAAACAACTTGAACGATGACTCTTTCAATAAAACAAGTAGTGATCTTATAGAACCCTGTGAGTGGTACAACTACTTCAAAAAATTACTAAATCTAAATAATTCTGAACCCCTTACAAATAATAATTCTGATGTAATAGATTTAGAACAAAGATTAAACCCAACATTAAAACATGATCTTGATAAACCAATATCAACCAATGAAATAAAACAAGCTGTTAAAAACTTAAAAAACAATAAAGCTACAGCAGAAGACAAAATTTGCAATGAAATGATAAAATATGGACAATTTCAGTTAATAAAACCAATCCATAAATTATTTAATATTGTATATAAATCTAACGTATTTCCAAAATCGTGGAATGCCAGCATTATTGTTCCGATCCACAAATCAGGACCCAAATCAATTCCATCTAACTACCGAGGAATTGCTATATCTAGTTGCCTTGGCAAATTATTCACAAGTATATTGAATAACAGGCTAACCGAATACATAGAAAACAAAAACATTCTACCATCAGAACAGTTTGGTTTTAGAAAAAATTGTCGTACTACAGACAATCTATTTATTTTAAAAACAGTTATCAATAAATATTTATATCAAAATGAACAACAAAAAACAAAACAAAAAGACAACAAAATTTATGCTTGTTTCATAGATATGAAAAAGGCATTTGATAGCGTCTCACATGATGGCCTCTTCCAAAAAATGCTTTCTAATAACATATTTGGTAACATGTATAAAATGATTAAACATATATACAGAAATGCAACTTACAAAGTGAAAACCAAAAATGGTTTAACACAAGAATTTAAATCATCTGTAGGAGTCAAACAAGGCTGTAACCTTAGCCCTACACTATTTAATATTTTCATTAGTGACCTACCAAGAATTTTTTATTCAAGTCATTGTGACGCACCAACTATCAATAACAAGGCAATCAGTTGCCTACTTTACGCTGATGATATTGTCCTTTTGTCAAAATCGAAGCAAGGGTTACAACACTGCCTTGACAAATTATCAAAGTACACACAGAAATGGAAACTCAAAGTTAACACTATGAAAACAAAAATCATGATATTCAATAAAAACAACAGACTGTTACAAAAAAGTGTTTTTTTCTTTGAGGGAGAAGAACTAGACATTGTAAAAAAATTCAACTACTTAGGTCTAATTATTTCTCCAAATGGAAAATCAAAAGAAGCAATGATGAATTTAAAAAACAAAGGGATCAAAGCATTATTTTCACTAAAGTCAAAGTTAGGCAATCTTAGAAATCTAAGTCCACAATTAATGCTAGATATATTTGATAAACTAATAAGACCAATAGTTGTATATGGGTGTGACATATGGAGTGATGAGTGCTGCAAAGATTCACCAATTGAAACTGTAAATGTTAACTTCTGTCGGTTTATACTAGGAGTATCAAAGAAAACCACTAAAATGGGGATTTATGGGGAACTTGGAAGATTTCCATTAGATATATTTGTGAAAAAACAAGCGATAAAATATCTCGTCCATGTAATGAATACAAAAAACAACATATTACGAGAAGCTTTCAGTTTCAACAAAGAAAAAAAGACAACCTGGTACAAATCCACAACTTTGTACCTACCTAATAGTGACATAAATCAATTACAAGTCAATGAAATCAGTAAAAAAATAAAAACACAGCAAATAATCAACATTGAACATCAGCAACAAGCAAGCTTCATCTCACAGTGGAAAAACAGCTTAAATAACAGAGAGGAAAATGGAAATAATAACTGCAAACTCAGAACATACAAACTCATTAAATTAGATTTTAAGCTTGAACCATATCTAGAAAAATTAAATAACCCAGAATTGCGATCAATAATCTGTAAATTCAGACTAAGTGACCACAAACTTGAAATTGAAAAGGGC